>NW_022995754.1:3663225-4055241 GCF_900245975.1 Drosophila guanche
GGGGGGGGGGGAATTTGGGTGGGGAGATTGTCAGTTTTGGTCGCAAGTTTTTTGGGAAATTGATGTCGATTTTGGGCGGGAAAATCAGTTGCTACAAAAATAGTTGAAGCTCAGATTGGGATCCAGTTTGAAGAATTTTGCTACTCGGAAAGGTGTTTCTTTGAATTGAAGAGAAAATTCATGGAAATTAGTGTTTAAATATGAAATAAAGGAGCTGCAATCGGTGGAAATACATATTTTCAGCCAACAAATGCTACGAAAAAAACAGCTAAAATATTTGTTACATCAAAGCAGAAGTCCGTCTTAGGAGGCAGCAACTCCCTTTCCCCATTTCAAGCACTCTCCGATTATCCACTTAAAATTTCTCTCAAGTCACACACAACATCCACTTGCAGTTAGTTGGAGACCCTATCTACGCCTTAGTCATGGCTTTTTCTTCTAGATCAACCTTGAACCTGCTGCGGTGTGTGGCACTTAGCGATGCCACCACCTTTTACCTTTTGTGCCGCGCTTGTGCAACCCAACGGCTTTAGCTGGCAGCAGCTGCTGGCTCTCCGCTGGCTCTCTGATAAGAAAAGGGAGCAGCCAGCAATTGGGGGGATGGGGGGAGAAAAAGTCGCATACTTTCTCGCTGGACGATCCAACGAAGCGTTAATGAATTATAGCCGCGAATGCGAGCTGTTGACTACCATGACATGGCGCAAAGGCAAAGGCAAAGGCAAAGGCAAAAGGTACAAAAAACGAGCGGCCCAAGGGCTGCAGTAAAACACCTTGCCGGGTAGACCGGTGGAACGATACGTTACGATACGACGTTGCATCGGGGTCCTGGCCGCATGATCGTTGTCGATCGTTTCTGGCCAGGACAACAACTAATTACCGTGCCATGGAACAATTTTTATGGCATTTATGCGCTCAGTTGAACGCTGCTCGAACGCTTGCGCTCCTTTTTGGTCGGTTTTTCCTTCCAGACAGAGAGACCTTTTGTGTCCCATGGCAGCCACAGGTACACAAATTATTGTGTTAGGGGCCAGGAGCCACCATCAGCCACAGCCAGCAGCAGTCTGCACTCCACAAGGTGCGTCTCAAGAGGGTGCCCCCCTGCTGCATCATCCGCTTTGACCAGTCGTTGAGGCCCTTCTTTTCAGCTATCAGTTTCAGTTGTTCCTTTTCTCTTTCTCATTTTTGGCTGTGTTGTCTGCTGCTGATAATCATCTCTTGGGTTGTCCATTGTCTCTGCGGTTTCTGGCCAATTATTAGCACTTGAGGTACGAGAAATCTCGCCAAATTGAGTGGCGCATTGTCTTCGGGTTTCAACTACAATTAATAACATTTTGTCAAATCAGTGCAGAGGTAGCTTCACTGATTTATGGATATATAATGTACCCAAAGTAATCTGATTAAAATGAGAACCAGTTCGATCTGCTCCAGTTTTCTTTTGACTGGCAATTGCAAATTCAAGGCCTGCTGGCAGCATTTTGCAGCGAAAGATATCTCTGCGACAGAGCCACAGAAAACAGCAAACAGAAATTAGCCAACACGCATTTGGGCGATTTATCAATTTCAGGCCGCATACCATGGAAAATGGTGACATTTAACAAGGTTCTAAACATATTTCGCTTTTGGCCTAATCGTAAACACCAATGGCAAACAACAACAACATCTATCGACATCTATCGCGCAGCAGCAAGGAGAACCAGAACAACTTCAAAGCGCACCTGGCGATCAAAGTGGTTTTGCGAAATGCAGGCAGCAGCCACAGCCACTGCCACAACACACAACAAGACCCACAAATCATAACACACAGCAACACAAATTATTCCAAAAGATATTTAGCTACAACAAAATGTATTTAAATTGTGTGGGAATATCCCACACTGGATGCGTATAAGGAAAGATGAGTGTCAACTTTAAGCTCAAGATAATGTCATTCCATATATACACACTTTGAGAGTAAATATTGGTGTACTTAATATAGCTAAGATTATGTTTTCTAAGGGATCAATCGATTTTTTGAGTATTTTGCAAGTTATCGATGAACTTTCTTGCTCCACAATATTTTGTAGAACATTTCCTGCAGAAAGGACAGCGATGACAGAATGAATTAACAACGATGAATTAGCAGGGAGTAAAAACTTTAACTGATCAGCAACGAAGGGAAGCATTTCCGAAGCCTTTAAATAATAATAGATCGCACTCATTGATCCATTTACCCCTTTGACAAATAAAACCCAACCAAAAACTGTGCCATTTCTGCTGAAACATTGAGCATAAAACCCTCTTTCTCTTTCTCTTTCTCTATTTCTTGGTTAGAAATTCCAATGAAAATTGAAAGGAGGTTCGGTTACGGGAGACTGAAAATTGTCGTGTTAGACTTTCAGGCATTTCGACGTGCAGCGCCAAAGATTTCATGCTATTTATGAAGAGCAAATAAGAGAGGAACGAACACTGACCAGAGAGACGAGTGACCACAGCAGACCATCAACCATTGAGCAGAACCAAAGAGAAGGAGGAGGAGGAGTAGGGAGCAGGAGGCATGCCTGAGGCCAGGGCGTGCAAACAGTAATAAAAACATGACGACAGCGACAGCAGCAGCAGCCCAACAATTTAAACAGAGGTCCAAGAGCGAGACAGAGGGAGAGTGATGGTGTGTAAGCCAAAGTCAAACGTGGCCAAGAGCTGCGATGACGATGACGACGACGACAACGCCAACGACAACGTAAAAGGTCAACAATTACTTGGTATGTCCGTCCGCCCGGCCTTTTGGGTCTCTCTGTGCCACCTTCCTCACTGCATTCGTTGACGAATTGTTTGGTCTGTCTAAACTTTGGCTACCAAAGAGTCTAGTCCCAACCAGACTCGAAGATGCAGCAACCAGCAACCAGAAACAGCAACCAACAAACAGCAACAACCATGAGGAGGATGACAAACATGGCCCAAACAATTGTCAATGCTCTCGACTCAACTCGACTCGAGCGTTTAGAGCAAATTGTGGGCCATGTTGTAAGTCTGGTTAGATGTCGGGTAGAGGGTCCAAGAGACGGCATAAGCAGTACGGCATAAGGCATACGGCACGCACATGTAAACATCAATAAATCAATTAGGCAAGCATTGGCAATACATAGACGGGTGTACGGTGTACGAGCACGAGTTAGATGGAAGCCCCCAAGTGAATGGACACAGAGATGACCAGCAGAGAGACTCGAGGAATTCAACGCCAACAAAAGTGTGACAATATTTCCATGAAATTGTTCATTAACCGCTTGGCACACATTGCACTTGCCACATGACACATGAGGTGCATGGTTGCATCTCCACTCCATTCCCCCCTTTCTGTAATTCTGGCAACTCGATTGCCAACGCACTAATTGTCTGGGCCAATACTTGGCCTTCATTTACAGCGCCATCCTTTCTCTCCCTGTAGCTGCTCCCTGCATTTCTTCGGAAGCTGATGGACTCACGTTTGCCCGCCAATTCAGCGGAAGTTCTTTCCTTTTTTCGATCAGCTCTTGTATGGCAGAAGGTGTGAAGATTAGTACGCCCCAAAATGACAGAAAGCAAACCACCTCTGAATTGATGGATGGATGGGCCTGCTAATGGATAAGAATTCAGGGAATTCTGTGCAACTTCAGACTGTAGTTTGTTGGGGTTTTGAGTGAGGGTTTCGTGAGCAAAGATAAATGTCACAAGGCGCATGGTTGGTTGGATATTTGTAGACAAACTGGCGGAAGTGTGAGAGAATCTTGGGGAGAAAGAGTGTTATGGGAACTTTTGTGCATTCAAAATTCTAATAATATTATCCCATCTCCTTCTTTCATTCATAAACAAGCTCTATTCGCCTTTCACTTATCCTTTTCCCACCGTAAACCCCACACAAATCAAAGTCCTGTGTAATGTCAGAGGCAAAACTTTTGTTAGACACAGACACAGACACAGAGAAAACTCGGAACATTTTCAAACCAATCAAGCGCTGCAAAATCAGACAGCTACACCGCCAACACCAACAACATGTGTTGCACATTCTGTGTATAGTGTATGTAGTATTCCCATATGCCCCAAGCCGGGGCAGGGCCGGCCCGGCCGGGCCAGGGCACCGGCGCTGACATGGTGGTAACGCGGTTTTGGTTTTGCTTTTGCGGTCCGCGGTCTTGTAATGCGTATTCAATGTTCCCCCACGACAGCAAGACAGACTGACGGACATACAGAATGACAGACAGACAGACAGACAGGCCTCTGCTGATGGCAGGCAGTGGCTCCGTAGTCGAGTCCTCCATTCTGACCCCCAGACGATGTGGCAGGACACACGCGTTGTTGTAGCTGCTGTAGAATTTTCCACATTATGCGACGGAGTGGCACATGGCCCATGTTGCCTTTTGATTGAGTTTTGCCAGTCAGACCCGGACCAGGGCCAGGCCAGACACGGGCTTTTCCATGCTGCTTTTCGCTTTTCCTCTTTTTTTTTTTCGTCAACTTTGAAGCGTGTTAAAATGTTTGATTTTGTCCGAATGTCATTTACAGATGTTCCGGTGAAAGTATTTCTCGTGCAACATGGAGTCTGACATGATGGATGCCTTGTTACGCGAAAGAATACGACCACACAGAGGGCCAGGCCACATGGCGGCTCCATGGAGCGCAGAAAGAATTCTAATTATGGCCCTAAAGCTTTCAGGCTCTCCGCTTCAGCTACACCGATTCAAGTGTGCTCTAATCCACAGGCCATAAACTGCAGAAACCTTTGTGTTTTGTGGCAGCCAGGGTTCTGTTTTGCATGTTGCATTTGAAGTAGCTGCTGCTGCTGGCTGAGTGAAGCTAATGTTGCAGCCACGACGCGGCATTGCTCCTCCTCCTGCCAATGTTGGTTGCATCGTTTCGTTAATTTACGACAATCCGCTGTCCCATGGATTATGGGTACGCCATGGACCCATAGAAAATGCATCCAACGGCCGTGTGCTCGTGTGAAATGAGAGTGCCACCTGATGTTCGGTGGTCGATAACGATTTATGACACCCGAAACAAAACTGACAGACCGTGCTGCTGCTGCTGCTGTCATTCCGTTTGAATCGGTTTTGGCTTTGACATTTCCAGCCACACAAGAGGGACAGTCAGTGGCTATGGCTTAGATGTTTATCGTCGTGCAGCAACATGTCCAGAGGTTATGCCCCCACCACCACCACCACCACCAGAACGGAAGTCTCGATGGCGGCTTACCAGGGGATGTTTGGATGTACATTGTCGTATCCTTTATCCGGTTTCCCCTCCTCCAAGCAGGGCAGGTGTAGCCTCTGTCAGCGTAGTCTGTGTAGTCAACTTATAAATTAATCTAATTTACGCCTTAGGCAAGTTTTTGTTTCTCTCTCTCGGGCCCTGTGGGGCATTCCTCAACTAAATCTTGAACGCAAATGGAAAATTCTGGTGTCTCTGTTTTCTAAAAACGAGTTTGACCCGTTCCCCGGCTGCTTTTCCAGTATATGTGTTTATTCCACACACAATTTGATTTGTGCGCAAAAAACCTGAACATATAAATAGAAAAACTCAAGGAGAGGGGAAAATCCATTGTGGACGAAAAAACTTAATTAAAACACATAAATTGTGTGGAAAACATGTTAGGCTGACATTTTATTTTTCTAATATTTTTTCGTTGATATTTTTCACATTTTTCTTTTACAAATTTTTCTGCAATTTTCTTTTATGTCTCAATTTCTCGAACAGCAGGTGCAAAAAAGCTAGCAACAAAAATAACCCTTGCCCCTAAAAACCCTTTCACCCCTGCCACCCCACACCCCAGTCTTTGGAAGTACTATAATTAACAGCTGTTGGGCAGTTCAGGGGGGTTAAGGGTAAGGGGTATGGGGACATGGGCATGGCAGACGGACTGCAGCGTAAAATTATGCAAATTTCTTTGTTGCTTTTTGGGGCTCGCCGTTTGCGTGTCAATAAACAATTTTTGACCTACATAATTATGCCAAATATGCCGTGCCACGGCAAAGAAAACCAAACCAAAACAACAAAAAAATCTCTAAGCTGAAAGGAAGCCACAGCAAGTGGCACAATTATTTAAATTATGAAGGTCTCCGGTCCCCGCCGCTCGCGTCTTTCGTCCTGCCGTCCAGACGCGTTAGCCCGACGCGTGTTGCCTTCTGCAGCCCAAAATAATATGCAAATCAACTTAGTTCCGGCCACAGATTCTCTTCTAATGCAAGCCGATCGAAGACGAGGGATAATCCTACACGGAAATTTGCATAATTATTGGGCTTCTTCGATGGATGCTCGGTGTCTGTGTCTGGCACCCAAGGGCAAACCATCGATCCACTCGGTGGCGACTCCAACTGTGGCGGCGGCGGCGTCTAATGATCCGTTTGATCGGCAGCACAAATCCTGGGGATGTGTATCCCCTCTCTATGCTGCTGCTGCTCCAAGATATTTATGGTCTGCCCTTTTTTTTCTGCTGCATTTCTTTTTGGTTCTTTTCACGGCCTGCACTTGCTGGCCGACTTTCTTTCTACCTTTCCATCGCTCTCCCCCCAGCTGGACACTTTTCTCTTCTTTGGGTTCAAATTGTCAATAAATTTTAGTTTCGGTGTTGTATTCTTTCTGTTTTTTTTTTGTTGGGGTCACACAGCTTCCCAAGAGCGAGCGGCCGACTGCCTTCGTTTTATTGTAATCACAGCAGAGATTCCGATTTCCCCCCCCGATTTGTTGTAATGAGTCGCTGTCGCAGTTAGAATTTGTTCTCAAACCCGAAACCCAAATCGAAAACCCAAAAACCCCGATGATGTCCATTTCCAATTTCCATTCCCATTTGGGTTGTCCCTTCGATAAAGTCTTCATTGATTTGTGACCTTTAATAATAGCGTTTAGGCAGCGATACCAATGACCTTTTTCCAGGCTCAGAGCGCATCGGACATCTAAGGGATGCTGCCGCCAGCGTGTAGTCCCGGATTTTAATTATGTATTTGGAACATTTTTAAAAGTTGATTTTAGTTTTTAAACACCATTCGGCTGCGAGCTCTCTCTGGGACACGGGTGAGGCGTTAGATGCGTTTCGTTGTAACTCGGAAACGAGTCGCATTTTGCAATTAGTTGAGTCACCTGTGAATCATCTATTCCAACACTCACACCACACCATTCACCAGCTACAGTGAGTGCAAAAATTTAAGCTATCAATCGACATTTTGATAAATGAGCTTTCTGCTGCTGCTGCTGCTGCCGCTACCGTTGCTGTCGCTGCCCCCTGCCATGTTGGTGATGCGTTGTCTAAGAAGCAAATAACAAAAGTTCCCCGCGAGTGTCGGTCGAACTCAAATTGGCCGCCAGCTATGGGCCAAGCAAATACAACATATTTGTGGCTTAAACAAGTGGCTAATATTTGGCAACAAATGGAAGTTGGAATGCTCTTACTAAGGTATATTTAAAAAGTGTTCAAAAAGGTGATACAACTTTTAAAAATATTCCAAATAAATGTGGTAAATATTAAAGTGCTTAGAAATGTTGCCAAAAGTGGTCAGAAATTCTTCCATAAAATGCAAGTCCCCTGGAAGTCTTTTAAAAATTGATTTTGATAATAGAAATTACGGAAAGATATATTTTTGTAAGATCTTCCCGCTCATTCCAGCACCTTTTGTTCATTAAAACCTGCAGCAGAAGTTCCTCCCTAAATTCTTACCCACTCTCTTTCTCTGTGTATTCATCATCATACAAGCATTTTGTTAGATCAAAAGTGCGCTGTCTGTTTTTATATTTTTTGCGCATCTTCTACGTAATGATGGAGCGCACTACAAAGACAATAATGATGATGATGATGATGATGATGATGATGATGATGATGGTCGAGGGTAAGGTAAGGTAAGGCCTGCCTCCGCTTGTTTGCTAATCAGAGATCACATAGCTCTTGGTCTAAACAGTTAGCAGTTGGCAGGCAGTTGGGGTTAGCTTTAACGCTGAGTACCGTAAAGTATTTGTCCAAGTTTTTGTTTTCCTGCTTTGTTTTGTAAAAACTACAAGACTCTCTTTTCACTCTGCGCTTTTTGACGTCATCACCCTCGAGTGGTGGTAGGTAGGTATATCGTGTGCGAAATCAAATGCCGGACCCAACAGCGACTACGACTAACGTCTTTTAGTCGTTGTCAAGCAGCACAAGAAAACAAAAACTTTCGATCGAATTTTATGTATTTATTTCAACAATACGCAGAAGAAACAACAACAAGAAAAAAACAAAAGCCAAGAGCTAAAACGGCGGCGGCCCAGACGATGGCCAGAGGCGCAACACATCTGAAAAAAAAAAAAAAACTGGAAACCTGAAATGTCTCAACACTTGGGACCCCCACCGAACATCTCGATCCACCGACCGCGATCCGAACCGATCCCACCGATCGCCCCACCACCACCACCAACAATGATCGAAGCGTGCAGTCCACACAGAGAGAGAGAGAGAGAGAGAGAGAGAGAGAAATACTAAACAACAGATACACAGAGACGGAGACGTATCTCGGGGCGCGTTTCTAGCCGCACAGCAAAGTAAAGGTCTACCGGTGGACATAAATTTAGCTGTAATGCGACAGGTGTATTTTTTATCTATGGACCGGGCATAAAACGATCCGATCCACACACACAAACACACACACACACACAACTGGAGAAACAACCCGCCAGCAATCCAGCAGCGATCGACTGCCGCTGGCCACTGCCGCTGCGCATGTGCAACGCATTTGAAACTTTTGTTGAAATGAAATAAAAGTTTCGTGCTGCTGTTGTCTAAACAATTTCAATGCTATGTCTGAAATAAATTCTTGATAGGAAAAAACGGCAAATGACAAGTTTTTGACAGGCGCCGCCGACAGACCAGAGTCGACAGTCGAGTGGTTCTGACTCTGTTGTGGCTCATGTTGTGGACATTGGGGGTCGAGTGGATGATTGGTGGTGCCGATTGCTTTGGCCACTCCACGCGCTCATCGGAAACCACTTTAAGCTGCAGTTTTTAATTTTATTATATTTTTCTCCTTCTTAATCATTCTTTATTTACAATAGCTGCTGATTAAAGTCACTTTAAATTGGCTTCCGTGATGGCTCACACAGATATTAGCCAAGTGACTGGTTTTAGCTTAGAGTGGACAGAGTGCAACGGCACTCCACAGTCGCCAGTTAGTTGATCATTGATCGTTGTTCGTTGCTCAAGGATGAAACATGAGTGATAAGTCCAACAAAATCATGAAATGGAGAGAGAGACATTGCTTGGGGGGTAAAAATACAGGCGAAAGGAGGAAATTATTGGAGATTTTTCAGTTTAAACTGGATTTACATGGTCTTAAAAGATAAGGCTGATGAAAATATTCTCCACCTTAGATGCAAGTTCAAGTAAAATAAATTTATTCTTTCTCTTAAATTTATGCTAAAAATATGTGTAACCAAAAAACGTTAAAAATAATTGCAGCAATTGTTTTTACATTTTAAAATCCAAAGAAAGGTTTTGAAATTATTTAAAGTAGTGCTAACAATATTTCTCCCGTTAAATCTTCAACTAATTCCTTTCTAACTTTTCCATTTTTATTTTATACATTCTTTCCTCAGCTATACCCTAAGTTTTAAATACATTTCCAATCCATTAAACTCCTTTACAGTTCACAATAAAACGTATCACTTAGCTTTTAATACAAAAACATGCCCATTGTCACACAAAACAAAAGTACACCCACAGCACAGGCATCACCCTTGAGGGCATTTGTTTGCCTGTCCAATTCCCGATATATTGTAGCAATACACATATCTGAACATATGCGTTTGCCGCACAGACAATAATTAGCCATGGCAACAACAGCAAAAAATTGAAAGAATTATGAACAAAAAAAAACCAGAAGTATAGGAAAGTAACGCCCTTGGCGGCTACTGCTGCTTAGCCCTTAAATCGCACTAAAACTCTCGCCCACAGCATGGCAGCAGCGGCAGCAGCAGCAGCAGCGGCAGCGGAGTAACAGTCACGTCAGGCGACATATGTCCAATCTGTGGAAACCACCACCATGACACCCAGAGACCACAACCTATGCGTAGCAGCACCACTATTGGACCACATATGGGTTCCTTATTTCGGGCAAAAAACAAAAAACAGAAAACCGAAAAGTAAACATACTATTTTCATCTCCTTCCCTCATGTGTGTGTGTGGAGTGTGGAGTGTGGAGTGGGTCTGCTCATATTTTGCGATTTTTATTTGCAATCAATCATAAAGTAAACTGCCTGTCTCTGTGTTCCATGTCCTGTGTGTCCTGTATTTTTGGGGGTACACGAAACAAAAGGGGCGCGTTGGAAAATGCGGCTAAGGCGTGGAAGTGCGGATTACCGCAGCCTCGCCGCATGTGATCGATCGAGCCACGGGGGAATGAGAATGGTATTGGGATACGAAACGAAAGGGCACGGGGAAATCACACACAACTCTAGACGCCGCCTGCGACACGTTTTCTTGCCTTGGGTTGCCTTCAGCCTTGCCACAGGAAGTGTGGGTTGTCAGCATCATTGTGCTACACTCGGATCTCCACTCCTCTCCTCTCCTCTCGTCTCTCCCCCTCCCACTACTCGCCGCTCATTCGCTTTGACAATATCATGCAAATGCGGCTTAATTAACTTGTTGCACGTCGCCTCAGTAGCAGCAGCAGCAGCCGCAGCCGAGGGAGTAGGAGAAGCAGAACAACGACAACACGCATGCGCACTCAGCTGTGCCCCCCCCCCCCCCCCCTTCCCTGTGCCACGAAAATTCACAGAGCTGCCGTCTGCTGCCACCTCCAATTCCGAAGCAGAGTGCTGCTGCCACCTTCCCACTGCAGAAACAGAGAGAGCGCAGCGAACACGACCGCCAAATCAGCGCCAAATTGAAGCAGGCCTCACAAGGTGCCACTGGGGCCAGGCCAACAACTCCCGCTCCCCCCCACCAACCAAGCCAACAACATCCTTCGCCCAGAGATCCCAGAGTCTAATTTCCGAAACTGTTGCCTCATTTACATTTGGCGCCAGAGTCGCCACCACTCCACTCAAGTCCAATCGTATCCCCATGCCCAATACCTTTTTTTTTTTTGCCACCGCCTGGACATCGCTGGGCCTCGTCGGTTCTTCGCCTCTTTTTTAATTAATTCGATATCACAACAATTTTTTGTGTCGGCTACCGGTCTTTACTTCTTTTTGTGGCATGCCATTTGCATTTGGACAGACGGGACGACGACGACGACGACGACGCGCGGACATCGATACGAAATTTCGGGACATACGAAAAATTTCATTCATTCAGAAATAATTTTTATGTCCAAATGTTGTGCGAGGCGGCTGCAGCCTCCGTTTCGTTTCGTTCCAATTCGATTCGATTGCTGCTGGCTGCTGCTGCTTTGGCCTTATCCTTTTGAACTTCATTTGCATAAACGGCATGAAATAAAATCAACAGTTGCAGAAGCAAACAGACAGCGACAGACAGACAGACAGACAGACAGACGAAACATTCAGACAGGTAGCTAAAATAAATAAAATAAAATTCGGGTATCGCTGTGGCAAAAGATAAAACGATTGAAAGGCAAATAACAGGCTCAGATTGCAAGTTGGTCAAGTTGAGGTGGAAGGAGGAACGAGCTGTAGGAAGCAGATATTTTTAGGCATTTATAAAATATAACTAAAAAAGTGAGGGAGCTAAAATTTGTTTCCAGATCATAGAAGCAAGCAAAGACAATTGTAGGAAAAAATCAAATGTTAAATATCGACAAAACTGCACACAGAACAAATACTTTTAGTAGATAGAACAAAGATCTACTAATTATTTGCCCAAATCCAAGTTTCACATGGCCCAAAACCCTTCCCAGACTCACATTCTTCTACCAACTCTTGCAAACTAAACCCTCTCGCTCTCCCAGCTTAGCAATTAAGAGATCTTTCAGGCACAGTCAGAGCTCTCTTCCTGCCCAGCATGTGGCTAGCTAATTTTGCAGTCTTAACACTTTTTGTTGTGGCACTGCCAGAGCCATAATCCCGGCAATTTTGCTACCAAAACACCAGGAATTAACATTAACACTTACGACACCTCAAACGAAGCAAACCGACTCCTAGGTAGAGAAGCACACAGCGTCCATGAGTTGCTGTAGGACTCAATGATCAATCAGCCGCTTGTCAGGCGACAGGGCCACGGGATAGGACATGGACAGTCACCGCAGGAGGGCGTGCAAAAGACAAGATCACGCCTCTTTAAACGCATTACCACGAGCAGAAACGAAGAAGGAATACGAAGGCAATGGAACGGACTCCGCTTCCAATGCCAATTAAGCGGGCATGACCGAAGACCTAAAGACCCAAAGAAGAAGACCACAAACGTAACGAGCTAATGTGTCAATTATGTGGTCTACAGTGTGGGGTTTCAGTTTAGCAGTAGCTCCGAAGAACCCCGAAGTATCATTCACTCACTCATTCACTGAGTGAATAAGAAAAATGAGTTAATAATATGGGAAACAATCTTTGAAATTCAAAGGAAAAAACTCTAAATTAACATACATTTCTCGCTGTGTAGCGAGCGAGTACTATCAAGCTCTTCAATCTGTGAGTTTTTCAGAGTGTTTGTCTGCCTGTCTGGGGCCGAAACAGGTTCTTCTCTTCAGAAGTTCCAAAAAATTAACCATGATTTCCAAGAATACAATTTTCTCATGATTCACTTTTAAATGTTTTAAAATCATTTGTTGTTGGGGGTTTTTCTGTCTCTTAATTGAAACAGATTGGAACAGAGAAAAAAACAAAGCAAAAGAGAAGAAAACGAACAGAGTCTTAGACAGACTTCTATGACCCGTGCCAAAGGGAAGTTCCTATTAAATCACCCGAAAAAAAAAGCGAAAAAAGCAACGAAAGTGCAGCAAAATCAGTGCAAGTGTACGAGTGTATCTGTAAGATACATTGAGTCAGTAGCAGCAGCAAAGGCGGCACGCTAATTTTGCTCGCGTGTTTCCTCAAGTGGCAGCCACTATGCCACTTGCCGGGCAGCAATCGCATAAATACATTCAAGAGATAGACCGAGAGAGAGAGAGAGAGAGACCCCCAGCTACTATTGCCAACCCCCCACATTTCCTCTGCCAATTCTCTAAACTTTTCCTTAGACTTTTCAAGCAATTTCCCGCTGAGCTTTGTTTGCTCATTGGGCGCATCCGTTTGCCGGTAGTGGCCCCAGACTTGGGCCCCCAACCATCTCATTGTTGTGTCAATTGTCGTGGTTGTTGCTGCTGCTGTTGCTATTTGTCATTTGGCGTGCAAATCTCAGACATTGCACTTTATCAAGTCATAGTCAAAGATCGAGAAGACCCACAGAGCGGGGAGATCCTCATCCTCTCCCCCTGAAAACTGGGTCACTCTGCACTTAAGCGAATCGTGCGTTCTTCATTCAAACTGTGGCATTGGCAGGCCCCCACCAACCTCTTACTCTTCTAGCAGCCAGCATCCAAATCCATTCCCTGGCTAATAATAGAGCCACAGCTCTAGGGAGCCCATCGCACAGCACAGTAGCCACAACAACAAATCACAAAATCGTTTAACAATAATTTTCCATAAGACCAAGGACCGATACGATCCGAACTATGCTGCTGCTGCTGCTGCTGCTGGACTCCTGCTCCAACACAGAGGGCCAAAGAGGGAAAATTATAGCGCGATCACTTAACTCACGATCGGCGATGGGCGATCGGCGATCTGTGGCTCTGGCTGTGCCCTCAAAAGATTAACCAGCTACTGGCAACGGAAGTGGAGCCCAGACGCACGAATCCAGAAGCTCTCTTTCTATCTATAGCAAACATATCATTGGGTCTCTTTCTCGCTGGCGAAATAATTTTTATTGAATAATTTTTCATTATTTTTCGTTTGAATTGAGAGGCGCAGACACAGGGGCCCACAATCGAGTGCACATTCAGAGCCACTGTTGGCCCTCGTTTTTGGGCCCACTCCTGCTGTTGCCTGTTGCCTGTTGCCTGTTGCTGCTGTTGCTTCTGCTTCTTGGCTTCCCCGTCAAAAACAATAAAGTCCAAAACGAGCGAACAATGTAAATGGCAAGTCATGATTTTGCTGTTATGCGCTGTTAAAAGGGGGCGCTCGCCGTTCGACACGATCAAGAACCCAAAGAACCAAAAGAAAAACCCAAAAAATCAAAAAAAAAAAAAAAAAAAAAACAATAAAGTGTAGGAAGGATTGAGAGGATGGAGGATTGAGGCTGCTGCTGTGGATGCTACCGAACGCCAACGCCAATGCAAACGATGGCCAAGACGACGACATGACCCAAAACAATGCACAAAAAACACAAGCAACAAAACAAAATACTTTACTCATACTTTATGCCCAAAATGCTCTCTCTCTGCAGATCTCCTCCTGGTCTTTGGTCTTCTTCCATGATCTTCTTCATGGGTCTTTCATGGTTTTTTTTTTTTTGACCAGAGATCAATGCAATTGTTTGCCCCTTTTTAGTCAAGTTGTGCGCGCACTTCATAAGCAAATACAACAAATCCAAACACAACATCCAGAGCCACAGCCACATCCCAAGAGAAGAGACCAAGACCAAGAAGGGCCAAAAGAGCAAACAATGGAAATAAGCATGGTTGAGTGCGGTTCTTGGGTTTTCTGTGCGGGTCAAGGGAAAGGAGTCAGAAATCTCAAGAAGGTAGTTTGGCACTTTGATTGGAACTACCGAAAAAATGAGCGGGCGCAGGAGTTAATTTTGTGCTAACCGAAGTCGGCAGTACCCTAAAATTATAATGAAACTGGGTTACAAAAACCCAGTGAAAGGAGAGCAGGTTTTTACTTGCGGAAAATGGTGAAAATTCTCTTCTAGTTTGGAGGGGTTTTCCTATTGTACAAATTGCTTCACGGGTAATAATTGTAGCTACATTTTGTAGCTTGTAAAAGGGTTTACTTTTCTGATACTTTTCTCTCAAAGCTTCACCCAAAACTCCACTTATTTGAATAGGAAGTAATAATAAATTCCAAATATAAAACACAGTAAGACGTACCGCATTAAAAAGACCAAAGATTAGCCAAGACTCAACTCTGTCCTACAAAGAAAAAAACAAAAATAAATCAATAAATAAATAAACAATGAATTAAAAAACAAAAACAAAAGTTAATTCCAAAGTTTCATTAATGAAAAATCGAACCCCAGCGCAGATTCAAACCAAATCATTTCCCAAAATCGCACAATCTTTCGCCAGGTCATGTCTTTCCTTTTGGCCAAAAGCCGTTTAAGCCTGCTCAACGTAACTCACTCGCAATTTGACATACTGACGTGTTTATAAAGTTAACCAAAAATCAAGAAAAAAAGAAAGAAAGCAACCAGACGCAAAGACAAAACTCTTACTGACCTTGAAGCTGAAGTTTAAGTTGAAGTTGAAGCTGGGGTTGTGTGTTGTGTGTTGTGTCTTGAAGCATTTTATCATCATTTCGAGACGAAGATTCATTCTTAAACGTGCACACCAACAGCCGAGACAACAGCCAAGACTGCAACAATGAAATGCGGCGACAAAAAGCACAGAAACCCCAACGTGCCCCAACCTCAGCCCCAACCCTATACCTGTATATCCCTATATCATCATACCCGCTAGCGGTACCGTTTTGTGCGCATGCGTTGCGAATGGCGGACGCGGCTCAAAGCGAATGCCGCCACTGGCCACAGGACAGGAGGAAGGCTACTAAAATTTACGCGTGTGCTAAACACGAGACTTCCACGAACCCGAAAATCACAAGAGTGCCCTTTTTGTCTGTGGCTTTTATGCGGCATGGTGGCTGCGGCTGCGGCTGTGTCTGTGGCATGGCGTGGCCAAAGGCAAAATTGTCGTCTGCCTTTCTTATTGTTTCTAAAATCAAAAAACGCAATACGAAATTCCTTAAAACCAAAAAAAAAGAGTTGGAATAACATTTCATTGCTTGAAGGATTTCTATTGTTTGACTCGTCAAAAGTTTCTTTTCGTTTCGTTTCAACGAAAACGAAATTCTTTTCACTCTTAAGAGTCGAAACTCAACTTGATCTTCCAACTATTTTCCAAAACAAACAAAAGCTGCAGCAACCTCTGGAGATTCGATGGCTGGCTGCTCATTAAAATCTGACCAAAAAGACCTCAGGTCCAAAGAGATTCCTCAGGTCTGAATGGTTTGGTTTTTGCTTCGTGGTGGGTTTATGGCCAGCGATCGATTACAAGCAACGAAGGTCGATTCTCCCATTCGACGTCGCTCATTAGATGGCCCGCAAATAAAATGCGTTATAAAAACATCAACCAAATTGGCTGGCTCAAGACAGTTGCGTGTGAAGAAAACACGATAGACCCCAGTGCCGAGAGCCAAGAGCTTTTCCAGCAGTCGAGAGTGGAGGGCAAGTGTTGGCACGTTCTATGCCCCACAGCAACTTGACCCAAACAACTGGCGCCGCTAACAGAAAACTGAAAATAACACACGAACTTTTACAGCCCGATAAAGAAAAACTACTGATGGCTCGAAAAAAAAACACTATAAATCATGGCTTGAACCGAACACGAAAAAAAGGCCCCGAATCTAAAGACCAAAATCGAAGTGCGCTGAAGATTTTACGTATACAAAAGGCATCCAAAAGATGAACTGGGGAAGCAGCAGCAGCTGAAGCTCCGATCGGTATTAACGCCCCAAGCATAGGGTACTAAAAACCTAACATAAATGTATACAAAAGAGTACAGTAATCAGTGGATAAGAGGTACCACTGATGGGGGAGAGAAGTGTCACAATATGTGTAGATTTTTCTATTTCTTTGAAAATTTTTTACAATTTTATTTGCCGCAGAAAATGCTTTTATTTCCTTAATGTTAAGTCAAGAAATAGGTATTTATTTTTGCCTTTTATTTAATTGAAACGAAACCCATCTAATCGCCAAGTTCCACAGTCAAATCCCCACTGTACCCTGAAGCCACACTATGGCTCTTCGCGTCTCATGTCTATGTCTGGCTGTGTGTGTGCGTTTATAAATCTTCTTTTAATTTGTGACAAGATCAACAAGTTCAAAGTTGTTTCAATCAATTGACCTCGCGGCTCCCAGGGGCTACAAAAGTATTGTAACAGATCAGCCAAAAACAAACGCAAGAAAAACACTCACAGAAAATAGACGGGAAGGCAAGGGAAGACAGGTTCTCGCGCGACTCGCGGGCATTTGCGAGTATCAAATTCCAGCGAAATTTACGCAATGCCTGAAATCGGCGAATGTTGCACGTGCAGCCCAGGCGGCGGCATTCAGGCCGGTCACATGCCACAGAGATCTCATTGCAGTGGCAACCGCAGCAGGCTTGACCTGCATTTTATGTTATGGTGGAGATTTGTTGTGGGCTTATTATTCAATTAAATGCGATATACACAGAGAATGCGACACGATTGCAGTGAAAGGCCATTGCGTATACGCAGCGTGTGTCGTGGAGTCGTGTGTGCGTCATTTGTGTGCGTTTGTGTGTGACGCTCGACCTGTCCTCAGATCCAAAAACAGACCCATTAACCCAGTTTGTATTTCTCTCTTTTTATTTTGCTGCGCTGCTTGTGGATGTCGCTACTGATGGCTGGTGGCTGCTGCTGCCTTTGTGTTTTGTCTCAATTTAAAGTTCAATTTCATTGGCCCTGGCTCTCGCGGCACATGAAATTGATGTGACAACTTGTTCAGCATAAACGTGTGGGTCAATGAGCTCAGCTCGGCAGCTCTCACAGTTATAGATAGCAAAAGATCTGAGCATATATCAGATGTACTTCAACAGAGCGAAAATCTTGAAGTGTTGCCTTTAAGGTTCCATTTGATTTATGGCCAAGGCTTCGCTGTGGCCTCATTAATCACTCAACTTTTACTGCAAGAACACTGCCACACGCTATGGCGGGTGTTGCAACACCCACAAACCCCACTCTGCAGCTTCAAAATGGCGCCCAAAAGCATACAACAGGAAATGTGTTGGGCAAGAGAGAGAGCGAGCGAGAAAGCCATAAAGTTTAATGCATAAAATATTGAATTTTTGCAGACGGATTAACCTTGACTTTCACTTTCGCTTCGGTTTTGTGTGGCTGCCATTGCTGCTGCTGCTTGCCACTGCCACTGTTGCTGCACTGCGTCCTGTCAAAGGATATAACTTTGAGTGGCGCGACAGCACTCGCAATACAAATGTAGCCACTGTCTCCGGGAGTGGAGCAGCCAGCCAGCCAGCCAGACCAGAACCAGACCGAGACTCAGACTTTCAGGACATTTGTATGCGACACACAGAGAGCGTGAGTAAGAGAGCGAGGGAGAGAGAGAGAGCAAGCGAGAAAGAGGTAGACACTCACACAACCACATGTGGCTGGGGCTGATATGGCTCTGTGGCTGGTGTGTGGCTCTAACTGGCTAAAAAACCCCCCCCAAATGCCAGCTACGTCCTTCCTTCCTTCCACTCTCTCCCTTTCTCGCAAGTGTTTGGCTTCTTTTTTGTATGCCGCGCAACGCTCAAATATTCGTCCTTGGCGGCGAAATTGTTTCTCCACCACGTCCCGCACTCTCTCGTTTTTTTTGTTGCTATTTTTTTGAATTATTCATATTGCCACACAGTCGAGGCAGGAGCAGGAGCAGCAGCAGCAGTAGCAGCAGCAGCAGCAGCAGGACATTCAAAACACACACGCGAGGCGATGCAATCTGAATGCCAAACAAGGCGCCGTAGGAGAAGGTGTGTCTACACGTGTGAGGTGGGGTTTTTGGGTGGCAAATCTCTGCATATACTCGACATTGTGCAGGAGTTTTGTGTGGGAGATTTTGTGCCTTCCACATGTTGCGTCTCCGATGTCAAATTGAGACGCAATTAAAAATATAGAAGAGAGAGAGAGAGGCAACTGCATTCCGCGTCTACTCGTAAACTAGTTGCGTGAGGTCTCTCCTCCAAAACTTATCAATAGACACAGCACTGGCGGCGCATGGGTCACATGGAAGGTGTGTGTTTGGGTGTTTGGGTGTTTGGGTGTGTGGGGGTGGCAGGACAGGAGGCATTTCCGGTTGATATTTGGTATGCAGGATGCGTTCGCCACACACAGACACTAGACAGGGGAGCGACAGTGAGTGGGGAAGAGCGCAGCACAGGCAAACGACCTCGTTACAAAACTAGAGCGAGAGGGAGAGGGAGAGCGCCCCACTTTGGATGGCTTGCAGTTTTTCAACTCTCCCACTCCCTAGCCCTAGCACTTACGTTCGCTCTCGCTCTCTCTTTCCCTTCTCTTATGCTCTTTTTCTGCTTATTTTCACACTTTTTGCGAAGGGAAGGAGCAAAAAGCGGCATATTGGGAACACATTTAACATGTTTTTGTAACACTTTATCTTTACTTTCCGCAACACCAACTAAACTCTTTTGAAAGATCTCTTTATAATGATTCCCTTTTCCATTACAGGGTACTCTTACACGCGACTTCAGTCGCTCCACTTGCTTCCCCCTACTGCACTCTGTCTCTCTCGGTCCTGTCTGCTTGTTTGTTATCCTGTATCCAGAACCGACTCGGGTGTGCACTGCTCTGTTGTAGGTGTTGCGTGTTTGCGCATTTGAGCATATGATTAAACTACATTTCAGCTATGCTCCTACACCCTACCATCTTGCTACTGCAGCCTGCGTTTGGTGTGTGAAAAAAAAGGGGTTAACGACACTTGCCACAGCGGAGGATGCGAACGACAGGCAGGTCGTGAGAGAGACACCCTGCATTCGGTTGCCTGCGAGAGATGTGTATCTCAGGGGTTACACAGCGACAGGTCACAGGAGACAGCAACAACAAAAGAGTTGAAGTGTCGCCTCGAAGTTGTTTTGGAATTGAAATTCTCACGCAGTCATGTAGGAAGGAATGTTATTTTCTGCAATACCGTTTCATAATTGCAATAAAAGGTAATATCTCCGCGTGTACCGTTAAAGGATTGTGTTGTAACAACAGTTAGGAAAAATGTCCCACAGCGCCATGGGAAAAATCATAGATACAAATTGTGGCATTGATACTCATGTGACACCGAAACGCCCTCGCAACTGTTGCTGAAAGGATCAACCGAAAAGTAGCTGTGAATCGATGGGAAATCTTTGCGAGGATTACCTCATCACATAGCACATTCCAACAAAAGCTCTCGTACTCCGCCCTCTGCTTACTTGCGTATCAAACATATAATGCCACAGAGAGAGCTCTTTGGCCCATCCCTACCACATACTACTTCGATATCATGGTCGTTGGCTGCTTTGTAATTTATGACATTTTTGTGCGTCTTTTGTGTCGCGAGCGTTGTATTAAAAAAAAACCCAAAACCAAAAGCCAAATGTCTAACAGTTTGAGCCACATTTGCCCGGATTTTCACTGCAGAGCAGAGAGAAGCGGAGCGGAGCGGAGTGGAGTGGACTCTGGACTGGACTGTAGAGGAGTGCGAGACGAAAGAAATCGAAGACGAACCACAAACAACAACAACCGAAAATCTATCTTAAAACCAAAGCTGAAGATCATTTTGGTTCGATTTTGGGTTTTTGGTTTTCGGTTTTATTTGGACCCTGCTAAGGGAACGCAGAGGAAAATAATAATAATAATAAAAATAATGATAAGGTTGACCTGTTGTTAAAAGACATTGAATGCCCTTTGGGTAATAATTTATTAGCGCTTAGATTTTTGGGCTCTTCTTCGTCTCTCTCTCTCTCTCTCTGTAGCAAAAGAGCGTAGAAGAAACCAAAAACTTGTTTTAAGTTATTGGCTGTTCGTTCGTTCCTCTGGCTAGTGATATCTTAGAGTGTTTTGTGGGTTAGACCTTCAGGTGAAAGCTGAAGCAGATGTAGCTGCAGACTGATATATAGCCTGGTTACAGGTTACCCAATCCAATCCAATCCAATCCAATCGAAACCAATCAGTGGGGAGTGTGGGAGCGCGGGCACTACGAAAATGTGGATCGTGTGACAAAGTTAAAGGCATTGATTACCCCATAGATCGATGCGATCAAAAGATCAATCGTTTGATCGTTATACCCCACGCTGCCTCGAACGCTTGTCTTACAAATCTCCATGATTATATGCAATTAGACGAAAGCGTTTAAATTGCAAACAAATAGAAGTACGAACACACGAAACAAAACAAAAACAGGCACAAGAGCTCATAAAAAAAATGAGTTGTTATAAGGCATGGAAACTGCTGGCTAATTGCAGGTGCAAAATACAGGCAACAGACAACAGCAGCAGGCAGCAGCCGGCAGCAGTCGAAACGCTCAAGCGTTTGGTCACCGTCTAAGTGGAATTAAGTACGTGACATAAACGGTAATTGGATCTATTAGAGAGGTTGTTTACCGAGCTTTCAGTTGGATGGAATTTTAAGTGTTTATATGACACAAGGGAGAGGACTGGGCTCCCCAAAGATCATCCAAAGATGGAGCGATCTGTTTCATATCAAAAACTATAAAATAATCAATAAATTTTCAATTACCTAAATCCGAGAAAATAAAGCAGGAATATTACTCAACCTTTCAATCATTAAAATTACAATTAATGCTCTGCAATTAGTTAATAAATTTTGTAATTATTCACCTAAAAGCTAAACAAAAGATTTTCACAATAGTCAGACATTAATTAAACAACAAACAAGAAAAAGAACAATATTTAATTAATGTATAAAAAGTTACAGTAAAAAATTGCGTTTAAAAAATCCTCAAATCGTGACAGTTAATTTGTCAATCAAACAGCAAGATAAAAGCGTATGGCAACACCCCCCACAAGAAACACAAGAAAAATAATCCATGATAATTATTCACTTGATGCGAGAAATTATTCATTAAACCACCACAAAACCCAAACCACACACTGAAAAAAAATACAATTTTTAAAACAAACAAACAAGCAGACAAACATGTGTAGACGCCCCGCATGAAAACGGGCCACAAAAATATCACAAAAAGTATATAAAATATACAAGAGACGCGCGCCAAAATGCTGCGTGTATCGCTTAAATAATTAATATTTTAACACTTGGCACAAAATTTTAATTTTTCATCACACAAAACGAGCGTCACACAATCCAAACAAAAATATACATGAGCAAACAAACGGCTGCATTGTGTTTTACATTTATTATAATAAATTAACACAAATAAGGCATAATTGCTCTGTGAATTGGATTAGCCAGAGAGCAGACAGAGAGCTCTAAGAGACCTCAGAGTCAATCGAGACACGGTCTCAAAAATTGATTGAAATAATGCTAAACTGTCGAACAAGTTGTTGAATGAAAATTATAGATGGGTAAACAAATAAACAAGAAGATTGGGTATGGTATAGATTTATTACTTATGCAATAAAGTTTTGTATAAAAATGAGAATCCAAGCTGGAACTTTGGATAGTAAAGGATCTTCTTCATCTTCGCACAGTCACAACAGTTGTTGAGTGCAGAATTCCGGTAATCCCTGATAGTTTCCCTACTTAACCAGGTTTAGGGTATCCCGAATAATAGATCTTCTAACACCCATTTCCAATCAACTCTAAGCCCAGCTGTAAAGCCTCTTTTAACTAGATTTCAACTACAGCTCTTTTTTCAATCATATGCATATTTTGGTATGCCCAAACGGAAATGAGCTTCATTACCAAAACAAACAGAGAGAGGGAGAGGGAGAGAGAGAGAGAGCAAGAGGCACACACAACCAAAGACAGAGACAGCCACAGCACGACAGAGCGGGAGGGAGTGAGGTTGACCACGGCCAAGAGACTCCTCAACAGATGACGGACCTGCCTGACGCTCGACGCTGACTCTTGACTGACTGACTAATGTGTGTATCGGATCGTAGAATGGATCGTTTCCCTGTAGGTAGAAATGGAAATGGAAATTGAATACCTGTTTGCCCGTTTAATTATTTCGTTTGCGTATTTTCGTATTTTATTTTTTGTGAGTGATTGTCATTAATTAATTTTGTGTGTGTATACTTTGTACGGAGGCATCTCTCCCGCACAATTGTGTGCGTGATTTGGCCAAACCCAAATGGATTTGGAGTTTCATTCATAAATCGAACGGAGGAACAATCCAAACCAGCATCGTCGGCAATGGCAAATTGAATTGTTTTTTAAGTGCAATTGGAGGAGGCATTCCGCTGGCACACAAACCATTAAGACGAGCACGCGCCGAGCCCAAGCCCAAAGTGCGAGAGGATTGATAGCCAGTGGGAAGAGGAGAGTCGAGTCAGAGGCAGTCTGGAGTCTGTTGTGGCAGACATCCCAATGATTGCGCAAATTGCACCTACACACAGAGCCACAAAAAAGTGCGTGGTACTTGAAGATACCAACATATATACAGACATATATGTATGTATAGATGTAGGGCCGAGACAAACGCAGCAAAGCAATCCCAAACATTCATCACAGATCAGCGAAGGAGCGAAGCAAAGGCATTTAACTGGCTACGAGACCAAGACGAATGCTCCAAAAGAGAACCCCAAACGCAGAGACAGACTCAGAGCCAGATCCACAGAAAGCAAGACAGACAGGCAGCAGGAGGATGTGAGGACGACAAAAGACAGTCAATTTTTCTGCACCAAACACAAGAAAATTAGTTACCCAACTGTAGGCCCCATGCGCAACGCAGCGCTGCGCTGAGCCCTGCCTTGCCTTTGGCATAAATCACTTGACAGGAAGCGTTGCAAGCCTTGTTGCGCCCCCACAACACAGCACAGCACAGCACAACAACACACACACACACACACACACAACTTCACTTCGAAGAGAAAACTTCTCTATGTGGATGGCCATTAAAAGACATTTGTTTGTTTGTCCGTTTTGGCTTTTTGCATTCCACGAGGAATGAACGATGAAGCGATGTAGCAGCACCAGCAGCAACCATTGCAAATTGAAATCGAAATCAGTTGCCAAAGGAGCAGACAGGGCCAGCTCACTCGCTCGCTCGTCATCTTCATCATACGCATCCAACATTCCATATCCCATATCCACCAACCGTCCAACAACCGCATCCATGTGACTGGAGGCCATGGGACGACTGCGTAAGTGCCCTGGTTGACCACAAGACCACAGCGGTCTGTGTTTTCTTTTTGTCCCCTCCCCAATTCCTCTAAAGGGTAAAAACTGGACGAAGGACATCGTATGGCAGGCAGCAGCTGCCCCCAAGAGACTCCCAGAGAGAGAGAGAGAGGGAGAGAATGCCGCAGAAATAATTATTTCTTTTTGCCATATTTGTGCTACGCTTGCATCCCAGTTTGGGGCACAGGCATCCATCCACTACTCCACGAGTGTGTAGGAGTGTAGAAGATCTGCTGGGGCAAAACAATCACAGAAAAGTTTCAGTTACATAAGAAAAACCTTTCGCTAACTCAAGGCCAATGAAATGCTAGATAATTCCAATATTAATACCCATCATTATTATAAAATAATCGTGTTAAAAACATTAAACAAGCAAACAATGAATGAGAGAAAAAAAGGTGCATCAAAAAGTGCTCCAACTGTTTTAGAAAGGTCGGTCAGGGCACAATTATTAGAAAAAATATCTAATTGTAATTAATATTTTTTCTATATATAAAAATATACAGAGGGAAATAACAATCAGACACTCCTCCAATATATATAAAGCCCAGACCGAAGGTAATTCCCATTTATAATCAGTTATAATATGCAAGTGTCTAAGGGGCTTTCTAGATCATCGTTTCAGATATTCTGATCCAAGGGAAAATGTGTACTATATGGTAGAAAAGTGAAGCCAGATCTATCGTCAGGTTTTTCCAGTCAATTAGTTGCTTGATCAATTATCACAACATTTAGCACTCGCTCGGGGACCCATGTGATAGCTAATTGATTCCCCCACCGATCCGGCGCTATATCTACTATTATATGGGTGCTTTTTTTATTTGTCTGACAGCTACAAGATGTGATATCATTAAAGAGTGTTTCAAATCGATTAAGTGTTGAGTGGCTGCGGAGGGCAGGGGCTCATAAGGTGTGCTGCTGCTGCTGCTGCTGCTGCTGCTGCTGCTGCGCACGCGCCCCCGTTCTTTGTGAGCAATTCAATTTGGGTAGTTGATGGATACCCCCACGCTCCACGCTCCATCTCAATCTCAATCATGAGGGAGTGCATCATTTGATGTGTGGCTGTAATCAATCAAAGCCAAAATGCGCCTGTGTTGTGACTACAAATGTTGCAGCTGAAACAAATATGCCACTAATTACAGTTGCAGTCTCCAGTTCCCCAGTTCCCAATCTCTGAGTTGCGGTTAAGAATGCCTGCCACAACAGACGGATCGGTGCGGTTTGGATCGGTGGGGGTATCCGTCGTGCATTATGTGTGCATTATGCAACCCAACCCTCTGTGCAACGGCTATCCTCCATTGTTTGTGCCGTGACTCGCCGCAGCAGCAGCAGCAGCAGCAGCAGCAGCAGCGTCTCGTCTCGTTTCGCCTCTCTGTGAATCGCCTTTTTATACACAATTACATTATTTATCGTTTAATTAACTCAACCCGCAATTATTTCAATTAAAAATGCTGCTCAGCAGTCGCTGAGTAATGCACACAAACCAAACACACACTCAAAAGATAGTTTTGAGCTGCAGTTGCTGTTGCAGTTTGTTGCAGCAACCTGTAGGGTTCCGCGACTACAAACTACAAACAGGGCGTGTGCCCGCCCGCTTGTCCACTGACTCAGCCTCTCGAGGCGCTGACACTCCGATCCGATCTCGTATGTGCTTACAGTTTCCCACAACAAATTTGATCAGCCATAAAAAACACAGCGCCAGGCAATCAAACTTTAAATTGGATTATACATTTTATGGTTTCACCTAAAGAAAGAGACGAAATTGGCATGATATACGGAAGAAAATGTTAATTTCGGCTAATTTTTGCCCATGTTTTAGAAAGAATTTGCACACAAAAACTCTCAAAATAAAAATAAAACACCAAAAATATCACGGAGAGAAGACATCCCTCCCTCCATCGCTCGATTAGTTCCCATCCGAAAAGCAAAGAACGAGGCTAATCAAAAAGAGCCCGACACTTGTTACCACAAGAGGGCAGAGGAGACAGATACAAGCACATTTGTTTCTATTTCGAGGGCCTTATCGAGCGACAGTCTGTAATTAAGCCGCGACTATGACTCCGACGGCGACTCTGCACCGATCGAAAGAAACTCTCTGGCCACATCACTCCCTCTCTTGGCCACTTAGTTTACATGTGGGCTAAGATGGAAATTTATGAGCAGCTACCCCGAAGTTTGGAGAGTTCGCTTGGCGGTTGGTCATGGCGTTGATTAGCCTCCCAAAAAAAAGAACTAAGAAAAAGAAGAAAAAACAACGTTTGGTCAGGGGGCAGGCGGCAGGCAGGCACAAGTGACACAGCATGGCGCAGACGCAGTTGTCGCTGCTCCGTTGGGTCTCGTCTCCGCCGGAGATGGAGATGGCATTGGGAATGGGATAGGGAATGGGTCTGGGTCTGGGTCTGGGGATTTTGGAGGCTGGAGGAGGAGATGGCTGCTCTGCTCTGCCTTTTGTGTCCAAAAAAGAAAAACGAAAAAAATAACCATTTGCCGCCATTTGGCTTGGGGTTTCAGCTTTTCGTTTGTAAAATTTATGTCTCATCGAGTTGACAACCTAAAGAATGGGGCTACCAACAACGACAACGGCCCAAACGGCATAAGGCAAGCGGCAAGCGGCAAGCGGCGGGGCGGCCAAGAAGAAATCTATTCAATAAAAAATTCGTACCGCTAAATTCGAAAGTTACATTTTTGGAAATTGGAAGATTGCTAGAGCGGCGCTGTCAGGTTTCTTTCTCATTAAACTTTGGGGCTCATCTTCTTCTGCTCATTTTTTGTTTCTTATTTAATTTAATACATTTTTGGTCACTTTACGAGCCAACAATATCTACTAGAGACTGTTTCTTATGGATACTCAAAACTTTAAATGAACTAGAAGTCAAGTTCGTTTTTTTTTTGACATTTTTTGGCGCGCCTCGAAAATGTTGCATAAATTTGCAATTCATTAAAAAATTGCTTAATTTTTGGTTTCATTCGGCAATCGCATAATTTATGCTACAAGTTCTACATTTTATTTACTTGATTGTGAGTTGTGGTTAAGCATTTAATGGGTTCATTGATTGGCCGCTCCAGCATACGGCAGTGCCTTACACGTGGTTCCAAGTCCAAGTCTCTCAAAGGCAGTGGCAAGAGATTCATCTGGTAGGTGTATCCTACTCTTAGTTGTAAGGATATATAGATCCCTCTCTTTTCTTGCTCGAAGAAGCGTTCTCTTCATAAAACAAAGTGCTTAATAAATTTGCTTAGCTAATTTTCTGAAATGCAATAAATTTCAATGAAAATGTACTAAAAACAAATCAATGTAAAGAATGAGCAGAAAAAGATTGCTGCTTTGGATACCCTGCAAAGGAATGACTGGATTGAAACTTGGTTGTCGCTTCTTAAGCTTGGAGTGCAGCCTTTGGCTTTAAATTTTAATATATTTATGCCATAAAATATACTCAAAAATCTATTTAAATCACACGCTAAGTCAGACGCTTACAGACTCACATTTATAATAAATATTTAATCATGCATTTATTGTAATAATGTGCTGAATATTTCCTTTAATTTCCCGTCACTTTCCTCTGGCCCTTTTCCAGGGCACTATGCCCGTCGAGACCCCTCATTTCCTGCGGTCATTTCTCACTTGTTTTATATATTTTGTTGTTTTTCGAACAACATGTGTAGCAATAAAAGCACTGACCAAACAGAAAAACCAAATCAAAGCCCAAAAATACAGCCACAACCAATAAAAAAGCAACAACACTCCGGCAAAGTGCAGAATGGTGGGGAGAGACGACAACAGAGCCAGCCACAGAGCTACAGAACAAGAGCAAACATCAAACACGATTTGTTCAAATGTACGCAATTATTTATCGGGAGATCCGGCGGAGAAGCCGTAACAAACTATTGAGAGCCGCGTCCCTCTGCACTTGAGATGAGTTGAGTCAAGGAGAGTGTGAGAGTGCCACAAGAAGGAAGCCAGTGGAGATTTATGCACTTGGCCACAGGACCCTTTTGTCTGTTGGGGGCAGGAGGCTGGCTGCGAGACTGCTGTTGCAATTGAGTAGTAAAAAATAATTTCGCTTTATATGAGATTTATGTGGCTTGTTTGCACATTTGATGTACCCCAACCAAGCCGACACCTCGCTCAGGAGGAAGTCCAAAAGGAAGGAAGATTGTTTCCCTACCCCACCGAACAACAGTCCACTCTGGTGCCCCACGCGGCATATAAATTGCACTCAAAAAGTGGCATCAGTCGAGGGTGTTTCGGGTGGGGAGAGAGAGCCAATGCCACGCCCTACTTTCTATTTCTAAACGATTTTGGGTTTTCTTTCTATTTTGTTTAAATCAACAAACTTTCACCCAAAAACCAAAAAAAAACTGTCATTGATTTTTAAAACTGAGCTCATTTTCGTATCATTAGTAAGACGAGAAGGAGAAGGAGAAATAGGAGGTGGAGCCGACCCCTAGAGCGTGTGCCGACGCCCCTGAAATTAGTATCCAACTAATGGCCAACCATAAAATAAACGTTACGAACCCAACTATTTCGTGCAATTGCACAAATTGGATTCATAATAAAACTAGTAAAAATTGAGGCAAAACAATGCCCAAATGAAAACAAATAAAAACCCATTTTTAAGTAGCAATAAAAGAAGCCAAAGTGGAAGAAAATTAAATGAAAAAAAAAGCAGCTCAAATGCAAATGGGAATATTATTTAATGAGTAGAATGTGCGCGGGGTACTTATGCTATAAAGAAGCACCTAAAAGCTTCATGAAGAAAGAACACTACCACCACCACTTCCTTACCCTTAGTAATTACTCAATTATGTTTAAAATTTTCTTTATTTTAGTTATATATATTTTAATCGATTTTAAAATGTTCATAAAACACACACAGAACACATCCACACACACACACACAGGGGAGACTGACTACTCGCATGTTTTGAGTTGAAATAAAATTTGAGTTTTTATGTCTTCGTTGACCTTCGTCTAATAAGAGGAACAACAACAATGGTTAGGAGCAGCATCCCAAAAAACAAGAAAAAAAAACTTAAACTTTGGGACTAATGAAAGAAAACAAATTTATAGGCATCATAATTATGCGAAATTTCAATCGACCACAGCAGCGCGTTATCGAAACCCCACAAACGAGAGGTACTATGATAAAAGTTTGAGTTCATTTTTTATTCAATCTTTATGGGTAGGGTATTATAATTCTGCAGATAAGTTTGTGATGAAGAAACGGCAGGATGGTTGGGAAGACAGAATATGTTATTTTTCCTTGCCAATTAATATTTATTTTCTCTGGCCAAACATCTCTTGCAGGCATATGAATATTTTTTAGCTCTTTAAAAAACGATTCGAAGTCAAGGTTAATTTTCCTCTAATGTTATTCAATCTTTATCAATCCAAATCAAACCAACTACCGATCTCTAAGTGTATCCAAATCTTCGGGCTATTCCTTTCATGTTTTTCAATCGTTTTGTGGCTATTAGTAAGTTATGAAGTCGATGGGGAGAGAGAGACACACACAAAAATCTGGCCATAGATGATTGCCGTTTGGGCCAATCAATTTCTGGTTAATAAATTTGGCGCAAAATTGTCAACGGTCCAACAGAGAGACACACGGATCAGAGGAGCAAGAAACGAGGTATTTATGACAGTGTTTTTGCTGCTTTTGTTGTAGTGAAATTATTGTTGTCTCTGCCGCTGCATTGGAGTTGTTTTTGGTCTTTGGGTTTTAGCCATTTAGCTTCTTTTTTTCCTTTCTGTGAGGCGTTTCGGATTTTTGTGGGTTTGTTTTTTTGCTGTATTTTTCGCGGAGTTTTGAGTATATTTCGAAAACGGCACGTGCGCCTGTGTCAGGTTTTTTACGAGCGGCTAATTTTGTGGCCCGTGGTCGGTATTTGCTTTTGGGTCTTTAACAGACAGTCGTCTCCAATGATCTGTGGTTTATTTTTCATTCTCTACAAAATTAAATGAAGCTCTCGGACAATAAGGATGATCCAAAGTCACAAATCGATAAAACTAGGAATACAACAGAAAGCCATAAAGGTGGGCTTTTTTGTTTAGTTGGAAATGTGTTTATGCTAAAACTATCTGATGGATTGATTGGTCCGCTAGGCAATGATTGAGTTGTCTCTTGGCCATTGACGAAGCGAAACAAGAAGATGGAGCTGACTGGACAAGAAAAACGAACATGGAATACCCTAAAAAAATGGTTTAGATAGAAAAAGTAAGATATCTGTGATTGCAAGAGATGATTTCCCCCAAAACTCTTTCTATTAAAAGCTAGTTTTCATCACTTAACTTTGTCGTACTCTTTCCCATAGTTTATACACCCCGAAACACCCCTCTAAAATCATAGACCTACCCAAAAAACATTCCTCCTGCTATCTCGTATTTCATTTCTTATTACTAATGTCAAACAATCTGATAGATTGATTTGTCTACACCATGAATTAACTCGTTTTGTGGTCAAAGATGATGTTGATTTACAAGCTGACAGAATGCCACAAACCCAACACGACAGACGTCCACAGCTACAGTCACAGTCCACTTAGCAAATCCTTCTTTATCTTTATGGCGTCTGCAGAGGAGCTTCGAGTTTGGTTTCATTCATGCAAACTGGTAGCCAAATTGCCATCCACTGAGGAGCCCATAAAATTGGCCAACGATCGCTCCATTAGGCCAGAGTTTTCCAGAGCCTCTTCCCTGCGACTCTACCCAAGAGATCTCCTTCAGAGTGTTCGCTCCTTCATTCATTCGTTGTGTAATTGTCAACTGGCACGATCAGGCAGCAGCATCAACAGCTCATCAGGCTTCCAGCTCTGCTTCAGCTTTCCAACTCCGACTGCTGCTGCTGCCTCTGACAACTCAATAAACCCACCTCTACAGATACAAACAGCGACACACACATACGGGTGATGATGCCTTGGACTTACACCTGACCACAGAGTGAATAAAAAAACTCAGCCACTGCCAGGGTCAGTGTTGCCAACACCTCCTCCTCATCCTCCTCAGCAGCAGCCTGTTTGATTTCATTTCATTTCGTTTGCTGTGCGGCTGTTTTGCATGCTTATTGCCAGTTTTGATTGCAGGCGCTACACAGGCCGAGCGCAGCCACATCCCAGAGCTGGCTGCTCCTGCTCTCCCTCTCCCACTTCCACTTCCACTTCCAATCGCAGCTCCCAGTCCCAGTCTCAGTTGCAGCCACCAGCTCACAGGGAAGGCTGTTAAGAAGGCGTTAAATGCATGATTTGTGGCCACAGTTGGTTAATGGTAATGAAGCTGATGGTCAGTAAGCCAAACAGGCGACGACCGGCGACAGACAAACTGCCTACCAACCCGACCGACTCCCCGTACGAGAGTGTACTGCAGCAGCATTCGATTTTTGTTTTTGTTTTTGCTCCTCGCTTGATTTTACACTTTTTTTTTGCTTTTTCACTTTTTGATTTCAATTAAGCAGCTTTGTGTGTGAATTGCTGAAATGTTTATAGTCTTTTCGAAAGGGGTGGTGATGGGGTATTGAAATTGCCTGCCAGAATTGATATGGTTTCAGAGTAGTTAAAAATGAGTTTTTTGGAGGGAAGTTTTCTAGTGAAAACTCTACTAAAAAATACTTCTGCCTGAAAGTGAATATTGAGAAGATAGCTTGAAGTGTATTTTGCATTTGTCTTCCTTCAATTTTCCTGCCCATAAAATTCGGTTTCCATATATTGATAGCTCGCAACCTCTGGGTCTCTGCTTAAGCCTTGATTTCAAAGCACTCAAACCTTGCTTAGACTCCCTTTCAATGCACGCATTTATCATAGCCGACTAAATTGGTTTTGTTTTCATTTAAACTTTGATTGTCTGTAGGAAGGAATCCATCTAGATCCGACCATGACGTCACCCCACACCAATTGGCTGCAGTTGTTGGCTTGAAGCCTCCTGGTCAGAGAGCCCAAGACAGACCCAAGACCAAAGTCGCAATGAAACGCCCAGGGCGCCATAATCATAGACGACTGCGTCGACGTAGACGCAGCGCATTTTGTAGGTCAAGTCTGGCCAGGCTTACGATATGGTTGCTCTTAGGGGGCTCTTTGCAGCTCTTTTGTGTGTAGGTGTCAGTGGCGCTGCATAAAAGTTTTCGCAGCCGTCAACCGGCGTGGCGTGGCGCGACTTGCCTTGTTGTTGTTGTTGTTGTTGTTGTTGCTGTTACTCTCTGCTGTTGCTTTTGGCCAACCTTGTGCAACTTTTCAGACAGGCAAAAGAAACTACAAGCTCAACGAGACTGCAAAAATTTAACTGCAGTCAACGCGGCGGCGGCGCGACAACTACATACAACAATTGCATTGGGCCTCGGCTATGGCTATGGCTACGGCTAGAGGTCTGGGCCTGGGCCTGGCCAACACAAATGGCCAACTTAGCTGCCAATGCGACTCTCGGCATCATAAAATTTAATTTCCTGCGCTTTAAGCTGGCCCAAATATGCCTTCGCCCTCCTTTGCCTCCTCCTCCCTCGTACTCTACTCTATCGCGTCGGCAGCCCGTTTTAATTGCGCTTTCATTAACGCGACTTTGATTTATGGCTACCGCGTTGCCAAAGGTTGGTTGTTTTTTTTTTTATTATTTCAGTTTTCAGTTCTCTTCGGCACCAACGATTTCTTTTGCAAATATTTAAACATTATTTTTATTTTTCTTGCCTCTGTTTGTATTGATTTTCAACGGTGCTCCGCTGCTGCTGCTAAGAGAGCTTTTTGTTTAATACTTTTTCGGTAGTCAAATTGCTTCGAAAAGCCAACAAAAAACTATCAATCCATTGAATGCGTTTACAAAACTTCAGATGCTACCTCTCCCTCTCCAAAGTTACAGCTGAATCAGTGAATATTTTTGGAGCCATGATCCATCTGTCAGCTTTGCTGGGTTTCTTTTCTTCTTTAATTTTTGCGCAAAAGTCTAGACAACCTGACGACAATATCTACTCATCATCGTTGGGAGGTCTATTCGGTTTTTATTTGGTTCATTTTGTGCCGATAGATTTGCATCTAATCAAAGTAGAACGAGGTCTGAGGTGCGGCTTTTGAGAGGGTTTATAACTTTATAAGATGACAAATGGGCAGAAGAGTGGATATGGAAATATAAACTAAAACTTTGCCACACAAATGCTGTGATTTACGATGATTCTTTTAGGTTCCAGGACCAAGGCATTAACAATTTCTAATTCATTCAATAGCAAACTCTTTTCCGATTCCAAAACCGTACGACTCTCACATATCCCATCCATTAAGGTCACATTATAAGACCCCTAACCAAGAGAGCCCCACATTTTCCTCACAAATACCTTCATTTATTCACTTAAAATTCTCCTAAAGCATTTCTCCTTCTCTTTTTGTCTAAACAGCTGTGGAGGTCAGGCAGCAGCACCAGTGCAGTGCCATCAGGCAGCAGATGTAAACACAAGGAAACGCTCAAGCGGCGCCTGCAAGCCGCACCTACCGCCCACCGCCCTAAGCAGCCACTGCGGCGGCGTCTTCGTCATTCGCGTTGCATTTCAAATGCAAAAAATGCAGGGAAGAAGCGAAGAAAACAAAATTAGAAATGCAAATGTATCTGGAGGTTCGATGCAGCCACAGCAACAGCTTTGATGAGTCGTAGTCGTCGCCGTTGTTTGTCTTTTGATGATGCGCATGCGCAGCGCGAGTGGAAAAACGTGCGGCCACGGAAAACGAAGACTGGCATCAAGCATCGACATCGACCATCGACATCTATCCTCCTGCGTTTGCGCGCATTAAGGCAGCAAGCACGTGCGCGCATGCGCAGCAAATAACTGGGAACGGAGACTACTCCTACTCCTACTCCTTGGACCTGAACCTGAACCTGGATCTGGACTTGAAATTGAAGCAGGAGCTGGGGATGGAGCTGCAGCTAAAGCCTGGACGCCATGCCAACATGCCCCACTACTTTGTTTATTAATTCTTGTGCGCATTTTTTCGCGCTTCACTTGCGGGGATATTCTGTATTATTTTTGTGCTCGGTGTTTGGCCGTCGGCAAAAAGATTATTGCCGGTTTTCATTAAGAGATTTATGGCAGCGACAGCAGCAGCAGGCGAGGAGACAACATCAGCTGCTGGCTGCTGCAGCAGTGGCAGTGGCTGCTCTCCATGCACTTGACCGTTGCATGCCGCTGGCATTCGTTCACGGCCTTTTTTTTATTGCAGCGTATAAAATTCAAATTTTGAAATTCTATGCTGCACCTGAGCTACACTGAGAGGAATTCATGATGAATCGATGTGCATTTCCCTCAAGAAGTTCTTTCTGCGCACTTCTGCGCACGGTGATTGACTTGCCTCCCATCAAATGTTTACCAAAGCCCTAGCGAAAACCTTCAAGTATCCCCTAGAAATCCCTTTCATCCCATTCCCTAACCATTTCTGTCAGTGTACTTTGCCCACTATTTGCTTTGAGATAGCTATCTTGAGCGCTGGGCGACCTTGTTGCCGGTTTTTGGTCGGACAGACGTTTGGCAAAATGTCAAGCGACGACGACAACTACAACGACGACGACGTCTGCGACTGTCTGCACAAAAATTGTGTGTGAGAAAAACACAAATTTTGTTAATGTTTTTTGTTGGTATCGAAACTAGGGGCCAGGGTGGCCCACAGCTCTCCACACTATTAGTCTGTGCCCCACTCCACACCCATTGCTGCTGACTGCCTGCCTGCCTCCCTGCCTTTTTATTTATACGTTAAAAATGTGTGCAAACAACAGCGAAAAAAAGAGGCAGCGCAAAGTGGTTGGCTTTGACACTGCGCCGCTTGATCGCGGCGGCGGACTCAGACTTGTAATCGAACTCGGGCTTGGACTTGTCTCTCTCTCTCTCTCTCTATATATCTCTGGGCCGCCTTTTGGTTGCCAATTTGCTTGCCAAAGAGCGACGTGGGGCAGCAATTGAGGCAGCGGCACCGGCACCGGCACCGGCACCGGCTGTGGCAGCAGCTTATAAAGCCATTAATAACCCGCGCATTTTCAACAGTTAAAACCCGAGACTGCACACGAGACGTAAATGGAGAGCCACCCAGAGAGGAGACAATGTCATGGTTCAGACATCAATTGCGTTTGCTTATTAGAGGATAGATGTTTGTTTGCCAGTTTGTCTCTGAGTTGATTGTCGCGCTGTCCAGATTCTGTGGCTGGGGCTATTTGCCAGCGAGGGTGGCACCAGAAGTAGTGAGAGCAAAGGGGAATGGATTTACTCTAATTTCTGTCATGGTTAATATAACTATAGGAAAATTCCTCAACAAATGTTTATGTTTTAGTGCTACTAAAGGGCGAATAATACGAATTTCACAATATTTAATCAGTTTATTATCGAACTAAAGGTGTTAATCTATTCGTTTGCCAGGAATAAAAACTCTTTTTTGGTCCCCTACCAAGTCTAATAGTATTGAATCGCCAAGCTGCAGTTATGTATAAACTAATCAAAGCTTCAATCAGTCCATAATTACATCCTTAACATGCACATACTTGAATCTTTTTTCTAATTTTAAAACTCTTGTTTACCCTCGCTCTAACCATTACACACACCACAACAGAATGATGATATTCCATATATGATCTACCATATATGGGAAGCCCGCATTATTTATGTCTAGGTGTCGTATCTGCTGATCAGCACTCGGTAAGTGCCTGTGCGACAGTCGAAGGTGTCGTTGCGGCAACCCCCGCACCACAATCCACTTTGCACCACCCGCACCTCTTACTCTCTCCCTCTCTCTCTCTGTCGCTTCCCAATTTGGGGCTCACTTGCATTTTCCACACTTTGCTTGTGGGAGGAGGCATATAGAGATACACTCGTACACTCGCTTTTTTTTTCTTTGTGGGTTGTTAAAAAAGATTTCAAACGCTTTTGACTGCATTTGACTTTCGGTTTAATATACTTTTCGAGAGGCTGCGTTAAAAGGTCATACATATTGTAATTAGTGTAGGATTTTATAATGATTTTGCTCTCGGAACGAAATACGCAACTTAAAGACAACAAATATACTTATACGAGACAATTGTAAGTATATAAATTTGTACACTTCCTATCGGCGGGGGCTATCTTTTGTTTTCTCTCCTTTCGGAACTGTCGCACACGAACGCACACGGTCGCCAGAAAAAACAAGACAGAAAACAAAAGCAAAAGACGAAAAAAGAAAAAGAAGAGCAACAGCGAGAGAGCGGCGGTAAAAAGAAAATGAAAATTCCCAAAGGAAGCATAGATAATGAGCACAGGGTCCCCCGTTTCCCAACTCCGACACTCCACTACGAATGAATGGCAGTGAAAAAGTCGCCCAGCCGAAGCAAAACGCCATAGCAAAGGCCTCCCTCCAGTTGAAGAGACAGGTGCGGATTTGGAGTATTTAGGGTTGACTCCTCGCAGTAGAAGAATTTCATTGAACCCTCAAAAAACACTAACATTTTTTTCCTCTTCAGTCAAATACCCAATTCTGTAATTTCCCACCTATAGATCATTAATTTGGAGTATAAGCCATTACATTTGACTACTTCGCACCTGCTTCATGGGCAATCATCTACTGATTAAGCCTCGTTTCATTTCTCTTAATACTTTTAAATCAGAAAATCCCTCAACCTGCACAGTCCGCTCCTGATGGATGGATGGTCAGCGGCAAGTCAGTCACCCAGTTCTCGTCAGGGGCCAGAGTTTTGGGTGACGTTCGTCTACTTGTAGTGTCAGCCATTTTGCCAGATAGCCAGAGTGTTGGCACGGAGGCAACAGCACCGGCACCACAATGGCCATATGCCCCGGCCAGTTCCCCGTCCCGGTCATTGTGCCACCGCCGACTGCGTCTCCGACTCCGTTACCATTACTCTGTCGCTGTCGCTGTCGCTGTGTCTCTGCCTCGGATTCAGCTACTGCCTCCAGCTTTTGTTTTTAGCCATTGTTGCCACTGCTGTGTTGTTGCTGCTGCTGCCACCGTGGCTGTTGCTGCTTCTGCTGCTGCTTTTGCAACATTTGAATGATTCTCGTTGGTCGTGTCAGTCCCACGGGTAATTATTGACACGGTTGTATGCACGCAGCCCAAAAAGCACACCCGAGCAACAACAAAAGCAAGCGGCACGGCGGCAGTGCGGCGGTGTGGCTTTGCCACGCGAAAAAAAAATACAAAAAAATAAAAACTCCACTCGAAAATAATAATGAAAATGTCGGTATTTTATGCCTCGAGGAGGGGTTTCTCTCTATAGAGTTAATAGATGATATAGTAGGGTGGGTAGGGAAGCGTTAGGAGGGTGGGTGTGCGGTGGTGCTGTGGTGCTGTGGTGCCGTGGGGGTGTTTCCACTGTCGCACTTGGCACGCACACGGGGCCACGATTAAAACCAATGAAAACTACAATTTGCCCTCGTATAACAGTGGCTATATTATATGTGGAATGTGCTTTTTACTATAAAGGTAGGTGCTCTATCTATAATGGCAGGTAATTAAACTTTCGAGGAAGATAAAGATCAGGCCTAGGGGTTGAAAAAGGTTAATGTTTAGGGTAATGTATAGGAAAATCATTGGCATGCCATAGGTAAAGTTCTAAGTCCTAACAATATAGCATTTTAGTCGATATTTTGGTTCTACCTTAGGCTTCGCTGAGCGAATATTTCATCAGTAAGGAATTTCACTAATTTCCAGTGGAATATCACTACATTTGTAATATCTTACTTGACTGATGGAAAGTCTCAGTCCAGTTCCTGTTTATATTGAAGCTGAAACTTTTTGGGTCATCTCCTTCCCAAAAAAAACTACATTTAAATACTTATATATAACATTAACCAAAACTAATCATTATTTAATGAGCGCCCAACTTTTAGACAATCCCTGGAAATTCCTCATGAATTCCCATAAAATTAAACAGTATTTTCCAGCAATGGAATAAAAACCTTTTCTTTCGCGCGTTTTCTATCTATACTAAATACAAACTTTATATAGCCGCCTGAGGGGCAGGTTTTATCTATTGTAGGTGGGTGTGTGCATATGCGTTTCATGAGTGTACGTGTGTGTGTTCGAGTGTTTCAACAACCCCAAAAATGGCAGGTGGCAATAGATAATCGTATGAAATAGTAGGAGGCTCTTGTGGGCAGGCAGCCATGTTGTTTCCCCATTAAATTTCCCATTTCGCTGTCTTTTTTTGTGTGTCTGTCTGTTTTTTCGTTTGTTAGAAAATAATTAAGAGAGCAAGGAGAGAGAGAGAGACGGAGAACATTTAATTATATACACGATATATAATGGAAATATATAGGGGTATATTCTTCTATAGATATTGTTCAAGTGCAAGCAGCCGCAACGCGTGGGCCTTCTGATATCTATATCATTTTTTCATTTATATTTCATGTTATTTCATTCCGTTTGTTGTTTATTTGAAACATTTGAACCACGCGCCGAAGGTTCAGACATTCGGACGCATAAATAAAAATCATTGCACCTTGCTTGCGCTTCTGTATAAAATATATGTATTATATTTTGTATTATTATTGGTATTATTTGTTGTTCGATTGTTGTTTATATATTTAAGCCTAAAACTGGCTTTCAATTATGCGAATTTATATCGGATTTTCGAGGGAGAGCAGCAGCAGAAGCAGGAGGATAAACAAATATATGATACATATTTGATATTTACAGAGGCTGATGCAATTTTTATGCAGAATTACTAACAAATATTACTGTGCGACTGCCTGGATGTACGCAATTGTTAATCAACATCAAAATGAAATGTGCATTTAAATTATGAATTAAATGTGGAAAGCGTGCGGCACATTAGAAGCCAATGATGAAGACAAGCATCGCATCTCCACGCCACGGGGGCAATGTGCAGACGACAAAATGTGCGACACATTTAATGATATTTTATGATTTTGTTTTCAATTTCTTTTTTCAACAAATATGATGGGAGTTTTAAGGAGATGATAGTGGAGAGATTAGATTAGCTCTAGGCATGGGGAGACATTTAAAATCATTTTAATGTCAGAAGATTCATCACAAAAATTTAGAAACATTAAAAGATAACCCCAAATCAATCTCAGCTGAGATATAGTCAATATCTAAGAATCAGGAAAGTCTTTTACGCCTTAGAAACAATAAAATGTAACCCCGAAATCAGTTACCGCTGATAATTACCGAAAAGGGATAAAACCCCAGTGACCGTGTAAATCACTGAAATTGTCACATTTTACGAATATTGCCGCAACAATTGACGTCAATCTTTTGTGATGATCCATCACAGAGCTTCCTCCAGACGCAGTCGCATCACTTAAGGCCTTATGAGAGAGTAATTCCATCAACTGCCACGCTTTTTTATTGCCCAACTTTCATTAACGATCTCTGAATAATACCGATTTCCGATGTCCGAGATGTCCATGAGGAGGGGCGTTCCTTTAGTTAATTGCCAATTGCATTCGCACTGAACGGTAGAAGGGGTTGAGGGGGCAATCGCATTATAATATCCGCCACTTAATTGTTTAATGGCTTTTCGAACACTTTAAGCAAACAAAAGAAAATTAATAATACGCGTAATTAACGCGTATTCCATTGATATATAAACGCCCTATCGCAAAATTCCGAATCGGGAATCGTAATCGTAATATCTGCAAAAAAAACAAGGTGACTGTTAAACTCCCTGTAAAAACGACTCATAAACTGTTAACCAAAAGCCAAAACTCAATTGATAATTAAATCATAATAAAAGGACGTATGACTTTTTTTTCGAATAATATTCTTTTTTATTTTAAGAGTTTTTTTGTTGTGGTTTCTTTTTTCATTTTTTTCTTCTTGATTCTTTTTCTTTCAGTGTGTGTGTGTGTGTGTGTGTGTGTTTTTGTGGGTGTGGAATGTGCACCGCTTTTTCTTTTGTTTTTGTTGACTTGGTGCTTCTTCCGTTCGCTATAGCATATATATCTATCTGTACGATATATATATATATATAATTTATTATACAATTGAGGGCATGGCTTAAATCTTAGATATTCGGTTTTCACTTCACAAAAATAGTTTTCAACATACCATTAATAAAACAAAACAGAAAAATAAAAATTCTAAAAAAGTTACACCCAAAGACAGTAATGGAAATTTTGTTTAAAGTAATACAAAAAATTATACAATAATTTTGTGGCATATAGTATCAAAAAAGTGGAGTTTTGTTTTTATGTTTTTACACAATTTTTCGTTTATTTTTTGCTTGTTTTGAAATAATTTCAATGTTTGTTCATTTTTTTCATTCGTTTAGCATTTAGTTCTCTTTTGTTTTTTGTTTTGGAATGTACATCAATTTATTATATATTACAATTTATATATTTAGCATTGTGTTTCATAGTCGATTATTCGATTATTTAGTTTTTAAGATTTAGCTATATTTTTGTTTTTTTTTTCTTGCTTATAGAGAGAGTACTGTACTAAGTAACTAAACTTCACGTTAAAAATTATCGCCTAGAAATTACTCGTTCAATTTGTATATTTTATAAATGTTTGTTGTTGTATTTATTTTTTATGGTTTTCAAAGGTTTGTTTGTTTGTTTATTTAAAAAATCTACAATTGCATTTAAAGCTAAAAAATATGACTTAACTGTAAGTTGTTTTCCATTTTATTTACAGATGTTTTTGTTTTTGTTTTTGTTTTTGGGGACTCATCGATTCGATTCGATTCTTCGTTCGTTCTGTTTTCGCCGCGCGTTAAATTCTAAGTTTTCTTTTTGCGATTATAAAGTTGTTTGTTGGTTGTTTTTTGTTTTTTAGAGTACAATCTACTGGCTATATATATATAATATATATAAACACGGGGCTTGCATTTAAGAACCTAAAACCCTAGCTAGAACATTCGATCGTGTGTGTTGTGTGTCTTTCAACCGCGCCACAAACTGCAAAAAATATCTGTGGACTGTGTGTGTGGATTTACCTTTTGTTGCTTTTGGAGAGCAGCTGAGGAATTTGCTTTTCTTTTTTTGGTTTCTTAACACTTGAGTCGCACTTTTAACTAGTTGTGTTTTTTCTTTTCTTTTGTTCTTCCATTCATCCATTGTTTAGTTTTTAATTTTTAGTTTAAGTTTTTAGTTTATTTAAATTTTAAAACAACATCACTTGGTTTCACGTTTGATTTGAATTGCGTGTGGTTTTTTTTGTTTGTTTACATATATTAAAAATTTAGTTAATTTGATTTAATTTAAGCAAGTTTTTTAAACTTTAAAAACAAAAATTGTTTGTGGATGGCAGCTCCTTCTCTCCTCAAAAATCAATCCCTGCTTCCTGCTTTTTGCTCCTCCTTTTAGCTGAAGTTTTAACACAGATTAATGCACTGGTAAAAAAGATGAGAATCCTTCCCCCTAAATCATTCATTCGTTCATTCCTTCCTTCCTTCTACTATATCTATACATATATATTCCCGATTTCTATAGCTGATTCCTAGGGTTGCGGCTCTCGCTTGAAATGCGGCCACCCGTTCGACACCGAATCCTAGGAGGACTCGTAGCCAAACCAGGCGGCCGACGTATGCTATTCCCCACCAGCGCCGCCCGCACCGCCAAAGCTATTGAAGTGACGCACTGCACCGGGCGCTGCGGCGGCTCCAAACTGGAGGCTCAGCTCGAAGAGGCGACGTGCGTGCAGCTGTTGCTGCTGCTGCTGGTGGTGATGGTGCTGCTGGTGATGGTGGTGCTGGTAGTGGTGATGCTGATGCAACGCCGCCGCCGAATGGGCATTCAGATTGAGATGCCCACCCAGGACACTGGAGGCGGAGCCTGGCGAGGTCGCACTTGGCGGTTGCAGCGGCAAGCCACTGTTGCTGCCGGCACCAGGAGAGAGCTGGGAACTGCTGCCACCCGAGGAGGCCACGCCTGCGGCCGCCTGTTGCAAGTGCTGGGCATGGGTATGCTGCAGCTGATCGCTCGTATGGAACAGATGCGGATGGTGGGCGGGATTCAGGTGCGGATGCTGGTGCGGATGGGGATGATGCGGATGCTGGTAGCGCATGGGATCCATGTACATGGCGGCTGCTGCAGCGGCTGCTATGCTGGAGGCCTGTTGCTGTTGTTGCTGCTGCTGCTGCTGTTGTTGTTGCTGCTGCTGCTGCTGTTGTTGGTGGTGTTTCACCTGCTCCTCCGTGTTGTTGTTGTTATTATTGTTGTTGTTATTATTATTATTATTGGTGGTGCTATTGTTGTTATTATTGCTAGTCTGATTGCCAGCGGAGGAGCTGCCCAGCGGACTCTGCGGCGACATTACCTGGCTGGTCATCGTTGCCGATGAGCCAACACTCGACGATGGGGTATTCGGTGTATGCTGCTGCTGATGTTGCAACACTTGCTGCTGCTGCTGTTGTTGCTGCTGCTGCTGTTGCTGCTGTTGTTGCTGTTGCTGTTGTTGTTGTTGCTGGCTAAGACTATTGAGGGATGCAGGAGTGGACGCAGCTGCAGCTGAGTTCGACTCCTGGATTTCTGATTGCTAGTGAGCCGCCAACTGATGAGCGGCTACCGACGCCGATTGCATATTCTGTGGACTGAGCATCGGGGGGCTGTGCGAGTGCGAATGTGTGCCCATGGGGCTGCCATGCATATCGTGATGTGGGTGGTAGCCCCCATGGTGCATATGCCCCGGCGGCATGCCATCCATCATATCACCACCGAGTGTATTCGGCGGCGTCATGCGCTTCTCCTTTTGCCTGCGATTGCAGAACCACACACGGACCACCTCCTTCTCCAGCTGTAGGGAGTCCGCGAGGGCGGAGATCTCCTGTGCCGATGGCTTCGGCTGCTTGTGGAAATGCTGCTCGAGGGCACCCTTCACGCTCACCTCGATGCTGGTGCGTTTCTTGCGCTTCCGCCCTTGGGCGGCGATCTTGTCAATGGATGTGGGCGAGCCTGTGGTCGAGTCTGCCTCCTCCAGCCACTTTTGCAGCAGCGGCTTCAGCTTGCACATGTTCTTGAAGCTCAGCTGCAGCGCCTCAAACCTGCAGATGGTCGTCTGGGAGAAAACATTGCCGTACAGCGTGCCCAGTGCCAGGCCCACGTCCGCCTGTGTGAATCCCAGCTTAATCCTTCGCTGCTTAAACTGCTTGGCAAAGGCCTCCAAATCATCGGATGTGGGAGTGTCCTCCTCTCCGCCACTGATGGCATCCCGGTCGCCACCGCCCATGTGATGTGAATGGATGTGCAGCTGTGGGGACTCGCCCCGCAGCGCATGATGCAGTGGCGCCACACTCTGGTGGTGAGCAGCCGCCGCCGCATGTGCCGGATGGTGCAACATCCCATTCATCGCATGGTGGTACTGCAACGGAGAGCCGCCCGTCGGGGCATAGTGGCCGGCGTGTGGGGCATGCCAGGCGGCATGGGGTGAGGGCGAGGCCATGCCCTGCTGGATGCGTGTCTGCTGCGAGAGATGGGACATCTCCTGCTTGACGGTGTCCGCGGCCGAGGCCACGGCTGCGGCGGCGGGATGGTGATGCGTATGATGTGTCTGCAACGACCACGGATCGGGATGCAGGGCGCTCCATGAGCCCAGACCAGAGCCGGGACCCAGTCCGCCCAAGCCACCGCCACCGCCATTGCCCTGGCCATTGGGCGACGGGGAGGAGGGCAACTGGTGATGTGCACTGGCCGCAGCTGCTGCTGCCGCATGATGATGATGATGGTGTTGCATGTACTTCATCTCGCCGGCATCGGCTGCCGATCGGGGCGAGGATGTGTGATAGCCACCGCCACCGCCACCGCCGCCGAGCGCCATGTCCAGATCACCGCTGGGCGGCGTCATATACGATGTTGCGGCCATCCCCACCGCTCTGGGGCTGTTCAGGCCCTCCACGCTGGCGGGGTAGGGCTCCAAGTTGGGGCTCAGTTTAACGACTTTGTACACCGATCGATCGAAAGGAAGACCAGTGTCCCTATGCTCATTCCACTCGAACCGTGAGGCAACCGTTTTGAAGTCTTTTACGGGGTACGTGGCAGGCGCAAAAATATTCCAATTGGCGACGAGGGGCGACGACGGCACCGACGGCGACGGCGACACTGGTCGGTGATGTGGCACCTCCAGTGGCAGTGGCAGCGGCGACAGCGGCGACTCCTCCTCTCCTCTCCAGCAGCGTCTGGCGCTCAACAAGTCTTCAATTTTCGCGGCCCTCGAAAATTCCGACGGCAACGGCAACGTCAGCGTCAACGCGGCGAATGGATCGATGATGGATCGTAAAATCTTTCGATATTTTACTTGACAAACTTTTTATACGATTTCTTTGCAATCTTTACTATAATATTTTTTTTATCTTCTTGCTGCTGTTGTTGTTGTTGTAATATTTATAGCACTTTTCAAAACACTTGGCACTTTTTATTTATTTTGTTTGGGGGCAATATTTCGAAATGATATTCGCTTTTGCGGGGGAAATTCGCTTTTCAGATCATAGCATTAAGCTCTGGAATGATGTTGCTGCTGCTGGTTGCTGGTGGTTGCTGCTGCTGGTTGCTGTTGTCTCATGTCACAGATAATAACGCACTCTGATTCTCAGATTCCGATGATGTGTTGTTCCCGTTTCCGATTTCGTTTTGAGATTCTTTTACTTTTTTTTTTTTGTTTGGCTGAGAGAGATTTGATTTGAGAAACTCAAAACACAGACATGACACACAGAAACGGACAAGAGACAAGAGACCAGGGAAAATTCACGTGCAGACTCGTAGAGCTATCGAAGTGAACTAACCGTCATGTCTCGCGCGGCAGCGCTACGTTGAGCGGGCTCTCGACCAGATACAAAGATACACTCACACACGCACAGCTACAGGCACACACACAGCGGAAACATTTGTGAGCGGCTCTCGACACAAGACGTTTGCCACACAGATACGCAGCGACACACACACACAGAGCAACTCACACTCCCCGTACGAGCGCTTGTACGAACCAGTTTTCAACCCATGTTCCAGCATTCTGTGCGTGTTGGAAGAGCACCGCTAACAGAGCAGCCGTAGCATTAGAGAGAGATGGCCGACACACGACTGGAAGGGCAACTCTTGCGCTCTATTGGATTCCATACATTCCAGTTTCCAGCGTTACGCCCACAAAACGAAACGAGAGACGAACGCCAGAGCGGTCGAGCGACCAAAAGTTCTCCCTCTACGATTGTGTGTGTGTGTGTACATTCCCATGCAAAAGTGACATTTTTAATTGCCAAAGCGGCAAAAGGTAGCTGCCAGAGCGAGAGAACACGAAACGAACATCGGACATCGAACATCGTTCCCAGGGCTGCTCCCCAAACAGAGCACAGGGCGCCGCGCCGCGCCACCACACAATACTCGATAGTCCGATAGGAGAGCTTTTCTGTGTGTAACATTGGGGCTGTTGCTGCCCTGAAGGATACTCGACGACTCCCTTCCATAAGGCGAAGCTTTGTTCAGTTCCCTGCTGCTGTTCTTTGGATAAAGAGACAACTTTTGGTTTCGTTTGTGCCTCTTTTTCAGTGTGTGGAAAGGAAAGAGAAGTGGGGTGTCTGTCTAGAAATTAATTTTTTTTAATTCTAAGCAAAAAGCAAAAACATTTTCCATACAAAATCATTCAAAAAAATATTAATTTTGCATGAAAATATCATTCAGAAATAACAGAACTTAATTCCAAACAGGCAGACATCTTCATCGTCAGAGTTGGACTTCTTTTTCTATTGTTATCCCCATAGAAAGCCCCACACATTGTCTGTAAAATATAAATAGTGTCTGCGTCTGATTCCCTTTGTGTGTTGTCGAGTGTTTTGATTGTTGCGTTAGTTTACTGTTAAATTATAGCTCAAAGTTATTGATTTGCTTTATCTGGCGCAGCCAAATTGTCACAGAAATTAGCATAGCAAAAGGGTGTACCGGGTGTACCGGAATATTCTCCTAAGTTATGGCCACAAATACAAGTTCCCGCCCCATTGTCTTTAGTCTTTAGAGTGCAGTTTTTATTGTTTGATTTAGTGGAGCGTTGCGCAAACAAAAGCAAAGCAGAATCCAACGGAAAACATATTTAAAAGTGTATGGTAGTTCCAAAGGGCAAACAATGATTGAATGGAGGAGTAGTAGAACAATACAAAAATTGTTTCAAAAATGCTTAAATATTATGATAGGCGGAAAGATTAATCCATTTATTGTTTTTCAATAGGAGAATCTTTCAGTAACTGCATTAGCTTAACAAAGTATAATCCAATTTGTTATCCCTCAATCCCACACAAAACTCTCATCTAAGTTGCTTCCATAAACACTTTATTTTTCCCCTATTAAATCCCTTTAAAAACTATTGTCTTTATCACACTTTTTACACCCCTTCTGTAAATATACACCCTCTCTTCCCCTTTCCTGTCTCACTCATAGACAACACTCATTTTTGGGGCAGGTCAAGAGCTCAATCAAAAATAATTATGCAAACTAAGGTCATTCCACAACGAGACACAGAGCGAGAGGGAGTGAGAGAGAGAGACCAGACACAAGTTCAACCTTATATTTGCATGAAATTTGTTCAGGCATTTTTCCACATCTCCACATCCTTTCGGCCACACACAAAACACAACACTTGGGCATAATTAATAAGCCAAACACAACACGCCGCATATATTTTCAGCCTCATTCCCTCTGCCAAGTCACAGACAGCCAAAAGAGTCACTGGGCATCATCATTGTTCATCAGTTTGTTGTCCTTAGACACTAAAAATTTACATGATAATTAGGTGGCGCGGCGGCGCTAACCAACACGGGAAAAAAACGCATTTAAATTTCAAATGTCGAAGGAGAAAAAATCCTGTTTTTCCCCACTCCGTTGCAGAGTTGCAGAGTAGAGTGCGGCGGTGTGGTGTGGCATATGCTAAATGCGCACGCGCCGCGTTTTTTTTGGTTTTTTTTTCTTTCGTCTTTCAGGAAAGGACTTGTTGCATAATTATGCGCCCCATGCGAGTAAAAAAAAAATGGATAAAAAACCTAAGCGCTGCGTTTATGAATGGAATGGAAGAAGAGATCTCTTGCGGCCACGACCACGGGCAATGGCAACGGCAAAGCCGCTGTTGATTTTTGGATGATAATGAGGCACTCCGATTAGCAATTTGCCTGCATTTTTATACAGTCTGCTCTTTCATTCACACACACTCTACTGTCCTCCTCTCTTTTGCTCACACACACACACTTCATGCAATGCCCCGCACTTGTTTATAATTATTAGCATAATTTTCTTCTTATTTGCGCATTAATTTGTTGTCTGCCAAGAGACGAGGAAACTTTTTTGGGCGTCTGTTTTCGGTAATTAAAGTGCCATTATTTGCCAAAAAAAAGACATATAAACGGGGTCTGGTTTTGATCGCTTTGTTTATCGCGCAAAACAATTAATGCACAAATACAATACATATTTATTTGTATCTCTATATATGTAGCTGTCTGGAGAGGAATGAGGGTGTTTCAGCGATTAATTTGTGGCAAAGGCAAAGCAATTTCGTTTGTTTAAGTGAATTTTAATGCATTTCAACACAGCATTTTATTGAAAAAAAAACACTTTATTTTATTTAAATTACTGAAAGGTTTCATATTTTCATCAATTGGAAGCATGTAAAGCCTTAAAAGCAATGACAACCTATCGTAACTTGGTTCTGGCTTAACAGATCTTAATGAAACGGGTTTCGTGGGTAGGTCTTAAAGGGATAAAGGAAATATTTCAGTTTAATTAGTGTTTAAAGTAATTACTGTCATAAAAATACTTAAAACTCAATCAAAGTACGCGGAAATAAATAAAATACGGTTAGGAAAAGTAACGTCTAAAAGATGACACGAAATATCCATTATCCAAAAGGTTAGGCTCAAAAAATTAACCCAACGAAAATCGATTTAGCATTTCACATGCAATTAATCCCATCTTCGGTTTCCTCTGTGTGTCTTACCTACATCATCTTCCTGGCAAAAGTTCATGCAAATAATCCTTACATCATCTTCGTTTTTACCACTTCCCCGAAGTCCTATCTGCGAGCCCTGCACCTCTGCTCGTATCTCTGGCTCATTTGCAAACAAACGTTTTATTAAAGAGACACACAAACACACACAGAGAGATACTTCTGAACCTCATGTTCGTCCTCAATCTCTCTTCTTTCAGTCCATTTGCCTACAGAAACGTCTTCTTGCTTCGTCGGTCAACTCTTTTTACCATATGCCCAGAAACCAAATCACTTTTTTGCGCGCCAAAAAAAAAGGAAGAAGCCCCGAAGAAGACACAACCCAGCCCAAGACAACCCCTTGAGACGCAACCCTTTATCCTTTGATTCTTTCTTCTGCGTCAAGGTCAACTATCATCAAAAAATCTAGATACTCACGTAGGCAAATTGCATAGGCAAATGTGTATCCCTCGAAACCTCACGGGGAGTTGCATTCAACCCATTTATCATTTTTGCAATTTCAATTTTTGCAATTTTGCATGCAACGGCCGTTAAAAAACAAAAACTCTCTCTCTCTCTCTCTTTCGCTACTCTGATCCTTTAAATCCTTTCACTTTCGCTACCTAGAGGAAGAGCAAACCCACGGCGGAACCTATCATTGAGTTTTGCCAAATTCCAGCACACATCCTGCCACAGGCTTTGCCTCTACCTCTGCGCTTCTGTCATATGCAAATTAGTTTGAAGCCCAAAAAATATAAATAGAATTTTGTGTCCCGCCAAAAAAAAAATAGAAACACGAAGAACGGTGCACAAAATGGCAATTGTTGTCGATACCGTAGGACTGGGGGGGGGTTAACCGTTAACGTGTGTCCCGCTTTTCGGTTTAAATGCATTTTCTGGTGCGCCTCATTGGCTTTCGACGTTCGGCTTTCGGCTTTTCATGCTGTCAATGAGACTCCGCGTGTGCAAAGGGCAAATATGCAAATTAGTTGGCATTTTTTTCCCCCTTTTTATTTTTTATTTATTAACTAATTTATCTCTGCGGCGCTGTGACACGTCCCATAGGCAGAGAGCAGAGTGTAGCAGCAGACCATCAGCCCATCGGCCCCGTCAGGGTCGTGAATTATTGGCGAATGCCAGCCATAGAGGAGGTTTCGACAAAAAACAAAAATTATTGCAACACCTGGACACAATTTTTTTTCGTAGCATGTATGTATATCTTTTGGTGGCTTGTGGGGTAAGAGAGTGGCTCTAACGAAGGCCTCTGTTAAGTAGTTAAGTAGGCGATGTCGGGAAGGAGACTCAAAGGGATTTTAATATTTCAAAGCGAGCAAAATTGATAATAAAATTGAAGGATATGTTGGGAATCACTTAGCAAGATAAACATTTATGTGAAAGATTTAAAGTTATAGCATGTTTTGCACTTACATTTATTCAGTTGCGAAAACCCGTGAAGCAGAATAGATAAACAGTCCTGAAAGATATAAATCGAAGATAATAATTAAAATAGAATCCATGTATCAATCTGATAACATTTTAATATAAGAGTATTTTAAATAATTTAGTAAATTTGCCAATAAAGATGAACATTTCTTATTTACTTGAATATTCTTGCTGAATATGGAAACATTTGAATGCTAAAAGTGCATTCTTGGAAGCACTTTACATCATATTAAGTTCAACATCTTTCAGACGCTTTCCAGTTTACAGCTTATAGACCATAAATTAAGTTAGACCACATGTTTTTTAAACATTTGAAAGCTCTCTCTCTCTCTCTCTCTCTCCAGCATCTCTAAAACCATTCCAAAGATGATCTAATAACCCATAACAGTCCACCAATAATATATTAAACATAAGAGCACATAATTAAAGGCCTGTCCCAGTCATAAAGGTAACATCGTAAAACCCAATTTCAAACCACAAAATACCCCATTTACAAGCTGAATTTGCTTAACTCACTTTCATCAGATGTCAGAGTTTTTCCTGCATTTCTTTTAGGGAAATAGAAAAATAAATAATTCATTAAGGCATTAAATCTCCATAAACTTCACTTTTGTACGGGTGTGTCACTGTGGGCAGGCTCTCACTTTCAATCGCATTACAAATGCATCCCAAAAACCAAATCCGATTCCCAAAATCAGAGAGAAATATCGCTAGAAAATTATAAACTCTGTTCACACCCACTAAAGTGGCGACAGGAAACCAAAACCAAAACGAGAACTCCAGAAGTCCGGAGCAAAAGGGAAAGAACGAGAAACATATGTCAATAAAAATCTCTCAATGTTTTTTCAAAGTCCATTTGCATAATGCAGTCAAAAGGGCAACGCGTTCGGGCTCTTCCTGTGCCCCAGAGCCGGAGGGACCAGGTGAAGCCTTGGTCCCAGTCCCAAGGAAAACTTCAAACAGAAACTCCAGAACTTTGCAAACTATGGCACTATTATACTCCTCACTCACTCGTACACGCATGTTGTTTGTTGTTTCCTTTGAAAAACAAAAACCAAAAAAAAAAGTAAAGGAAAAAACGTATGCGTCAAACGATATCCATCGCGGGTCGCGACCTTTCGCCGGCGTCCGAGGGGTGCATATCATTAGCGACACACACACACACACACACACATACACATGGACACTAAAAACAGTGGCACACATTTTCCCCGACGACTGACACTTTTTTTATTTCACTCTTCCGCTCTCCTCTCGGAGCAAATGCCTCCTCCTGCTGACATACGACACATCAAAGGCCAATCAACTCTTCTTCCAATTGTGTTTTGCTTCTCTCTGGTATTTCAATAGGAGTTTCGAGTTCGTATAGGAAGCGGAAGTGGAAGCCAATTTAACCCTTGCCTTAGCCTCGACACAAACCATTCCAGTGGAGGTCGTTTGGGGTGAATTTCTGCTTGTCACAAGCAGCGTGGTGTGTTTCCTTGACCTTGCCATAAAAAAGTCTGCAAACGGTAAAAAAGGAAGTGAAAATTTGCAAGAGGAGACGAAAAAATGTGGTTAACTTTCACCAAATAATATTTTCACATTTCTTTTATAGATCAGATATTTTTATAACATAGTTTTTTCACCATTTTCCTTAACATTTTCTCCAGCAAACACTCTTATATTGCTTCGAATTGCACAGATTTATTATTAAACAAACAAATTTTAATTGAAACATAAACGCCATTTCGATGATTGCACGCGCCAAGCGACTCTGATATTTATGCACCGTAAAAAAAAAGAAACGAAAATTGTAGTCCGAAATTGCAAATTGCCCATAAGACATAAATGAAATTTTTATAATCGAAACGAAACGGAAAAAAGCTGCACATGCGCCGAATATGTTGTGCTGTTACTTTGGCTGCTGCTGCTGATATTATTTTAATGTTATGGTTATTGTTATTAACTTTTGGAGGTGTACAAGAGCAAGTGACTGGAGGAGCAGCAAGAGTAAAAACAGTAACTGGAGGTACAGCAGCAGAGATGTGATTGCAGACGAGCAGCAGAAGATGTGACTGGAGGGGCCAAAGATTTCACTGAAGCAGCAGAAAAGTTGAATGAAAGAGGATCAGCAGGAGATGTGACTTCAGTAGGAACAAAAGAAGTCCCGCCAAAAGCAGCAGCAAGCTCATCTAAAGAACTTTTGCCGCATCTAAAAGAGAGTCTGCACTTTTTGATCTTGCAGCCGCTGTATCCTACTGATGGGGGTGGTGTGTGGCACGTGTGTGAAGTACCATCTGCCAGCACGAAAACCCTCCTGCAGTGGCAACGGCACACAAAAGAATCAAGCAACAAACGCATTTTGATTCGGGGAAACCGCTTTGAAAGTGCGCGATGCTTTACACCTGATAACCAGAGGACCAAAAACCATCCATCCACATCCATCGCATCCATTGAGGGACGGCTGCCGCCACAGGACTGTGATGTAATCAGACTCCTATATACACCCCGATCTGCCCCGAACAACCGCTCACACCCCTCACCACGATTTGTGGTACGTGATATTGTTAAAAGCTTTTAATTGAAGTCATCTTCTTCTGCTGCTGGTTGCTGGTTGCTGCAAAAACAGGTAGCTGCTGTAGCTGTGTCTTCAGCGGTTGTTGTGGGCCTTCTGCTGCTGCTTCGATGTCGAGCATTTTTATGATTAAACTAATTTTTCTTTTACCGCATAGCAGGTGATGGGGGTTAGCCCCAACCCCCCCCTCTCTCTCTCTCTCTCTGGTGGCTGGCTCTCCTCCCCGTTCATTCCTGTGCGTCGTCCCTCTAGCCAAAGTTATTTTAATAAACTGCGCGACGTGATGGGAATTCTGAAATGCGATCAGTTTCAATTTTATTATTGCTCGTCGCTTGGTCGCTTGTGGCTTCTGTGGCTGTTGCTGCTTCTGCTTTTTAGATTATGTGTATTGCCAGTCAGGCAGGCAGCCAGCCAGCCAGCCAGCCAGCCAGCCAGCACTTGTAAGTGTTGTTAGAAGGCAGCCCCCAAAAGAGGAGTGCCCCGGACACGGTGCTGCTGACCAGGAGACAGACCCCAGCAGACCCAACAACGTGCAGGCTCATTTAACAGTAGCCCGCAAAACGTTTGTCGCTCTTTGTATAATAATTTAAAAAAAGAAGCGGCATTAAAGCATATTTTTTTATGATAAGATATAATGACGCAGGCGTTTGTTTCTTGGGTTTAACCAAAGAATACATTAGGAATACATTTGTAAAATGCTTGGAATATTTTGTGATAATAATATAATGGGGGTAATAACATAAAGCAATGGTTTATGGAATGATAATAAGGGAAATAAACTTGTAGAAAAGTTCACAGAAATACCTTAAGTGATTTCGGTACTTCATAGAGGAATATAGAGTCAAAAACCAAGTCAAAACTGCAACTCCCTGTGAGTCCCAAGGTTTTATTGCAACACACAGACAATCCCTGCCACAAATATCAATGAAAAATGCATTGAGACCTTCGTTTATTCCACTTGCTTATCGCATGCATCGCTGCAACCCATTTTGGAGGCCAGTCCCTCATTCGGGGGGAGCTTCCTCCACTTATAAGTTAATTTACAAAAGGCAGTAGGAGGAGCAGCAGGTACGAGCACCAGTACCAGGTAGTACCTTACCTACCAGATGCGTATGCGTAATGCATATAATTTGCAAAGGAAAACCAAAGCCAAGACCCACAACCAAAAAACCTTCGAGGCATTCAAATAAAATAAAGTTGTGAAGTAGCGCATGGGAGATAAATTACAGACACTTGACTGAACTTGAGGGCACATGGGGGCATGTGGCAGTTCATTGGTGGGGTTCTATTGATTAAAATCAACAGAAAATATACAAAAATTTATACATCTCCATGCGGCATGCAGTGCCACAAGGTAGAGATGCCGATACAGAGGACATAACTATGTGCCAGACCATTTCATTTTTCAACAATTGGCCAAAACTACGCCTCAATACACTTCAGATACAAAATCCCGAAACGATTCGAAAGCGGAGGGGCGTGTGCTGCCACAAAAGTAATGAGCAGTTGGCCACGCGCGGCTCCAAGGGGACGGAAGGTGGGGAAAAGAGACTCTACCCCGAGGGCCATACAACAGAGGCCAGCAGACTTTAGCCAAGAAGTTCTACTCCAAGAGCTGGAGCTGGAGCTGAAGCTCTCCCTCCGATACGACTTGGGCCTGCACTCGAGCCTATAATTATAATTGAAATAAATTGATTTATTTGCTCAATATCGAATGCTGGTACTCTCCGTACTCGACTCTCGGCTCCAGCTCCAGCTCCAGCTCTATGCCAAAACGCATAAAACCATAAAGAAAAATGGCAACAATACAATTCCATGGCTCTCGCTTGTTCTCCTCTCCGATATCCCCTCTCCGCCACTGCTGTTGTTGTATATAGCGCATGCTTAATTGTTGTTATTGCCTTTTGGTTTTGGAAAATACAAAATAAAAAAAAAAACTATGCCTCTGGCCAAAAGTTGTGCAGGCCCCTACGATGACGATGACGACGTCGATAAGGTCATGAGCAAGTGTCATTGCAGCGCATAAATTATGGTGTGACGGGGGTAAGGACTTAACAATAAATAAATGTTCGTGTACAGGTTGTCTGTCTATGATGAAAAATACTTAAAATATGTTAGGGGGCAGGAAAATGGTTAAGAATGAGGGAACTTCCAACCAACACTTAGGATAGGTTAACTGCAACATAAATCCAGTCCCCGATGGGCTAAGCATATTTTGCGAAGCAAAAAGCTTCACCTCTCCGTGTTCTTATTTCCCCTTTCAAATGGCAAAACAAATAAAATCACAAAAATTCAAGTACTGCAACGAAACTTCCCTCAGCGACGCTCATGCCCTTTACCATTTTTCTCTGACATTCTGCCGCCCTTCGAAAAAGTCCAACAGAAATCTACAACAAATCTCGTAAAGACTGTACTGCACCTGCTATCCATCTGCTGTGGTGCTCGCTCCCTCCCCTCCTCGCACCACACACACACTTGTTTTGTCAACGACAGTAGCTTCAGCCCCCGACTTTAGAAATAGTTGTTCCCAATGGCTGACAGAGGGTACCCGGGTATAGAGATACAGATACAGATATAAAGATACTGCTACTACCTGCTACGATGCCTTGGCTTGGCTTGGCTTGGCTTGTCCCGCGAACCTGTCTCACATTTCAAAATACATAATTAAGTATGCACAGCGAGTTTTGTTAGATAAAAATCTTAAAAACCCTTAAAAAGCTTTAAGCGCCTAAGACACACGGAAAAAAGAGAGACAGAGGAGAGTGGCAGCAAGAGGTACAATACTTGATGGATAACTTGATGAGTATCTGAGGAGACGGCACAGATATGTCCCCCCTCCCACTCTAGAAAGCACAGATATATAAAAACAGAAACAAAATAGTCGAAGAACCCGCAACAAAAACCAATCTCACGTATTGGATGTATGATACGAAAACACTTTGGCGACAATCATGGGAACACTTTTTGAAACTTTACGAATGGAATGGATTTGTGTGTGCGCTTGAGGGGGGAGACCATTAAAATGACCAAACCCCAAAAGAAGAGGTCACAAAACCGATGATAACGAGCGAAAGCTAAAAAGGCAGTTAAGACGACGACCACGAGCACCTGATCGGTGGGATATTTAGACGATTTGTAACAGAAAAAAAAAAAACAAATAGAGCTTTCACATGTCTGTGTGTGTGTGTCGCCAAAGAAAACCAAGAAACCCAAGAGCCAAAACTGAATCGAAACCGAAAACAGAAAAAAAAAAAAAAAAACTGAAACGAAAAAGTGTTTGACCAATCAAGCGACAAAAATCGATAAAGTTTCCCAATGCCAGGGCAGACACAGACGGAAAAGACAGAAGAAACTTAATTAAAAGGTCTCTCCTCTGTTAATGTTGTTAATTTGAAAATATTGTCCAAGGAAACGGACTGAAACAGCACACAGATATGCAGATACAAGGCAAGAGGGAGCGAGCGAGAGATACAGATACACTCTATAAAAAAAAAAAGACAAAAGACTTGTCCCGTAGTAGAAACGTCGACTATAAAAAAACAGGCAGCCTCAAGCCTCCAACATCTCCAACTAATTTTTATGGCCCCCGCATTTTGTGTGCGTCGTCTGCGTTGACAGACATCTCGGCGGAATCGACATGGAAATGCCGAATGGGTTTCCAAAGCTGTGTGGGGATGCGGAGTGTTGCTGTGGATCCCAGCCAGGTGCTGGTGCTGATGTTGGTGGTGGCCCGCTAATCCAGACCCACAAAATGCAGTTGACCAAGTTCGTTGCTCAATTCACTTTTTTTTGTGGTGCTCTGGCTCCGCTGCTCCAAATAATTTTGTGTGGCTCTAAATATTTTTCTTCGATTCACATAAAATATCTCATTGGTAAAAAAAAAACTTTATTCAATAACAAGTTCGTTGCCTAAGTCTTTTATTTCATGAACAAAGAATTGATTAAACAGTGAAACGAAATCAAGTTCAAAGGGTAGCCTAGAGATATAAATATTATCTAGAGATTCAATAAATTTGTTTGGAAATTAAAGAAAGAAAAGAATTAAATTGTTGTATTACAGCCAGAGGTAAAAGAAAACATCCCAAAACCGTAGAGACATTCTGTATGAAGGAGTACTCCTTACCTGTTCCTTCTTTCCCCTCATAAAATTCTCCTTTTCCCTACACCATTTTCCACCTTCCGTTTCTCTACTGTCCCACAGTTATTTTCCCTCAAGGGAAACTCCCTTCTCTGCATACAAATGAAACTCTTTAACTTTATTTTTTTTTTGGTTAATTAAACACATTCGAAAATTTCACTGAACGGACAAGTGATTTCCTCAATCAAAACCAAGCCATTGAAAAGGTAACTCTTTGTACAGTCGAGTACATAATAATAATACTAATAATAATGAGTCTCATAGAGCGGTTGGGGGCGGGGCAGCCACAGTGCAGATGCAGCAGGTGGTGGGGGTTTGGTGCTGCGTGGCCTCCGTTTCATTTATTTTTATATATATAATTTTTGTGTTGGTACGCCCGAATGGCGTTGCACGCACACATATACACTGTCGTACATTGTGGCGCACACACACGCACTGGCAGCAATGTAACTTCAACCTTCAATTGTTGTTGGCGATTGTCACGAAACGGTATTCGTGCGGCGGCCATCGGAGTTCACTGACAGCCGCCTCCCAAGAGACCGCGGGTTGGGGGCAATAAGAGGGGAACTGTGGGAGCTCATGCCGCTACCATGTGTGTGCGTGTGTGTGTGCTCTTTTGGTGCTTTTTCACATACAGTGAAGACTCGTTAGTATGGGACAGGCATTGGAAAATATTATGTGGCCATTGAAAGCTTGGAAATGCCTAAGATACACTCAAACAAGAGATAATCTAGCTATAAATTGGTCAAAACTTATGAATTTCTGTATCAAAAATGTGACTTAAAATACGTATTGATTGGTAAATATAATCTATAATAAAGTTCCACAAGATTTCTTATAGGAAACTGCAATTTTTCTTAGAGATTCATGAAATATCTTTATAATTCTCTAAATTCCACATATTAAACATAATCACAGCATTCCTTTTCCCATTAGCTTTCACTGTACAAGCCCATACACAATGTATTGTATAATAATGTTGCTATCCATTCGCTTTGTTTTTATTGCCGCTCTTTTGCGGCATTCGTGGCAGCCCACAAGGCACAACAACTACAGCCACAACAAATGCTTCCAGAGAGCCACAATAATCAGAGCCAACAACAGCTACTCCTCACCCATTGGCGGCCACATGTACGAGCGTTAACATGGCCAAGAGCCACCAGTACACAACAGTACAGTTTGCACCTGCAGCTCAACGAATAGCTAACGAAATATCATTAAATGCCTCAAAAGTTTAACGACAGAAAAAGAGAGAATCCCAACCAATTGCACGTGATTCACAATCGAACATGAAAACAATATTGCTTTTGCTTTTTTTGGGAAGGGAATTAGAGAATTAGAAAATCTAATCACGATCTCAAGCCATCGACAAGAGAACCACAACAATTCACCAAAACAATCCAACGATCGATCGTTAAGGGGCATCGGGTGGTTGGAGGGTGAACTATAGTAAAAAATTTCCTAACTTTCAGCGCTAATTGTTTGTGACAATAATAATAAAAATTACTTTACTTTTTTGGCAATTTGGATGTACAAATATTTATGATCTGCAATTCACTTTTGACTTTGAAAATACTTTGCATTCTCTTTAATTTGTTTCACATTTCGCATCAAATCTTTCAAATATAGTAATCAAGTGGTTGGAAAATCATAGGAAAAGCTTGGAAAAATCTGAGAATTTAATTGGTTTCAATCATGCAAGCAAACATTGTGAGAAAACTCAGCGGAGTAGGAGGAGGAGGCATCAGACATGCAATTATTTAGTATATATGTATATACAACATAGAGAGTTGCAGTAGTGGTGGTGATGGTGTAGGTGTGAGGGGGAATGGATCTATTCAACGCTCACACAATAAATTCATTAGTTACTGTTTAATTGCTGCATATAACGAAGGCAATTTCAAGTGCTGCGCTGCTCAATGGGCATAGGATTTGGCATGATGCGAGAGGGGATTACGAACGGGGAATTATGGCATTAGTTGTAGGAAGAAATATACACATAGTGAATACATTTCGTGGAGTGTTTGAAGGCACTCTTTTAACTACAATAATAACTCAAATTAATGTACACTTTTACTAAGATAAAACCTCATTAGATCTATGATATTTTCATCTAATTTCGAGTGCATGAGATATAGATTTATGGCAGAAGTTTAACGGAAGATGTCTACACGTTTCAGGCTCACTTTGAACTCTAGAAAAGTATTATTTTTGTTCCCCCTTTCGGTATAATTGATTCATGACTTCCTTTCGATCTCTTCCCTCTGCTCATTTTCCGTCATTCAACGCGACGCAGCAATTAATTGAAGAACCAAGCATGTTGCCATTTTACGATCATCATCAAAACCAACAAGAAAAAAGTGTAGAGTAGAGTGTGGGCTACCTCTTAAAAGGGAATCTTTAACGATCAGCCATCAAGCGCAACAACTTTTGACGCTGATTTGTTGATTAGGCAACAGATGAAGAGATCTTAAAGGAAGATCTCAACAGATAGCGAACTCCTTTTTCTCCATAAATAAAGTAAGTATAATTCCCTCCACTAAATGTGCTAATTCCTGTTGCTGAATGTGCGAAAAAGTGTGCAAACATTGTTGGTTGCTGGCAAATGAAATGAATTTTATTTTCAATTTTGAGACCCACCTTCCGTTTAATATTCATGAGTGACTCCATGAATGAAGAGGGGATCTCTCGCTCTCTCAAGGCATCAAAGTCTCTTCCAAATTCTCCACTTTTATGGCGTTATTTTTTTTCTGTTTGTGTGTGAGTTTTTTTGTGGCGTTGGAAATGGGCGTCACTTCGCTTAGAAGTCAATTAAAAAGCGGAAGAGAGTTCGGTACCAGTCGAAGGAGTACGGAGAATGCTGTCCACGCCCTTGACAGACATTCCTCTGGCATAAATCAGAGCTCCACGCTGCGCTGCTCCACGCTGCGCTGCTCCACTCTGCGCTGCTTTGTTGCTCCACTAATAACAGCAATTGTTGTCAATTTGCCACAAAAGCAGGCGCGAAAAATGCAGACATAATTCGGTGTCGTGGTCGTTGTTGGTGTTTGAATGTTCGAACGAACACACCCTGACAATTGACTGAATTTAAATTGTTTATAAAAATAGAATTTGTCCCAAAACACGCGCTCCAAACACACACACACACACACACACACACACTTGAATGCAGCTTTACACTGGCGCTGCCCTGGCTGTGCTTTTTTTTTTTGTCTTAGGAAAGCCGCCTGCCCTGCACTTTGGGGTTTGGTCTGCAAGCAACAACAAAAAATACTCGAAATATTAACAATTTCGAGCACATACTCTGCAAGAAATCAAGGCGGTAAAAACTGTTCCACACACGCACCGAAAAATAAAACCAAACAAAAAATTGTCTACTCTTTGAATTTATTTATGTCGGCAATTATTTTATTTGTATTGTCATGGCTTTCAGTGTCGCCGAGTCTCTGAGTCGCGCATTTTGCATTGTCCATTTCGTCGGATTTCGTAGTCAAAATATGTATTTGCAACGCGTTATGATATGCTACTCGTTTTGCTGCCACTGCCACTGCCACTGTCAGTGCCTCTTCTGCTGTTGCGGCTACTGGTTTTCGCGGTTACGTGGTGACACAGACAGAAGGTAGCAGGAGGCACGTATATCTCTTTGCAGTAGAAGTACGAGAATCAGGGATGGGAAGGAAATATCTCTCCGATGTAGGAGAACTTCAGAGACTCTACAGAAGGACAATCTTTCTTCCAGCAGCTAGTTTTCCTCTGAAGTACAACCAAATTACAGCGTCTTCAAGTTATCGTTTAGCCCCTACAGCTCGCTCTTCCGGCACACCGACGCCTCCACAGGGACGCCAGCCACAACAAGAAACCTACAGACAACAGAAGACAGCAGACAATATCAGCAACGTTGCAAACTGTCACCAAATAATGGCAAGCAACACCACACACACCACACCACCCGGAGACTCAGGCACCGCCTCCGCTTTGACCAGCGCCTCGATTCCTTGGGACCACAGACCACAAAACACAAAACACAAAACGGTAGCCCCTTTAATGTCCCAATCTCAGGCAGTCTCGGAGGCACAGTCGGTGAGCCAGCAGTCAGTCGTTCGTCAATCCGTCAGGGCACGAAATAACATTTTTGAAACGCACCACCACAAAAATCGCATTTCAAATTCAAAACGCGATTTTTCTGCCGAGGTTAAACTATTTTATCATTGTCACAAACGGAATTTTTTTTCACCAAACGGATCGGAGCCAAGCGGATCGTTTCGAACGCCTTCAAGAGCCCCCCACACCACTCCCTCTCTCTGTACCTTTCTGCCACGCCCATCTACCTCTTCTTTGTCCAGTCTGCAGCCCACCACCAATCTTTGCTTTGGGCACTCTGCAGTGCGCCCCCTTTTTGGCAGTGCGTGCGAAAAGGCAGCAACAACAGCAGCAGCAAGCAGCAGCGGATCGTTGATTGTGGAACGTTTTAGGGCGTTTTCTGGCCACAGTTTTTCTTTCTTTCATGGCATACTCTTTAAAGAAAACCATGACAACTGTAGCTAAAGGTTTGCAAAGGTGAAAAGGAAACTATGAAGCATGAAACTATCCTCAAAATTCGATATAAAAATCAAGCAAAGATATAGAAATATCAGTTTATCCCTCATGTATCTCCCCTTTTCAAGTGTATATTAAACTTCGACTATCTGTTATCCCTCCTGCATGGCCTCTTCATAAATTTTGCGTATGCAGCCAAGACAGTGAGACGAAGTCCAAGACCAAAACGCACTCTGGCAGCCACCAAAAGAGGGGGACCTGTGGTGCTGGTAGTCATGGTTTATATCTCTTCATTTGCCCCAACCGTCCAGTTATTTATTGTATTTTATGTTGTTGCTGTTTAATTGAAGGCCAAGAGCTGCCGCATTGCTGCATGCATGGCAAACATGTCCTGGTTGCTGGCCGTTGCCACTGCCACTGCGACTGCCACTGCTGCTGCTGCTGCTGCTGTTGTCGCCCGACGATGGCCAGTGGCCACCAGACATGCCCTTATTTGAGCCGTTGCCAGCCAATACGTCCAGTGCATAAATTATATAAACATTGTATGAAACACAAATTTTTCGCTAAATACTCAAGATATTTTGGATACGCTGGAAACGTCAGGAAACTATTGAGTGTGGAAAAGGGGCATTACGACAGCAACTTTTAGGTAGATTTTTAGGGATTTTAAGGGACATTTGGCATGCATAAATGTGACATTCAATTCAATATTTATAAATCATAATAATAGATATCCAAAATTGATTAACTTTCAAAGAATATTTTCGAACTTTAAGATGGAAAGCATCAACAGATCTCTAAGCTAATTTTTCAATGGATTTTCCATCGCAGCATTTTTTCAAGGGTTTCTCCTTCAGCACAAATCCAAGTACATTCCACATGTCCAACTCATAAATAAAGATCATCTTAAAATCTCAAGATCCCCTCAATTTCTCAGCTATTTTTGTTTGATTCATTTCCGCTAGCCTTAACCTTCGGTTTACCAAAACGAAAACTTTAGTTTCCATAAAAACCGTTTTGTGAAATGCAAAAATCGATCCACCGTACCACCAAGGGCATGGCATCCCTTGGATAACTTGATTTTCATTTTGGCATTGGATATTGGATATTTTTCTTACGGATTTGGCCACCGATCGAATCGGACAGATACAGATACAAATATTTATTCCTGCATATGCCGCACAACTTGCGCAACTGTTTTGGGGCTCGGAATCGATTAGAATATCTGTAGCAATTGTATTTGACATCCATAAAACATGCGATCGATTGGCCTCTTTAGGCCGCACGGATCAGATCACCACCAGAGCAGAGGATGATGCAAATTTCTCTACGGTTCGCAGATCAATTATAAATGCAACAGTCAACGCTGATAAACATAACTCTCGAAACGTAAAACCAGAGGACTGCCTGGCGGTGCCAAATACAGTAGAGTTCCCCAAAGAGAGACACCCTCAGAGGTGGCAGAGCTGGAGCAGGCAGGGGCGGGGGGAATATGATAACAATCTTGGGGTCTGTGGTGTGGCAGCAGTTTATATAAGCATTCAGCATCCGTAGAACGAAACGAACGCAGCCGATCGAGACAGTGACAGACATCGATCAATGCGAGAGGCGACCAGAGGCGACATTAACGCTGCATAAATTGTCATAAATTACACGAAAGAGACGACTCCCAGAGACGACTCCCGATTCCGATACTCACAGCAGATAGACACCGAAAATGCTCCATCCCCATGGATGCGGATTGTATTGTGTATTGTGTGGGTATTCGATTGTAACAAAAAGATATGCGCACTGTTTTCTGTTTTCTGTTGTTTTGTCAAACCCAAAATCCAAAAACCAACAAAAAAAAGTCAGCATTTAAACCAAAAATAGTTTTCACAGAGATCCCCAGTGCGGAGCCCAAAAATACACAGATACGCATCATCGTTTGGCTAAATGTTTACCCAACATGGCAGACGGAGATCCCCTGGCAGATCTTTATGTTAAAAATCGCGATTAAATGCGTGACGGAAAAGACAGTCTTTTGATTGACAAGAGGCTCTAAAGAAGTGAAACATGGACTTGTGGGAGTTATATTGTCAAGCAAACGAATAGAAAAAGGTTCTTCAAAAGGGTTCTAGCCAGAGTTTAATGAACTTCCCTTGGCGATATTTGTATTTATTTTATTTACATTTCCTTAAACATTTGAATGCCAATGCAAATGTTTAAAATAAAATCAAAATCAAAACTCTTACAGTAACAAAGGCACAAAGTGCGATGCGGTGAGCTGCATAAAAGTCGTGATACAAACAAATTTCATTAATGTACAACAGGCGGCGGCAACAAGTTGCAGCAGCAGCATCCTCCATGCCCAATCCGCAGATGCAACTCCCGAGTCCCCAACGATTCCATTCATAAAACGAAGCGCACTCTCTTCAAGCGCAAGACAGACAACAAAACACTAAGCGCATTGCATGATTTTGCATAATTTTATGCAAATTTAGCAACAGACGAGAGTGCGCAGGCGCAACCACCACCACCACCATCACTACCACGAGATACAAAGATACATTTTTGGGGCGTGGCCATGTCTGTGGAACGACATGATATATGCCACATGATGTGTGCTGTGTGTGCAACCACACGACAATGTTGTTGCACTGCGGCAAACAGTAGCAATTGCTTTTGTTGTACAAGGACACGATCAGCAGCAGCAGGATCCAACGGCTGTGGCGGATGTGTGTGCTATATGGATGGCAGGGATGTCCCATCCCCCCCCACACACACACAATTTATGCAAAGTGCAAAACGTGGCCCACAATTTCTTTTGTCTTCACTCGAGTTCTTTTTTTTATAAATTATTTAAGGCTTCAAAAAATGAGAAACCAAAAAAAATATAAAGAAATCGAACGAAAAATATAGATGACAATGAAAATGTAGAGGGGGACAGGGCAGGGAATTTATGTGGCATACAAAATATGGTTTAGGGGCAAAGAGTTCTTTGGAAAAAGGAAGCCAGAATAAAGCCTCAAAGATCCTTAAAATATACAGCACAAAGCTACAGTGGAGTGTTTAAGCTAAAAATTGCCTTAAATAAAGCTTTGAAAAGGGGATTGGGTTCTAAAAAGATGGAAATATATCAGAAATGGATATAAAAGGAGTTACCTATGAAATATCTATATATATCTATCTATCTTTCTATGAAATATCAACCAAAAACAAAGCTCAAAGGTTCTTCTCTGATACCCAAAATCATTCCATGGATTCCCTCAATCATTACATAATTTTCTATATTTTAAAGCAAGAAATTCCTGCACCAAATGACTCTTGCTTTGCCACTAAACCCCACTGTAAGCATATTTTCAGCCAAAGAGCGAGGATCCCTCGTTGTCTGTTGTTCCTGTGAAATGCAGCAGAGGTGCCCACTGACTCTCTGTTGCTGCTTGTTGCTTGTGTGGAGCCAGTGCCCGTCAGCCCCGAACGTCAATGTTGAAGCAATGGACGGACGAGGACGAGTTGAAGTTGAAGTTGAAGTTCTGGAGGCCTGGGCCCTCTAATCAGATTCAGATGTCGTCGAAAAATGCGCGACGCGCTGGCCATTTTAGCCTCCCGTTCGCGTAACACAGAAGTTGGGCTGAGATCTCAGTGTGGCTGGCATGCCACAAGCAGTGGGAAGAGGGAACAAGCAGAAGGAGCAGCTGAAGCTGAAGCTGAAGCCAGAAGAATGACGAAGTCATAGCCGAGATGCGTCAATTTTAGATTCAACAAAAATGATTGCAATGCATGTTGCAAGGTCCAGGAGGCAACCAGTTTCACTGCGACAGACAGACAGACAGACAGTCGAGGAGGCAGCAAGCCCAGCCAGCCATCGAGTCGTCTGTCTGTCAGAAGGCAACTTGTGAAATGCCAATTTATTCGTTAGCAAATATTGCATCTGATAGAACAACAGAAACTGGAAGGGAGGATCCCTCTCCGCATGAGCCTCGAGACTGAAAGGAAGCCTCGCATTCTGATTTCGATTTCGAGTGGCAGTGGCAGTGGCAGTGGCACTGAGACTGGCACTGGCAGTGGCAACAACATATGCAACAGACAGACATGACTCTTTTGCTGCTGCTCCAAGGATCGGCGGGGTCTACTCCTGCTACTCCTGCTACTGAATCATGTGTAAAAATCTTAAGTGCAAACAATTGTACGCGTTTATCGTGTCTCTGGGGCGACGACCACCATTGAAGCTTCCAACCACGGGATGTGGAGGAGCTCAGAAAGGAGCCCCAAAAGATCAGAGCGAGACAGAGAGGCAGAGGCAGAGACTGACTGAAGACTGACTCTGCCCCCAAGAGTTGCGGTCTGCCAGGAAGAGATTCCGTTTAATTAAGCTTCGATTTTTGCTCTTTTTGTTGCTGTGGAAATTGGTTTAAGCGAATTTTTGGAAAGCCCTTAAGGTAGTCCCTCGATTGTTGTGGCCAAAAATATCCATCAAATTGATCAATGCTCATAAATCATCCATATGATGTTATAAAACTCTTTTGGCTTTGACTTTTTGGCTGCAAACTTGGCGGCAGCAAGGGCCTGGGCCTCTTTGAAAATTAGTTTTGCTTTTGCCTTTTGCGTCCGTTATGCGCGACGCACGCTGCAGAGACGCTGACCCAATAATTATGGCCCATACCTTAAGAGTTACCTTCGCCCTTCCCCCTCTTCGAACCAACGCAACGAAGCATCCATCCTACCAAGAAATTGAGAGTGAAACGCGGCCCGCAGACATTCTATAAGATACATTTTTGGTGAGGAGAGGCATGTGCCCCGCGGGCGAGTTAACAAACATTTTTGCTTATCAGTTTAACCACAAAAGATAGAGCCTACAGTTTTTCCATGTTATAATGAATACTCTACAAAACGGCAGATGGGGTATATTGACACAAGATGTGGGAATGAATAAATGAAGGATGCAGAATTTTGGCAGAACTTTTAGAATAACATTTTTTAACTTCTTGGAAGAGAGAAATTTGAATTTTCCCTTAGAAGTTTCCCTTAGAAGTTTCACGGATTATTGAATAATTCCCACATAGAATATACATATTAGCTTTAAATATATCATACATTTCCATACATTTCAATCTAAATACTCGCGCAAAGCCCTCAATTTCCCTGCATTTATAGAGTATCAAAACCAGCCCTCACCCCTCGAAAAGCCCACTTAATATTTCTCTCTTTTAACTAATGTACAAAATGATTGGATGAATTATAATTTTGTGATTGTTATTTTGTGGCTTAGCACGCGACACACACACACACACACAGAGAGAGAGAGAGAGAGAGAGAGAGGCAGGGATTTTGGGAGAGTCGTCGATCGACGGGCCAGCGGGCAAATGTCACACCAGAGTCAGAGTCAGAGAGGGGCAGCCAGAGAGAGTTTCATTTTCGTCTAGACATCTTCTAAAGGGGCTTTGGAGCTTTGGGGCTCTTTTGGCTCTTTGGATTGACCGGGCTCTAATCAATTTTAAATGTGTTTTTGCGTGTCAATCGCTTGTTTGCGTGTGCGACTTTTATTGATATGCTTTTTCGGGGTCTCTGGGTCTTTGGTATTTGGTTTTTGATGGTTGCCAAGGCATTTTGTTGGCTAATAATTATTCCCCAGAGTATTGCCTTGAAGTCACTCTAATGTCTTCTCCTGCTGCCTACCCTCCTCCTCTTTCGATAGCTACTCGATTGTTTCTCTTCGAGTGAAATTCATTTGATTTATTGCACAAATTATGGAGACAGCGTCAGAGCCTGTCTATTGGCCATTATGCAAGACGAACAGCCAGCGACAAATCAGCGACAAAACAACAGCAGCAACAGTCTCTCAATCGCATCAACAGTGACAGTAAGACATGAAGAAAAGACTATACAAGGGGTAGCCGAAGCAGCAGATACACTTATAGAACGAAATCATCTAGGGGAAAGGAGTTACATTTGTAGTGCAAGAAAAGAGACAAACTTCATTCATTTACCACCCAAAACAGCTCTTTGCACATCCCCTCTTTTGCCTCTTGTCAAATTCATCATACCCCATTTATCAGAGAGCATCAAGAGTCTGTTTTACACTTGTCTCTGGCGCATTCTTACAAATTTGGCACGCTTGACCATAAAAATGGTATTCGCATAAAAAAGTGTGAAACTGAAAATGGCGTCGCCATCGATAGACGACGACGAGCAGCGGCTGGCTCTGGTTCTTGACTCGTTTTGGTAACACCATCGATTAGCATAGTTTGTGGCTGTCAGCTACACCAGATACAAATACAAATATAAATACACATATCTATGACAACTGCATTAGGACACACGCCATATAATAGCAGATACCAATCCATGGAGAAGAGAAAGGCATAGGGGTTGCAGTGCAAGAGGCAAATAGGCGTGGCCGAGTCGCACGCGCTGCAACGGAAGTTCAACTCATTTGGCCAGAAAGCGCAGTGGCTAGCGGAAGGGATTTCTCTTTTTAAAAGCATCCTGGACACACGTCCGTGTGTATCCACAGGGCAAGCCAGGACAGTCAACGACAACTTCATTGATATATTGTTTTGCGTTTGTTTTCCTCGACATTTCTTTTTTTGTAGATTTCCTGTGCGCCTTTTGGCCTGGGGCCTTTTGTGTGCCCAACCAACACAAACACACACAAAAACATTCCATAAAATGTAATAAATTTTCTTGAATATTACACGAGTGGCAGAGGGTTTATATTTTTATGTACTACCAACTTTTATTGGAAGTATTTTTCCATAATTAAAAACTCGTTCGAACCATTAAAAAAACCTTCAATAGAAATATTGAAATGTTTTCCAAACACACACACAAAATAAATACAAATAAAAACAAAGAGAAGAAAACCCCACGCAGCGCCATCTCAAAAAATAATAAAAATCCATAATAAAAATCTATAAAAATCGATTGATTGTTTAATTTCTTTCATAGTTTTCTTTTGGGATTTTATGAGGCAACAAAAACTCTTTTTCTTGGTTACCTTCTTCAATGACAATAAACCATCGATGGATGGTAGCTGTAAGTAAAGTGGATGACTCGATGACTGTTGAAAGTTTGATGAAGTGAAGATCGTTTCGCCCGATACAATATGATTATTCCCTTTGGAGAGTCAGAGGGGTGATTGGCCATTAAATACCAATTTGTAGGCAATCGACAAGTCGTAATAGGATTTAATCCCAGAGAACGAGAGAGAGCCCACCCCATGTTATGATTCGTTCCATGCATATTAGATTTTATTTGATGTTATTCTACGATGATTTTGTGTAGGGAAACGATATAAAGATGGAGAAAAGCGCGTAATTGGCATGAATATTTTTAATTTATAGATCTTTTATTTACAGCAGCGCCAATCGGTTGTTATAGCTTCGATTTTATGTATTTTGTGGCCCCTGGATGGTGCCTCAAATTGTAAGCAAAGGAAATGGAAAGAGAAACAGAGAGAAATCTTCAAATGATCTTCAACTTCTAACTGTTTTCACACGTCCTCCGTAATCCCTTTGGCTACGTGACTGCAACTCCTTCTGGCCAGTCACGCGCATCCTTAACACTTGTTCTTTCTACCCAACAGGAACGGGCAATTTCCACACGCTTTCCAGTGAAAACGGAAGTCGTCCCTGTGGCCACAACAAACTGCATAATGGGCAATTGATAATGGTTATTCCCTGCCACTAATAAACATCTCCACACGTAGCAGAAAAACCAAGAAAATCTTCAACTTAATTGAGTTATGAGCCAAAACAAGGCACTGACACCCACAGTCCAAAAAAGATCGATTACGATCGAGTGCCCAAAAAAAAAAAACAGAAACAACAACAATAATTGTTAACAATGTTTTTCCAGGGAAACTCTCGAGAGAATTGCACGTGCAGCCACGGCCTGCTGACTGCTAGCTGCTGGCAGGTAATTTCCATGGAAAACTGTCTGGCCAGGCGACAAGCAGTGAAAGTGTGACACCAGCAAGGAGATGCTTATCCTGGCAACGGGATTAAGATTTTAGGAGCCTGCACAGGTGGCGCCTAACGGTGCTGCGAGTCATAATATTTTGTTCTTTATGTGTGGGAATTTTGGTAAAGGAAAAAGTAGAAACAAATCAATAAAAGGGAGACATTTTGGACCTAATTTTCGCTGGAGAAATAAGAAATGTTCAACAAAAAATAATTTTTCTGCCATTATTATTAGAATTATTATTATTTGGAACGGATTGCTACAGAGTTTTAATATATTTACTTCATTCTGCGTCTCTTTCTTGGTAGTTCTTATCAAAATCTTGCTATTTTTGTACATTTCTCCACAGCTATACAAAAACCTGATAGCATTCCAACACCATTTCTGATCTACATATTAAATACCTACCGGGGGAAATCCACAAAGCAACTTCTCCTCAATATGTAATTGAAAAACTGCGGCTTTCCCAACTGCATTTCATTAGAGTCTCGCACTCGCACTCGCACTCGCAGCTAAAACTGTAGGAGAAAAAATCTCAGTTTCAGCAATTGAACTTTAGCCAGTTTTTTTCTTGGTTTGCAAGTCGCAGGGGCAGGCAAGAGTCGATGCTGCAGATAGAAATGCGAGTGCGACTCAATTATGAGGAATGGTTTTTGGGTTTTGGGATGCTCTAAGCCCGAAACACTGGCCGCAAACATTCGCATCAATTATGCATTCGACAATGGCAGTAGGGGGGAGTAACCGAGGCGGCAGCAGCAGCAGCAGCAGCAAGGACTCTGGTTTGCTTGGACCCTCTGTATCCAAAGGCCATGGCCCTGGCAACACAGTTTACCGCATGGCAAATTCGACGAATTTCCTGCGGTTTTCACAAGCATTTCACTTGCCTGCAACTTTGATTGCAACGAGCAGCAGGACTCGGACTTCGACTCCGACTGGGAGAGGAACAGCAGCAAGAGGGGGAAGCGGCAGCAGAGGGGTTTCTCTCTTAACCACAAAACAGCATTGGTCTTTGGTCAAATTCAATTTATTGTAAATGCTGGGCAAAAAGGATTTGTTTCTGGGGCTGCAGCTGTACCTCGAACGACAGTTTGTTCGTCTCGTTAAACATGGCACATCCGCATGTCAAAAATTGTCGCACAAAAATCAAACAGAAAGCTGAAACACACAAGTCCACAAAATGGAGGAGGGTCAGACACGGTGACAGGAACCCGGCAACGTAAGCGGCATTGGCCCGCCGTTCCAGACCCCAAAGATCGCGAGGGGCCACAGAACAGAAAACAACAGAAAACCGAACCCCCAGTCGCTGTCCCAGGTTCCAGTTCCATCCAAAACTCAGGAACAAAACCCCTGACAGAAAGAAACCCCAAGCAAAGCCCCGAACCGTACAGAAATCGTATAAGAAATTAGCAATTCCGATGCGATTTTATATATTGCTCATTCTCATTGTTGCTGCTGCTTGCTGCTGCTGCTGCTGCTGCTGTCGGTTCTGACTGTGCGCTGCGCTCTGTCCCTTTTGACGATCAGACGATCGCGTTTTTATTTTTATTTCATTTTCTATTTTCTCCTGCCCTAACCCTCTGTCCAACGCCTTGCGTTTCACCCTGCCTAAGTTATTCCAGAATTGTAGTTCACAATCGATCGACAAACGAATTGAATTGGATTCTCTTTTTTCAAGTCTGAACACCCGGCATGCAAATCCATCGGCACAAGAAGAGTCCCCCGGCAATGTCTAATGTCTGACTAACACTCGAACTTATTTAGGCAGAGGTTAAACAAACAGTTAAAGACCCACTTGTGCCACACTAAAGGTTGGCCATCAATAATACCCCCCAGCCGTACTTTCGCGGGGTAATATTTCAGTTTGCGTGTTTTGCATTTCTTATGCGTTATATGACTGAGACTGAGGGACTTGTCATTAAGACGGAAAAATTGTTATATTTATTTTAATTTGGGTGTGTTTATTGGTCTCTGGAGAGACTCGGATGGGGGCATTATCTACTGATTGAGGGAATTTACGTGTCAAATAAATTGCAAAAACCCAAAGAAGGAAATATTTTCATTTAAATGTTGTATTAATTATCGTACATTATTTATTTTAGGCGACAATCAAAGTATTTTAATGATATTTTGAGAACAAGTGCATAAAAATAATTATACATTTCACGGCATGCAAAAAAATCATTAAAAAAACTCCAGAAATATTTTTAAAACCATTCAAAAGCGAGTATCAAATAAATCAGATAAGAGAATGATTTTATTTCATAAATAACAATTGTAAATATAAAGAGAGAGAAAAAAAAAAAAAAAAAAAAAAAAAAAAAAATAAATAACAATAAAAAGGCATTAAAAACATTTCAAAATCGTAATAAAATTTGATAAAATAAAATTAAATATGAAAGTAATTTCTTATCTGCATTTTCGTACATTTTTTCAACATTGTGTAATATTCATCATCAGTTTCCTATTGGCGCCACATAAATAACTCATAAAGAAATGTCCAGTGCCCGCACAATTTCTGTCTTTAAAATATTTTTTACGAGCCCTGTGACACCGTTACCCAGCGGCCTTCAACCTACGACCCTTCCGTATCAGTTGTTCCCTTCTCGCAAGTCAATAAATTAATCAATTTTCTTGGGAAAACTGCAGCTCTCACACCTACGAAACGCACAGGAAAAAACAGTAGGTTCGAGTATGATTACGAGTACGAAGATCTGTGTAAAATGATTTGTTTGACATGGAGACGCACTGGGACACAAACATACACACTTTTCCTTTCCTTTCCTTTCCCTTCCTTTCCCCCGAGAGGCTTCGCAGAAAAGGCAGGGCTCAGGGCTCGGACTCTGAGTATCTGTGCAAATGATCGGGAAATTGCTTGGACAAAAATCCAAGGGACAGGGATCTGGCAGCCTCGTGTCGCCACTCCAAGGGGCTATCGCCTGTGTGGCCCTCTGTTGCCCATCGAGTGGTGGCATCATTAACCTTTTCCATAAAAGATTCAAATGTCAAACGTCATGGCCACTTATTGATTGTTGACTGAATGTTGAAGGGGCCGCCTGCCCCTGTGATCTTGTTAGAGCGGAGAGACAGAAACGGCAGCTAAAGGGGGTATGCCACACAGGACAGGGGACACAATTATCACCCCCGCGCATCAGAGACGGAGGCCAGACATAAAGCAAAACGTCATCGCACGACAGTCGCACAGTCATTGTCCACTCCTCATTACGGGCACACGGATCCATTGGATTGTGTTAATGAATAAGCAAAAACAAAACACAAAAGGATGCAACATGTAATTTCCCTTCCGTTTGGATCGGTATCGTTTAGAGCGGGGGATTAATGATAAATATTAAGAAAATGCAAGGGGAAAAGGCAATTAAATGACACGTTCCTATGAAATTAGATACAGGGAGAGCGGGCTGGCATTTGATTGAAAGCAGATTTGAATTGATTAATGCTCGAAAGGTTCTTAATTTTTCTAGGAATTAGCAAGGATTGAATCACAGTAATGTCCAATTTAAATGCATTATTTATTTAGCATTTTTCTGATAATTATCGGAAATTAGCTGCTCCAGCTTAAGTCAAAGCATGGATATGGATTCGAAATTCAAAAATTTAAAAGCGCTGCTTTGCCGCTACCGACTACAACTACTGCTTGACGAACAACTGCATTGATGCCGAAACACATTTACTGCTTACAAGCAGTTCTGCAAAACTGCTTTATGGCTGTGCTGCCACACTGTTCAAAAAACATTGCTAGTGTGGCAGCTAAAACTGCTTTACTTTCATGCTGCCACCGCGTTAAAAAAAACATCGCTTTAGCATTGCCACCACAGCAAGGCTACCACATGGCTACACAAAAATTGCAGTTCAAATTCAAAATTCCGAGGACAGAACTTCTCGAGTCCCAAGCTTTAAGCTGAGAAAAGCTTATTAAGTTCCTTGCCGCTGTCCGACGTTCCTATTTGATTAAGAGATATATAAATAGAAATCTCACACTAAAAGACAGACAGTAGACAATCAGCGCTTAAATAATTTATACAACCAATAAATCGGTGAGGAAAAAACACGACAATTAAGAAAAATCATAATTTGCTGTGACGAAAGTACTCATTCTTTTAGTCGATAAACTTATCAGAGAGACTAAAAACACAGATTTATCGGCATAGAAAAACTCCTCACCCCACCCCCTAAATGCCGCATTGCAACAGGAGGCAAGGACTCCGCCTCCTCCCCCACATCGGCAACAGTTTTCTTTAACAATGCCGCAAAATGCATTCCCATGGCAACTGAATGTAAATTCCGCCGTTGTTGTTTATTTTTGATACAAATTCAAGTAAAATTCAAGCAAAATTTCATCAAAATAATCAACAAAAATTCAAGTGAAAAGCAACAACAAAAACCCCAAGAAAAAAATGTCACTTTGGGACCATATTTGTATACACATAATTTTCCGTTCAATCTCCGAGTGATCATTTTGTCGTAAATTTATAAACACAAACAAAACACCCACAAAAGTGTGATGCCAACGATACCGAAACGCGACTACAAGCCAAATGGCTGTGGCCATCGCCTGGGTGGTGGCGGCGGCAACAAGAGTGCCGGCATGGATTTCCTCATCGGCACAGAGGTCACGGAGATGCAGCTCAAGTGGCAGGACAATCCCTGCCCGGCACCGCCCTGCAAGCAGGCATTCTGGTGGGCCAGTCAGCCGAAACCCATCAAAATCAAAGGTTGTCCCAAGTAAGTACAAATCGGAGTGGAAATCCCTTCCCTCCTCGCTGTTGGGGTCAATGGAATCCGTCGATAGGCATAGAAAACGAAAGTCATAAATTGCGTAAATAAATTATTAAATGCTTTTCGCGGGGCATGGCTGCGGGGGCCTGGTGGCATCCACAGGTCAACACAATGGACGGGAACACACGCAATCAATGGAAACCTTCGTGTGCCACAAATCGTGGCAACAATAGAAGTAACACGAAGGATGATTTAGGTGCGGGCAGGCAGGCAGGCGTCCTTTTTTTTTACGAACTGTCCACTGGCTCGTTGGGTGCTTAAAAAAATACAGAAATTGACGCACCAATCGTAAAAATATATCAGAAATGGGAAGATAATGACAGAAGAACGGGAATGTAGGGGGTGTAGGTCGTGGGTCGGATTAAGGTCAAATTAACGATTACAAGATTAGCGGAAGATAAAGAAATTAAAAGAATTTTTTGAAGGTTTTAGGGATATATTATATATATATATATATATCCTGAAGGATTAAATACACAGAACACTTTGGGAAGCACGAAATCATCCAGGGATCAAGTATTTCCCAATCTCAAACTCATTCGTGTATGCCCCAAACCTCTGAAACACAAGAGATATAAAGTCTAAAGAATATCGATTCGTAAAATCATCAATTCCGCGGATATCTATCAATTTCTATCACTAAAATCCTAGGGGAAACGATGATATACAATATATCATGTATTTCCCATGCAGAAAGTCATAAATTAAAGAAAACCTTTAGAATATCACGCAAAAACCAATACAGAAAAGTAAAATGTATTCCTAATGCTCAATCCTGTAATTCCTCAAGGGAAAACAATGATATTCTCTATCCTGAAAGCCCAAAGAGTAGATACGAATCATCTAAAAGCATTTCCTACCCACAAATATCGATCAAGTAAACCCAAAACCAGCGCCAGCTGTTCCCACACCCTACCCTAGAGCCCATCCCACATGTCCACAGTAATAACAGATCCTCCATCTTCATTTCCCAACCGACCTTTTCTTAGTAGGCGCTTTCTTATAGAGAAAACTCCCTGCTATGTCTGGGAGAGGCGCCTGCAATTGCCGCGAAATCCACTTAATTATGCTTCAAGTTGCTCTCTAATTTCTCGGCTTATCGTTTATCGCGATTGACCTTGGCCATTGACATTAGTTCCCACGAAAGAGAGGCAGAAAAGTAGCATTTCTTGGTAAGAAAGAAAAACCCCGCCCACCCACATGATTAATTCAATGTCAAATTCGATGGAAATGAGTGGAGTCATCTCCAGCAGGAGCGCGAGCCAGAAGGTGCCACAGGAAATGGGGCGACACTTGGATAAGGTGAAATTCAAGGTCCACCAATGGGAAAGGGGACCCGAAGCACACGACAATTCTTATGCAAAAATGTCTTGGGATTTGGCGGCCTGTTAACAGTTTTCGCATTATTATTGCAACACCATCAAAGGGGGGAAACCCCCACACCAGGCCACACTCTGGGGCTGACCAACCCAGAGGGACATTGGTATGGGCTGCACACGAAACTTTATCGAGTCAGGTCCCCCTGGTTCGGACCATCGCGAGAGGTCCTTTGGTCATTTGGCTTTCGCCACTCGATTCGTGCGGTACAACGCGTGTGGCACTCCGCTGTGGAAGGGCGGAATAAATACTAGAAAATAGAACGAAACAAAGGCACAAATATTGATTAACTTTTCAACGGAGTGTGGTGTGGTGTGTGTGTGTGTCGCGCCCCAAGGGCCATAAGCTATAAATGGACGTTGCGTTGACCGGCAGCGACCGTTCCTAAGCGGAGAGGAGCGGAAGGAGCAGCAGCACCGGCAGCAGCAGCAGCAGCAGCAGTGCTACAAAACAATTGTGGAACAATGCCAGAGACGAGCAGCAGTAGCCCCAATAATCAGCACGAGGATCACTTTCCCAAGCCGCAGCAGAACTTTTCATTCTCCAGCAGCTATCCCTACGCACCAGGACGCACCACCAACGCCAATTCCAACACAAACTCCAGCAACTACTACAACGTGCAACGCTATCAGAGTCCCTACAATTTCCAGCACGTGGTGACAAACGCCTTCTCCGTACTTCAACCTCAAGCCGCGGAGGAACTAGCTCTCAATCCGCGACCACAGCAGGCCATTGTGCGTCCCACACGCCGACAGGAGGTGCCGCTCGAACCGGAACCCTCAGTGGATCATGTAGATCCACCGCGATCCTTCTTCTCGCGGAGCAACCAGGAGGTGCGCAGTTTTGCGGATGAGTTGAGCCACAAGCTGCGCTTCCTGGCGCCGGAGGAGAACTACGGCGGCGGCAGCCCAATTGGCACCACCGGCGCCTGGATGGCCGCCCGCAACTCGGGCGAAATGTCACAGCGTCCGCGCTTCGAGACGACTGTACCCACGGGCATTTTTCTACCGCCGCCCCATGAGGTGCAGATGCTGCCCGCATCGATGCTGCGGCGTCATGTCTATGCCTACTCCTCGTATCCCATGATCCTGCAGAGCTACTACTCAAAGGACCCGCTCAAGTCACCCAATCCCGGGGAAAAGGAGATCAAGGCGGTGTCTGCCACCCGTTTAAATGGTTATCGTGCCACCGCTGCCGTTGCAGCAGCCACTGCGGCCGTGGCAGCGGCTCCGGCTTCAGTGTCTGCAGCACCCAAAGCTCCCTCCAGCGATCCAAGCCAATCCCTGGCCGGTGGTCTACACATAACAAAGGCACAATTCCAGCAGCAATTGCAGCAACGTCGTGGCACCAGCGACAAAAGGTAATAAAAGAGCCACAGAAATTTCCACCCCTGAAGAAGGCAGAAACCACCGCAAGGAGCAGGTTTCCTTTGCCGGATTGGCGGTCATCCAATGGCAGAAAAGTGTGCCGTACAAATATTACCATAAATTCAAATGAGTAACGGACTCGGGGCAGCTCTAAGGCAACTCCTTTCACCTCCTGCTTCCTTGCATTCCTTCAATCGATTTCGTGGGTCTCACATTTCAATTAGAACATGTTTTCTTGCTTTTCAATTCATTTGGTCAACTCTTGATTAATTTATAAAGAGGAAACTCAGCGAAGAGAAGTGGGAGAAGCTTGCATAAAACAAGGACAAGCAAACAGAAGGACACCCGTCTGTACTGTAGTTTGGGGCAGGAAGCTTAAATAATTTAAATCTAGATTTCGTAAACAACAACCAAAAAAAAAGAGCAAAGCAACGACAAAAAAATAGTGCCACAAATTGAGGGGGAAATTAAGTTCAATTGCGCCACACCCAGCCAGCGCCCAAATGTGTGGCAGGAAGGACATGGGACCGACCCTAGCCGGACACCCCCTCTGCCTCCTGGCACTGGCTAGTTGTGTCTCTGGTAAATGGCTCTGCACATTCGTCTGATGTTAAATATGTGAAATAAAGGGAGAGGTTGCATTAAGTAAATAACATTTTTTATGGCCTCTTTAGTGTAGAATTTCGAGTGTAATTTGCAACTAAAATAGGGAAAACAGAAGATAATAAGTGGAATGTACATTAAAGTGGGTTAAGTGTGAGTAAAATATGGAGAAAAAAAGAATATACTGGCAGTAACAGACAGAATAAAGGATGTAGCCCTTCCAATTATGGGAAATTTCAACAAACAGGAAGGATGAATAGTGAAACTGGAGTATAAATAACACTAAAAATATGGAATATGTAGGCTTTACAGCCGGTAACAGTCGAAAAACATTGAGTATCCGTTCATTAATGGGAACTTTGCATCAAAGTAATAGCCAAAATATAAAGTAAAGATACAAAAACTTAAGCTATTACCCAAATAACACTCACAAAACTATCTACACCACATTCTAATCCCTCTCATCCCTCTACAACTGATTCCGCTCAGAGCAGACCCAGACCCAGAGAAAATTCTACTATTACTTCGAGCCAAAAAGTTATAGGAACATGAGGCCGGCCGGCCGGTCGCAGCCAAACCAGACCAGACATTCGCGCAACGTTCAATGTCTGACTTCCGCCCAAAAAGTGGCTACAAAAAATTTGCATAGGTCACGAGTTCACGATCCAAGTTCTTCCAAGTCTGACACAAGGAATTGTTTGTTTCTTTTAGACGGGTAATACACGTACATAGAAATTAGCAAGTAATAAATTACTCACCAAAGCGACGCTGAAGGAGTTTTTAAAGCTTTAAAACTCGAGGGAAATCGACTAGTGGCTCGCTCCTTCATTTGACCCAAAAGTGTAGTGAACTTCGCTGGCGGAGTGGGTGTTCGAATTGATTCGAATCGGAGATGACTTGACAAGCAGCCAGCCAGTCAGCTAGCCTGCTGTTGGGCGTTGGGGCGTTGAGAAATGCACAAATTTGATGCTTATCGGCCGATGTTGGAGGAGGTGCAACAGATTTGGGGTTGGGCTATAGAAAATACAGAGAAGAGGAGCGTTAGGGAGCGTTGAACTGGGTCGAGGTTCGCGCCTTTAATTGATGGGAATACTCACCTTTTTTTCTTGCCTCCTCCACAGACCCATTGTGCCGCCGCCGGAGCCGTACAAGAACGTCATGTACGACCGTCGGGTCATAAAAGGCAGCAACTTTGGCAACGCCTCCATGGTGGTAAGTGGCTTGTTCAATTGCCGAGCAGTCAGGCAGTCCTGCGGCAGCCGTGACCCGGGAATGATCCACTTTCTTGTGTGTTTTTCGCTTTACAGACGGATGTGGATCCCTTCGACAAGGCCGCAGAAATTAAGCGACGGAATATGCTGCGAAAACGTTCGATCCAATGCAGAAACCAGCGCAATGTCCTGGGCACACCACCGCCGGTGAAGGGCCGCAAGCACGAGACCATTCAGACGGAGAAGTATTTGGAAAAGCTGGTGCAGCGTCCGCCCGAATTCACGGTGGACACGCAAACGGATTTGTTTCTGGAGAAGCCGCCAACGCCGCCATTCATTGCCGCGAAGGTGGGCGTCGATGTGGGCACCGAAATCGGCGAGGGCGAGCTCTTCCACTTCGAAGCCGAGGCACAGCCCATAATTGATGTCCTGGTGGATGCCTGTATCGAGCAGAGCATGCTGGAGGTCGCACACGAGATGGAATTGGACAGTTTGCGCAGCAAGCAGGAAGAGTACGACAGTCGGAGGTCCTTCCAGATATTATTTTTACATATTTTGTTCCTTCCGTTGCAGATTCCTCGCCCAGCGTGAGGTGGAGCTTGCCGAGCTGCGGCGCCTGGAGGCTGAGGAGTTGCGTCTGCGTGCGGAGAAGGAGCGACGCCTGAGACAGGATGCCATTGCCAAGGAACTCGATGCCGAGATGCAGAAGAGCGTGACGGCCGCCAAACTGCTGCAGGGCCACATTGCCAGCCTGGTGCCAGAGGTGCTGGAGAACATCGAGCCGGCCAGCGATGCCGTGAAGAAGGAGCAGCTCATGAAGAGCATCTGCCCCTGGCTCTCAGCGGAAGTGGCCGAGGAGGTGGGCCACATTGTGGACTCGCGCGAGATCCTCACGGCCATCATACAGGAGATCATCAAGCAGCGGGCGGAGGTGTATGCCGGTTACCGCGATGCCGAGCCCGAGGCGACGCCACGCACGCCGGAGGTGTGCGAGGAGGAGGGCTGCATGATCGACGAGATAGAGGCGTGTCCGTGCGAAACCGAACCCGAAGAAGAATGCCCCGAACCGCCACCGGATCCTCCGCATTTGTGAGCACATCGCAAAATGCTGTAAAATGAATTATTTTGGTTAAATTTAGTTAAGATTTTAAGTTGGAAACGAAAATGGCGGCCCCTCCCACACAAACACAAAAAATCATCCAAAAACACACATACCTACGCAAAAGAACCGCTATGATGGACATACAAGTTGGAGCATGGACGCTGCTTTGTGGTTGTGTCTGGCGGTGCTGTCTCCGGCACACACTGCGGCAGCCGGCTGCCAAATACAATTGCAGTGCAGCGGCGAAATTTCAAATTGTAACTAAATATTGTTAAAGGTTTTATGTTATTGAAAATGCAACGAAATAAAGCTCAAGAGACCACGAAGAAAAAAACACGCACAAGCGATTGAATTTACCGCTACTATTAGTGTGACCGCGTATTTTTCGATCAAATATACGGCCGGAGGCAGTGAGGTATACCGAAATATACATTCTTATTGTCAAAATATACCGTGGAAGAAAACGAACCCATTTTAGTTGTTGATGGGATATCATATTCCTTGATTTTGAGATTCGCTTCAATATTAAAAGCTGGATAGAAATCACAGCATGGTATATACAATTTTAGCCGAATAATGCATTTTTTTTTTTACTAGACTGTCACATCTTTCAAGAACCTTCTCTTATTGGACATCCTATAAAGAAAGGTTTAAGCAAAAGGTCAAAGTATACGAGCTAATTATTCACTTAGCTCCGCTCTGGCCACACTGTTGGCTTGCCCTGTGACGACATTTGTTTTTCTCTAATGAATCACCCAAATTTGTAGTTACTATTAGTTTTCACGGCTGCCACAGTTAAGTAGCTGCCCCACATCACGATGTTCTCCAGCGGACCCAACTACAACAAGCTGAAGACCAACCTGCGGTTGGCCCTCAATCGCTTGAAGCTCCTGGAGAAGAAGAAGGCGGAGCTGACGCAAAAGTCCAGGAAGGAGATTGCAGATTATCTGGCCACGGGAAAAACAGAGCGTGCACGCATCCGAGTGGAGCATATAATACGGTAGGAGACACACACGGGATGTCTGGTAACCCTCCACCACTACAGACACGTTTACTCTTTGTCCCTGCAGCGAGGATTACCTGGTGGAGGCGATGGAAATGGTGGAAATGTACTGCGACCTGTTGCTCGCTCGCTTCGGATTGATCACCCAAATGAAGGAACTGGACTCGGGCATAGCCGAGCCAGTGGCCAGCCTTGTGTGGGTGTGTCCCCGTCTGCAGAGTGACATTGCGGAGCTGAAGATCATCTCGGACATCTTCATCACGAAGTACGGGCCACAGTTTGCGGAGCACAATCGCACGGCCACCGGGGATCACAGTGTGTCGGAGAAGCTGATGCACAAGCTCACGCTGCAGGCGCCACCCAAGCTGCTGGTGGAAAATTATCTGATTGCCATCGCCAAGAACTACAACATCGAGTACGAGCCGGATCCACAGGTGATGCAGGAGGAACAGAGGCCGGAACACCATCTGATCGATCTGTCCGATCGGAATAATCTCAGTGGTAGCGGTGGTCCGCCGCCACAGATGGGTTTCATTGGTTATCCGGCGGTGCCGCCGCTGCCCAATATGCCGATGCCGCCCACAGGCAAACCCTTCAATTATCCGCCATTCGGCGGTGGTGGTGGTGGAGGTGGAGCTGCTGCATGTGCTGGGCCACAGCCGCCGCCACCGTTTGCCTACAACATACCGCCCAATCAGCCGCCACAGCCAACGACAATGCCATCGATGGTGCCCGGCAAATGCGCGGAGGAGAAGGATCTGAATACCAATTTCATAAATGTAACTACAATTTTTTGCTTTTCTTTTACATTTTCCCACTTTTTGGCATGTCTTTGCATGATTTTTATGGGTTATTGCAGCGGGAAAGTAACAATACGGAAGATTCGGGCAGCCCAGATGAGAATATTCTGGTAGGTTTTTCCTGTAGTTTTCTCTGTTTGCCTCTAACTAACATTTAATCGTGCTTCTCGGGGTTGTGTCTTCTCCTTTGTCTCTCTTATCTCTCTTTCTGTGTGACGTCAATGCGTGTAAGTCCAAACATCCCACAATATGATTCATAATCTAACCCTCCCTCACACACCTGCATGGCCCCAAACCCACACCTTTTTGTTCATTTTATTTACAATTTTTATTTGGCTTCGTGCTTCCCTTTTTTTTTGCTTGACAGCGCCAAAAACCCAACAATGATCCGCCGCCACGTTATACCTCCATTAATCCCGTCAACCTGCAGGTCAGGATGCACAAACCCAACCAAAACTATGTAGAATCCGGAGCCAAACTAATGCTTTTCCTCTCATTCACAGAATGCCAACAAACCGAAACCACAACCGCGCTCAAAGCTGCCACCTGGTGGTCCAACGCTACCCAGTGCACCGCCTGCCTTGGACCTTCCATCGCTGCCCAATGTACCCTTGGATCTGCCAGACATTCCCCCAGGCCCTGCTGACAAGAAGGAGGACGAAGATGAGATCGATTTTGATGAGTTGTCGCGTCGCTTTGAGAATCTCAAGAAGCGTAAATGAAATTTGTTATATTATCTCTTCCAACCTGTACTCTGTTTCACATAAATAATCACGTATAAATGTCCACACCTAGAAGACCTCCTCATTCTCCACGACCTCTTTGAGTTCGAGCAGCTCCAGCAGACCCTTGCCCTTGGTTTCGTTGCGCACGAGTTCATCGATAACGCGATACTGCCCTGGATCGATCAGCAGCGTCAAATGCAGAGTAGACTCCTCCCATTCCTCATGCTCCACGGCGTTGGCCAGCTTGACGACGGATTCCTTGAGCTTGCCGCCCCCTTCCTTGCCCGCAAAGCTAACACGCAGCTTCATGCGTGAACGCTCGATGGGCAGATGCTCGCGCAGCATTTTGATGGCCTCCAGCGTGTTCTGCTTCGTGTTTTTGTTCATCTTCACCGAAAAATGCGCATCCTTGAGGGACTTTTCAATGATCGAGGCCGAGTAGGGGCGACGCGTCTCGGGATTGACACAGAGCGCAGCGACACTGTTGATGATGCTGCTTAACTGCGTGTCCAGCACACTCTGGCGCTCCTTCTCCGAGACCTGTAGCTCGCCCTTGCTCAGAATCTCTTTGCAGATTTCGGTTTCATCTGTCTTGTTGAAGGCCTTCTGCAGCTCATCCTTCTTGGCCGCCTGGCCCTTGGACACGTTTGTGAAAACAGTGTGAGTTTGCAGCACCTCATCGATGTCCTTTTCGCTGCAAGAATAGAAAAAGAAGTCAAGGAACGTGTTCCCGTGCGGTGGCATTTGCGCAGTTGTCACCTGTTGCTGCGCCAGGACAGAACTTTGTTCTTGTAGCAGGCAATCTCGAAGCGCTTGCCACCCTTCTTTAGCCTCACAATGGCTACATTTGTGAGTCGAATTTGATTTGTGGGCGTGAATATTTTGGACATGATGAAATTATAATAAAATTGTTTGACATTAGCGATGAGAGTAGTCGAAATCCAGAATAAGTTCGATAAATTTTAAAATACACTTTTGCTCATGTAGTAACCGAACATGTATATTAACCTCTGAAGACAACAAAAATCAGCCAAAAAACATTGGTTTAATTCCTCTATTTGCCCTATTTATCACCGAAACTTAAATTTTTCACTAACGATTTCCATTAGCCGTTGCTATCGGTTTGGTCTATCGCTGTTCTCACGTCTCTAACGTATTCTGTTGTTGTTGGATTCTCCTCTTCTTCTTTCAACCAATCTGCAAGAGCGCGCTGTCCGTTAGCACAAACGGCCCTTAAATCGCGATATCAATTGCCAAAAAATCGTGTTCGACAAAGTGCAGCTTATCAAGCTGATAATGGCCAATAAAATGATATCAAACAGTGAAACGCGGGCTTCAATGCATAAATCAGTGAATATTAGTGCAACTCCAATGCCTCGAATATTTAGTGGTCCCAATAATATGGCTACATGCGAAAGAGTGGTACCACTAAACATTAGACGAAAGCGGCGAAAAGACAGACATCGATAAACGAGTGTAGCAAAACGCAACGCTGCAAAATGTTTATAAACAGCTGCGAAACTCCGCGAAGCCGCCAGAGGGCGCAACAACTGCGCGTGGGCATTGCCAGAAAAATCAAATTGAAATGCTGCCCTGTGGAACGCCATATTTGATTCGACTGCTTGCATTATATTACAAGAAATTAAAATTTTCAACCGAAAACGCTAGCCCAGGCTTGCCAATCACTTGTCCAAATGTGTGAAAACTCTCGCGAAGATGATTTAGCACAACTAAAGTGATTCACGAGTGGAGTCCAGCAAAGCAACGTCGGACGTATCCAAACTCCCAGCAAACCCAGCAGAAGGTGTGTGTTTGTGTGTGTTTGTGCATGTGTGTGGAACGCATAAAAAAATGGTCTGAAGAAATGTCACAGAAATTGTATAATAAACGTGGAATAAACGCTTTGCTTGTTAACGGAGCAGTGTCAACCATTATCCCGGATAATTGATGTGGGGTAAAAGAGTGTTTTCCGTGTGCTGAGCGCTCGCCATGTGTTTGTGTGTGTGTGGAAGGCCATCTTGTAGCGGAGACCATCATTAAAATATTGTGTGTACTCTCCGCTCTTTGTACTCTCTCCCAGTGCACCACAGACCCCACCACAAAATGGAGCAGTATCTAGTGCCGTTAGAGGAGCCCGTCTACTCAGATTTGCAGGTGGTGCAAGTGCCCCAAGAGGAGGTTGGGGTGAGTATTTGAGTGTGCAATCGGAAATCTTGATGGGAATCTAAACTGGAAATGCCATTTATGTCGCAGTCTCTGGTGCTCCAGGATGACCAGCAATTGGTGTTCAACGACCAGCAGCAAGTGGTGTATCAAACCACAGCGCCGGCCCAATACCAGCAGCCCCAACAGACCACAGCTCCTGCCCACTACATAATCGGAGGAGAAGATCTCGCCCAGCAACAACAGCAGCAGCAGCAGCAGCAACAACAACACCAGCAACAGCAGCAGCAGCAAGTCGTGATGCATCATCAGCAGCACCAAGTGCAGCAAGTGCATTATCAGCAGCAGGAGGCACAGCAGCAGCAGCAACAAATCCACTTGGAGCAGCAGCAGCAGCAATATGTGCAACATCAGCAGCAACAGCCCGCCATACAGCATACTCAGCAGATTTATTACACCTCCGAGCAGGTTCTACAGCCAAACACCATTGTGCAGCATGCATCCATGCAGCAATTGCAGCAGCAGCAGCAACAGAAGAAACAGCAACAGCAAGTGCTCCAGCAACAACAGCAGCAGCAACAATATCATGCGCCCGCCTATCAGCAGCAAACGGCGCAATTGGTGCAAACAAGCGGGCAGCAGCAGCAACAATTGCTGCAGAGTCCCCAGCAGCAGCAACAGCATCAGCAGACACAACAGCAGGGCCAAACATTGCATCTGCAGACATCGCCCGCCCAGCAGCAGCAGCAACAGCAGCAGCAGCCGCAAGTTGTGTACCGCATGACCACCACACAGCAGCAACAACGACCGCTAACTGTAAGAATAAAGTTATAGACTATAAATTCAGAGTTTAATGCATGATATTTAGGTTTTATAATAGTTATAGTCTTTTATTTAATACTTTATTTAACTCATTTAACAATCTTTTCATACAGAACAACATGCATGTCATCGTGCAGCAGCAGCCGGTGCTTATCCAGGCTCAGCAGCATCAGGAGCTCATCATGCGCCAGGCCACGGCCATTCATCCGTACAGCAATCGCGTGGTTTATACCACATCGCCACAGCAGCAGCATGCCCTACAGCAGCACGTGCAACAGCAGCAGCAACAACAGCAGCAGCAGCAAATGCAACTCCAGGCCACAGCACAGACGGCACACCTCGTGCAGACGCGTGTGGTGCCGCAGCAAACCCAAAACGTGGTCTACCAGCAGCTGCAGGTGCAGAAGGTGCCACAGCAGCAACAGACTCAACAGCAGCAGCAGCAAGTGGTGCACACACAGCAGCCCCAACTGGTGGCCACATCTCAGGGGGGAGGAACGCTCGTGCGGGCCGCGTTTCGTGGGAAGAATGCAAGAGGAGGAGCCGTACTCACGCGCACAATGATTGCCACAAGTGGCGGGGTACGACCCACGCTCAGTCCTACGACAATTGTGCGCCACGTGCGACCCCGAGGAGCTGCCGGCACCGTCCAAGGTGGCATTGTGAGGAACATGCGTCCGCCGGGAGTACGTCCACGTGCCCAGTTGGTGGTGCAAACCAGCTCCCCGGAGGGAAGCCAAACGATGCAAATTGTGACACAAACGCAGATGACAAAGCATATAACCATCAGCGCGAATCTCGGCCAGCAGACGGTGCCCGGCCAACAGCTGCAGCAGCGGCAAGTGTATCGCACTCACATGATCACCGACGGCAGTCAGCCGCAGCATCCGCAACAGCAGCAACATCAACAGATGCTGATGATGCGACAGTCGCCGATGCGTTATCGAGCGCCCGTCTCCCTCACCACGGCTGTGGCAACGCCCGTGCCAGCCGCTGTGACAGCCACGCCCGCGGCATCAACCACCAGCAGCATGGGCATAGACATGGAGGAGCGCATCCAAGCGGCGGTGCTGAAAAAGGAGCAACAAAAGCCTACCGCCAATCAAATGCCCATACAGCTGGCACAGGGCACTAGCCTGACGACTTACTATCCAAGCAGCAACACGGCACAGGCCAACACCGAAGAGGAGCAGCAGCAACAGCAACAACAGTTGCAGCAACAACAGCAGCATCAACAGCAGTTGCAACAGCAACAATTGCAACAGCAGGTCCAAGCAGTGCGCACGGCGAGTGGAGCGAGCATGTCGCTGGCAGAGTTTAAGAAGCGCCAAACGATGACAGTGTCCACGGCTGTGCCCACGTCCGTGGCGACAAGCGGAAGCTTGACGCCCCTGCGGCCCATGACACCGGGAACTCTGGTGCGTGCTGCGCCAAAGCTGATAGCCACACAGACGCCCACGGGCGGAGTGCTGCCGATTGGCACACGCATTATGCAGCCACAAAGAGCAATTGCACCACCTGCAGCAACGCCAGCAGTTGCCCCGACGCCCACACCACCCGCACCAGCAATTGCACCGCCATCTGCCTCCGTCGTGGATGCTGGCGATTCGCAATCCTCCTCGCAGTCCGGCTCATCCGTGCAGCAGACGTCGCACAACAATTACGAGATCCACTCGCAGCATGTGCTCAACAATCGTGCGGGTCAGGCGATACCAGAGAGGGATCGTAACAGCGCCAAGATGCTGGTGATACTCGCATCGGGCGAGCAGCGATTGATCACCTTCACGCTGCCGCGGGAGTCGTGCACGGTGCAGGATCTGCTGGAGCAGGTCTGCGTGCCGTTCGACAACACCACAACGATCCAGTGCGTCGAGCATCGTGGTGCCAATGTGGATTTTGTGGTAACTGTGGGCTTTTCCGTCAATGAATCTGCCAGCGAACTGATCTCCCGTGCGGAGGAGAGTCTCCAAATGAATCGCCAGCAGGAGAATGCCGCCGCCAGTGCAGCGCCTGCACAATCTGCGCCCACAACCACAACACCATCGCCGGCGTACACTCAGGCGAATGCAGCGGCAGAGCAGGCCAAGCGAGAGGCAGCCAGTTCAGCGGCACCAAATGGAGGCATTACTAACGGCACGGCCACGGGCGCAGGTGTCGTGTCGGTGGCCACCGAAGGACGCAAGCTCATCGACGGTTACTATGCGGTGTGCAAGCAGTGCGGCTTCACTGGCATGGATCATGCCAAGTGCGAGCGCTGCAAGCGAGTCTTCCTGGAGCCACCGAAGCGCAAGTCCTACCTGCCCAAGTCGAATGCCACCTCCTCACCGGCATCATCCACCTCCAGCGAGACGGCAACGCCCGCGGAGAAGCGGGAGCTGGCAGCAGCTTCACGCTACAACAAACAAATGGGTGGCGTCACCTTTGCCACGGGAGCCAGAGGACGCGGTGGCATGGCCTCAATGCGGGGACGAGCTCGTGGCGGTAGACGAGCGCCCGAGGTGGATCCTGTGGTGCTGCTGAGCAGTGAGGATGAGGCCGAACCAGATGATTCCACTGCCGATGGCAGTGTTAGTGTAAGTCTTAGCTACTTTTATTTTGGATTTTCCTACAATAACCCTCGCTTGTATCTTATTTTGCAGCTTCCATCAATGCACTCGAGCCACTACAGCCATTTCATGAATGGAAAAGTTCCTCTGCCCGCCGTGGCCTTTGCCTGTGAGCCCGTGCTGCCCGAGGTGGACGAAGAACCGCTGTACAGAGGTATGACCCTAATAGAATGGTTTTACAAGCAAATAATTAGGATTGGCGGCGCATTTTCTGGTGCTGGTGTATGTACATGCAAAGCAATGTTTGTTGTTTTTGTTTATGCAGTGTGTGTGTGTGTGTGTGTGTGTGTGTGTGTATCGAAATTTCGTGCCTGGCAATGCCATCGCACTATTTTTAGTTCTGTTATGTACCGCCAGGGGTCGCTGCGCAGAGCGTCACGCCATTTTCTGTGTTGGTTGCGTGAAGAAAAAGAGTATGAGAAAGAAGAAGCGAATGCGTGAAAACAGCTCGTTCTCCATAGTTATATTGGAATTTTTGTGAAATCGTGTTAGTTTCAAACTGATTTTACTTTAAACAACTAAGTTATAGACAAGCCGCACTCTGCGCAACCCCCACAAACATGAATGACGAAGGTAATTACACCAAATTGTGGGAAAACGTGTGCGCAGTGCATAAAATGAAAAAAAAAATGTGGCTTTGCGATAGCAGCAGCACATGTGAAGGGAGAGCAATAAATAAATGCAAAATTAACATTTTTCGCTTGCAGATTTTGTGCGCGGCGATGTTATGGACTTGACGGATGTGCCGGCTAACGAGCAATTCTCCACACCGATCACATGCAGCTGTGTGCGTCTGATGCCCTATCGTTTCGACACAATTGAGCCGGTATGTCCCCCCCCCTGCCTCTCACACTACCTGCTATGTGTGCTTATATTGCTTTCTTTTTTTTTTGTTTTTCCAGGTCACCTTCACCTCGAAGGGCATACGTATAAATGGCATATTGCACGACATGGACGAAAAGTTCACCCTAAACATCTACAAGCACGAGGTGATCAAGGTTATTGCACATTTCGGCAGTGTTGACCAGCCACAGACACTCCTTACGCTCTACTTGCTCAAGACATGCGCACTGTATGTGAAAGCGCAACTTTGTCTACCCGATGATCAACCAAATGAACGTAAGTTGCAGCTTGCGCCCTTTCCCGATTTGAATTCCTGCTATAGTTAAATGCTTTCCCCTCCCGCAGAGACTGGCTTCAAGTCACAAACCTCTATCCACGCACGACGCCTCGTTCTGCTGTTCGATAGCATCTCTCACAGCGGCCGTGAGACCATCAAGACAATGTTTAGCTGCGTGGACGAGATCTCGGCGATAGATGCGGCCGATATATTAGATCGAATTGCCGACTCTGATCGCAAGGCTTTGGACAAGTCCACACAGCCTGTAGTGCGGCAGTTGCGTGTCGATGAGCAGGTAAGCCTGCTGATGTATCCTCCCACGGGCACGGGCAGCCTTTGCATCCGCATGGAGGACTTTGTGTGCCTCACGAAGGAGTCGTATCTGAACGACATCATCATTGACTTTTACCTGTTGTGGCTGCGCAACACACTGATACCGGAGGCAACACGAGAGCGTACGCATGTGTTTAGCACATTCTTTTATAAGCGACTGACTACTCTGACGCGTCCCACCGACATGCGGCAAACAGCTGCACAGAAGCGGCATGCCAGGGTCCAGAAGTGGACGAAAGTGGTGGACATATTCGACAAGGACTTCATCATTGTGCCCATCAACGAGCAGTCGCATTGGTTCCTTGCCATCATCTGTTTCCCGAACCTCAAGGGTCCCGTCACCTATGACACCAATCAGCCCGTGGAGCCGCAGCATCTGAAGCGTGCACGCGGAAAGAAGGGGCCCCTGCAGATTGGCAACACCACCATCACACCGCTGACGAAGAGGGGCGAGGGAGGAGCCCTGCCGGCGGCACTCAACTCGGAGATCTGCCGGCTAGGCGACGACGGGGAGAGTGAGCGAGATGAGGCGGAGGGCGATGACAGCGACATGGCCTCCGAGGACAGTGACAACTCGAATTCGGGCAAGGAGCCAACGGCCGCCAAGGAAACAGCGGCAGCCACACCCACGCCACAAATTAGCAGTGGCCCAGCGCGGATTTGCGGTGCGGAGGAGGTGCCGGCGGTGAAGCAGCCCCTGATCCTCATCTTTGACTCGTTGGCCGGTGCATCGCGCAGTCGTGTGGTGGCCACGCTGCGGGATTACCTCACCTGCGAGTACAGGATCAAGAAGCCGGATGCGCAGGCGCACGTCTTCAACAAGGATAACATGCCCGGACACTGCGTCAAAGTGCCGCAGCAGAACAACTTCACCGACTGCGGCCTCTATCTGCTGCAGTACGTGGAGCAGTTCTTTACGGAGCCCATCAGAGACTACAGACTGCCCATCAAGCAGCTGACGAACTGGTTCGACTTTCTCACAGTCACCAAGAAGCGCGAGGATATTGCCAATCTCATCCAGAAGCTGATGGACGAGAGCAGCCAAACACAGCGCCAGGTCCTGCCGGTCATCGAGTTCCCCACCCTCAACGGTCAGCTGGTGGAGTATCCCGAGGATACGGAGAGTGCCGAATTCGAGGAGGAGGAGGGACACGAGGATGAGGAGCTCAATAGCGAGAGTGTAAGCACAAAAAATTACATCAAAATGTTGGAATTATTCTAATCTATTACCATTTCTACCGCCCCATTAGCATGACGAAAACAATACCGTGAGTGAAATGGAGGTAGATCCCGTGGGCGATGATCTGCCTGTGGGCAAAACCACCACGGCAGTGGTCGTTAGCAGCACCGCAGCGACCGTGAACAGTAGTGGTGCGACAATGGCAACGGCCGCCAAGACCAAGAGGTTCGTGCTGAAGCGTCCCATGCAGAACGGTCTGGGCACCACGCTGACGAGCAATGGCATTGGAGAAATTCACAATGGGAACTTCCAGTTGCCACAGCTAGTTAGCACAACGACGGCGAGTGGCGCGCTTGGCGGAGCTGGGGCAAACCTGGCGCAACGTGCCAGCAGCGGCAGCCTTAAGATACGCAAGATCGAGCCTTAGCATAGGGAAGATGTGCAACGCATCGACCTGCCGCCCGCCCCGCCACGAATAATGCGGCTGATGTTGCCACAGCTGCAGCAGCACTCACAGCAGCACCACAATATGTAAATAAATATTAAGAATCATAAAACATCTATTGTAATTCTCTTACCAGCATAATTTGTATCAATATTACTGTCGGCACTGAATGAAAGAAAAAATGCAAAATCGTTAAAATAAAGACTACATTCGTATGTATAAAATACACCAGCAATATTTGTCTGTCATTCGTTCGTTGAGTTACACGTCTGGCAGCAGGCAGGGGAGGCTTTCTAATGCATCCACATCCACCGACATGACACGCGTCGTACACACCGCCACCCGCACACTCGCACCGCCCTTGCCCAAACCAGTTTCGTGGCGGCGGCCTGCCATGTAGACTAGAACCGTCATGTAGGCCGAGGGATATACATGGTGCATGGTACATGGTGAGACTCCCCGAGGCAGGGCGGTGGATCTGATTAAATTAGTGACAAATTTGGCCCCATTGCCGATCTTCAGCAGTTGCTGGAGTTTCAGCTGCAATCGAACTACGATTGGTCATTTGTGTTGCTGGAGTTTATTTGATTGTTGAGTAATTGACGGCCCTTTACCGCGCCCCGCGATACTTACCATGTAGTTACTCTAGAATACATGGCAAGCTACATGGCACGCGTACACACACCAATGCACGTCGACCCACATGGATGTGCCTGCACACACGCACACAGACACACGATGATACATGATGCCATGTAGCTGAACAGGCTGAAAAGTAAGGTTATATTCACAGCTGGTTGTAGAGGAGGAGGGATGGTAAGAGGGTGAATTTCGGGAAAAGAGGAAGCGAAGAAGTGAGTGAGGGAGAATGGAATGGCAAGCGAAAAGGAAATTGGAGATATGCATATCGATGTATCGATTAGAGATGATTAAACGGAAAAAGGTTGAAATATTGAATGTTGAAATGGAGTGTTCAAGAATTGGAATTGACTGCAGGACACTTTTAATTTCACTCTTTATTTTCACAAGACTTGTAAATTTAATTTTAAATCAGATTTATCTCACGTTTACATAATGCAGAGATGTAATATTTTGTAATATTCTGTTTATAATTGAGTTGGACATCTCTATGCAAACGATACTATCGGAAAGCAGTCGATAAGTTCGCAGCTCTACGCCTCCAGCAAGAAGAAGAAGAAAGCAGGCAGCAGTTGTAGCGCAAAAGAGGAAAATAGAAATTATCTGCGCCGCCTTTGGCCTACTGCAAATCGAATCAACGGGATTGAAAAAATGTTAGCAAAACTACTTTACAGTTCCAGTGCGTGCTTGTGTGTGTGTGAGACGTGTGTGTGCAGCTGCAGCTGTTGTTGGGCAAATAATTAATAATTTAATGCAGATGGAGCACCTCTCTTGGCCTGTGTGTGCTGTGCGTGCGAGTGTGTGTGCTTGAAAAAAGAAATTGGAGGAATTCGGCAGAGGGAACAGAGAGCGAGAGGAGCGGCAGTGGCAGCGATTGGGCGTCTCTAAAGTTAAATGACATTTTCGCACGTAACCTGCAGCGTTTGTGAAAAATATATATACATGTATTAATAAAAATAAATACACACTGGCCAGCAAGCAAAACGCAGAAAAAGGCGCACCAGGCGCCGTCGTCGTACCCCGCGCGCATGCTCCGGAAAACGAATCGAAGTTGGAAATCCCTCCTCGCATACCCCAATACAGCGGCTAAGACGCCCGAGAGCTTCCTGAAATTAACAGCCTTTAAAACTGCGTGCAGCCATGTAAATTACATATTAATTAAAATAAAAAGAGTGCAGGCAGCAGGCAGGATGAACAGCAGGCGGAATAGTGACGATAGGAAGAGAGACGGCATACGAACGTGAAAAAGTGAGCGGCGCCGCTATTCGAGTGCAGCACACTCGCCGTCCCACTCTGGCCTACGCAATCGTCGCTTGTTGGCTGTCTGTTTTGATTTTCTCTTCGTGAAAATAAGCGCGCGAAAGGGGTGCTCGTGTACTTTCTTTTGACCTACCACCCGCCCGCTCTCCCATATTTCGCGAGTGTGCGTGGATTCGCGTGTGTGTTTGCCTGTATCGCAATGCATGATAAGTGATAAAGCCAGATGTTTGTGCATATATCTTGTAACTGTAACAACAGCAGCAGGCGCCGCAGCAAACAACGGCGCACGCACACACATGTTGCACACATTTATGTCTATGCATACCCTATGCAGAGAGAGTATGCTGAGGTTGTATTGACACAAAAGTAGAATAAGGAAATATTTAGTATCTGTGGCTCGGTATAGTAACAGTTGAATGGAAAGTCGATTGGAAATGTTTGCATACAAGTTTTTAAAAATCAATGGCCGTAAAGTAAAGCTAACATATCAAGCAATCTCTCTGTAGGGTATCAACTCATCGACACTCGAAGTTTTCTTTTCTGTTTCGTAGCTCTTTCTCCTTTGCTGCAACCTGAAACTAATTTGTTAACGCATCGATACGTTTGTTTTTTCTTGTTATCCATTCCCGGTTAACAAATCCATAGCCTGCCCGAATCGAGTAACCAAAGAGCTTCGTATTGGAGGCCCTCGAGGGATTTATTTATGTTATTTAAACATCTCGCAGTGAAGCAACGTTTCTAATAAGCAAGCATATATAAATGGTTTCTACTTTCATTGGCCTATTGGGTGAGTATCACAGATGATGCATACATACACACATATACGATAACAGTTGTTTATTTTTTCTGCAGACATTCAATCATGGTGGGAGATACCGTGTATTTCGCATTTCTGTTCATTGTTTAGTTCCGCCTTCGAATTACCCGATATAGACATCGAGGTAAGTGCTTGGATATGCATATCTCATTATGCCATAGACTTAATACGATATTTTAATTTATTTATTTAGGACCTCGAGTCGGCGCTGCTCTCCGATGGTACCAGCGATGAGGATCAGGTTGCCCTAGTGCCCGAATTGATTGTGCGCCTCCTCAAGGGCTGCGATGCGCTCCAATCGGTAGCGAAGGAGATCACACACAGCAACTATCAGATGTTCTTGCGCCGCCTGTTGCGCCAACAGTGTCGTCTGCATCAAACAGAGAATCCCTTCGACACGGACATTGACTTTCAATCGCTGCCACCGCGCAAGCGCCTACACATTCTGCACGATCTGTGTCACTTTCGCCTGGAATCTGCCGATGTGCAGGTCATACTCAGCAATCTAGAGGCGGACAGCCTGCGCGTAGAGCCACTCGGCCACGACTCTAAAAATTCCGGTTATTGGTATTTCTACGGCACTCGTTTGTATCGCGAGGATAAGGCCGTTGGCGGGGCCGCCGCAGCATCGGCTGGCGGTGCAGGCAGCAACTGCAACACCGTGTGGCAGGTCATCTGCTTCACTGAGGAGGACTGGCAGAACTTGGCGGCCAAATTCAAGACCTCAAAGAATGCCAAAGAGCGTGACCTCTTCCAAATACTCAACAAGAACTTTCTGCCCAAGCTGCCGCAGCTTTTCCGCGAGCGTGAACGTCTAAGGAGAAGAAAGTGAGTGCCAAAATTGAGCTATTTCTAGGAGGAAATTTACTCTAAATCTTTTCTTTTATTGGCAGACTCTTACAAGTGCGAAATTCGAGTCGCATTCGCAGCATTGCTGAGCTGAAAGCTCGCCAGGAGGAGGAGCGTCTGGAGCGGGAGCGCGAGCTCGAAAGGGAACGCCAGCGAAACGAGCGCGAGCAGAGAGAGCGAGAGTACAGAGAGCGGCAGAGCGCACAGTGGGTGGCACCGTCAGCCCAGAACCAGAACCAGCGCACACGTAGACGGTTAGAGCGCCCAATATTATAAGAAACAGAAGCAGCCTTGCAGGAGGACACACACCAGAAACAGAAAACAAAAACAGAAACATCCAAAAACATAACTCACTCATCTTTGATTTCGTTAATTGATCGTTGAGTTGCCTTTAATTTTGATTTGGTTACGAAAAATTATACGTTTTGCAATCAGACTCATACAAAATCATTCACATCGACGCTAGCTAGCCAGCCAACGGAAGACAAAGCCCGCAGAAGAGGATGTCCAGAGCAAGGATCATCACTTAATTTGAGTTTTGCCCATCATTTAGTTTTGTATATGGGAGAATTAATTGGAATTCCTTTTCAAAATACACTCTGTAAGCATGCTTTTTGATCTAATTATGATTTAAGTTAAGTTTTAGACACATTTTTTGAAACACCATAACGCCATTATGCCATAATCCATAATCATAGATTCGAAACTCTTCCTAAACTGCAACTAAATACTGATTTTTTTTGTTTTCTGCTCTCCCCCATTTAGCTCTCAATCAACATCGACTGCCAGCGGTATTTCCACATACGCAAGCTCCTTCCGACGTACCACAACCACTAATTCGAGCGAATTTCTGTGCCACAGGGAAACCTTCTGCCTATCGCCAGAAAGTGACGAGGACACTGATACCGAGGAGGAGGACGAAGACGACGCCAAAACAAACGAAGCGGAACAGTCATCGTCGCCGACAGAACAGCAAGAGCAAGAGACTCAATTAATTGCTGCCTCAGCATCAGTAGCGGCAGTAGCAACAGCAGACACCGATTTTCGTACGCCTCAAACACCGCCACCGTCAGAATCGCAAACGCCAGCGGAATCAAAGAGCAAGAGCCATCATCGTCATCAGCACCATCATCATCATCATCACCACAAGAAGAAAAAGTCGGGCAAGAAGCAGAAGAAGCGTTCGCGTGAGCATCGACACCATCGGAGGCGTCACAAGCATGCCTCAGAGCCAGAGGCAGATCAAGAAGACGACAACAACAACCAGCAGCTGCAACAGCATCATCAGCAAAGCGAGAACAGCAGCAGCAGCAACAGTGGGCCGCATAAGCGACGTCGTCGTCAGCAGCAGCAGCAACAGCAGAGGGAACAGCGCACAGACGCTTCAGAGGAGCTACCGCATGCAACATCTCTGAGTCCCGAGGACAAGGAGAACTTTTGTCGGCAGCTTCAGCTCTTGGACTCGAATTCGGCGGCGATTGCCGTGGCCACAAGCATCGCAGACCTGAGCATACCCTCGCCAGTGGCACATGAGAGCGACGTGGAGCAGCAGGAGGCGCAACCGCAGCAGCAGCAACCAGCAGAGTCCCCAGCTCGACCACGACAGACGACGGCCGCCGCAAAGCGCGCGCAACGGCAAATGGCGCCGGCGGCGAATGTAAAGCTGCCAGGCCGGCAAACCAACAATTCGCTCAGTTCGCTGACTGGCAACATTTTCATACCAGGCAGCACTAGCACACAACAACAACAGCCGCAGCAGACGCAATCGCAGCAGCCACAGCAACAGCAATCGCAGAGCAGCAGTAGCAACAGCAGCATATCCGGCGCCTCGGGATCTGCCAGCACTGTGCGCTCGAAGAAGCAAAAGGATGTGCTAAATAATAGCTCGACGGACAAAGAGACGACGACGACGACGACGACGACGACGGGCAACAAGAGCAAGAAGTCAACACCTTCATCGGCCTCATCATCGTCCAGCAAGGCGGAGCGGCACAGTGGTGCCTTCTCGGACAAGAGTGGCGATGAGTAAGTGATGCGCAAACCACGCAGTGGAGTGGAGTGGAGTCCCCACCATACGCCCCACCACACAAAGATCCTACTAATATTTAGAGCCTAAGCCATATATCATTTAATCCAAGCTTCATGCTGTTACTAAATGCTAGAAATAAGGATTATGTGGGGTCTCTTCGCCCAGCTCCATAATTCCGCTGCTTTTGTTATTAACTGTGTTTCATTTTGGTTATGGATTGTAAACTTTTTATGTATTTAGTTTTTATTTAGTTCCATTAGCAGACTTGTGGAGCAAACTGTACATTGGAATGGCAATTTTCCGTGTATCCTTTCATCTATGGAACATTTGTATAGCAATTAGTACAACCGAAAGGAAATTGAATTGCAAATGTATCCTTTCGCTTATGGGAGTGTTCAGCCAATGGAACTTTGGGCCTAAAATCGCTTGCATGTTTTATTTTTTCAATGTTTTGGTAATCCTTTCATCATGTAATAAAATACTCACCCATCAAATTGTATATAATGTGATATCAATTGATTAACATATATTTATCATTCGTTTGTTGTAAACTTTTGTACCTACCTCAACCACTGAACCACCAACAACCAACCAACCAACAACAACTACATTCCGACTGTTCATCACAAAAAATGTACGATAAATGTAGCCATGTAAATAGTAGCAAGCGTAGCACCACCAAAACCACCATCACAGCCACCACAACCACCACCACCAACAACAACAACAATAGCAGCAGCCTTAACAACAACAACAATCATAAGCAGCACCACAATCATAATGGAAAGAATAATAATAATCACACGACGGCTACAGCAGGAGGAGGCATAGGAGTAGGATCATCGTATGGAACCCATAATAACCACCAAAATAACAATCACACAAACAAAAATACAAACACAACCACCTCTGTTACATCCCACTATCAGTACCCCCCGTACCATCAGACAACCACTAATCATAGTAATAAACACAAATCCAAGACGCACCACCAACACCACCATCACAGCCATCACACCCTAACAATACATCCATTCTCCTCAATTACAAACCACACAACAACAACAACAAAATCAAACATCAACTCAACGTACAACTCCTCCAATCATGCGAATATTCTTAGCTTCACCGAAACGGAGGAAGTGCTACAAATTGGAATGCACAAGGTGCTCGTCTACGTGAAGAATCATCGGGATGCATGGCCATTTATGGATCCCGTCGAGGAGGACATTGCACCGCGGTATTACTCCATTATTAGGAGGTGAGTAAATCATTTGATATATCTGTTTTGAGATCGCTTTAAATACTTTGTTTGCAGACCAATGGATCTGTTGAAAATGGAGGATAAACTGGACAGCGGAGAGTATCACAAATTTGGTGAATTTCGTAATGATTTTCGCTTGATTGTTAACAATTGTCGCCTGTACAATGGTCACAATAATGGTAGATATCAGTCCCTCGATGAAATATCCTTTATTTTCCTTTAATAATTATATTTCTACCTTTTAGAATACACGGAAATGGTGAACAATCTGCAGGATGCCTTTGAGAAGGCCACCAAAAAGTACTTTGATAATCTGTCGGACGATGAGGATGATGACCCAAATCTAAGCTATCCCGCTGCCGATTCCAAGATGAATGTTTTCCGCGAAAAGTACTTCAGCAAGAAGGCCAAGGAGGAGGAGGGCAAGGATGCGGCTGGTAATGCTTTGCATGCGGACAGCAGCGCCGAGGAGGAGCAGCCGCCCAGCGCCATGGAAGAACCATTGTCGGAGACTGCAGCGGCGGCCACTGCACAGCGGGCCCAAAAGCGCAAGCGCAAGGAGAAGGATAAGCGGCGCAAAAAGAAGACCAAAACCAAGTCAGATCGCAGCGGTGGCCATCTGGAGGATCTGGACACGGACGAAGAGGAGTTTGAGCCCGAAAGAGAAGCAACGCCGCCACCGCCGCAGCTGCCGCCACCAGCACCACCTCCAGCCACAACCAAAAAGAGCAAAGCTGGCAAAGTAATCAAAGAAAAGGTGAAGGAAAAGGACAAAGAAAAGGACAAGGAAAAGGAAAAGGAGTATTCAGCTGCCGTCAAGCGCGGACGAAAGGGCAAAGGCGAAAAGACCGCAGCAAAGTCGGGCGGCAAGACACAGCAAAAGACCAAAAAGGGTGGCAAAAAGTCGGCACCCGAAACGGAGTCGGACCTAAGTGATCCACGCGAGGACGAGGACGAGGACTCCAGCGATGACGAGCAGTTGGCCCTGGCCAAGGCCAAGTCCCTGATGAAGCCCTCCGCACGCACGATAGCCGCACAAAAAAATAAATCTGTGCCGGCCGAGTCCAAGGTGAAGACACCAACGCCGGGAAAGCGTCAGCTAAAGGGCAAGAAGGGTGGCAGAAAGTCTACGGCTAAGGAGGAGGACGGGACGGATTTGGACAGCGATCATTCGGATGTGAATGCAAAGAAGCAACTGCTGCCACCCACAGCAGCCGCAGCGCTCGCGGAGTCGGCCGCAGAGTTGGAGGAGGATGAGGATGAGGATGAGGACGATGATGATGACGATGACGAGGCTGATGAGGATGGATCGAGATCGCGCAGCATGTCACCCTTTAAGGTTGATCTCCATAAAAAATACTCGAAAAGTGCCCTTAACGATGATCTCTCCGAGCTGCTGACGACGGTGAAAAAAGTACCTACCGCAGAGACCACGAAACTCAGTGCCAAGCACGAGGACGAGCATGAGGAGGAGCAGCAGCAGCAGCAGCAGCGGAGCCAACCACGACGAGTGTCCTTGAGTAGAAGTCGTTCGAGCTCCACAGAACTTCGCCCTTCACCGGTGGCCACCACTAAGAAAGGGAAGAAGGCAGCGGGAGAGAGCAGTTCTCCAGCCAAAAAGGACAAGGAAAAGGATAAGAAGGGCAAGGATAAGGAGAAAGATAAAGATAAAGGACGCAGTGGGAAACACAAGAGCAAAATAAGCAAAGAAGAGTCGGCCGCTGCGGCTGCTGCCGCTGCAGAGCAAGCGGAATTGGAGATGCTTCTGCCCTTCATGGACAAGTACGATGTGATCAAGTATCGACGCAGTCGCGCGGCACAAAGTGGCTCTTCCGCCTCCAATTCGATTGCGCCCAGCGAGGACTCCAAATCGGCCAGCACCAAGGGCAGTCGCGAGAGCAAGAAGGCCGCCTCCAAGCGTGAAAAGTCACCAGAAGCGCCAGTGGAGCACAAGCGTGGTCGCAAGAGCAAAGAGCAGAAGCGTGCCAAGGATGCCGAGAAGCTGGAGAAAACCGAGAAATTAGAGAAGAGCTCGTCAAAGCCAGCCAACAAGGCGGTTGAGACGGAGAAGCATGGGGAAAAGTCAAAGAAAGCAGAGATACCAAAAAGCACAGCGGAGAAACCGGCACCCAAAGAAAAGTCACCACCAGCACCGGCCAAAGCGTTAACGACAGCCGCCGTAAAGCCTTCAACCTCCAAGGCATCGACAGCAAAAGCGTCGCCCCCAAAGGCGGCAGCTACAAAGGCAGCAGCTCCACCCAAAGCGACAGCCACGGCGACCAAATCGGAGGCAACAAAGGAGCCTCCCGCCTGCAGCAGCAGCACGGTTGCAGCTGCAGCGTCTACAGCTTTTGTTGCCACTCCAGCTGCTGCTGCAGCGAGTTCCAAAGTGAAGGAATCACCAGCTAAAGCAGCGGCCAAGAAGCGTGCGGCCAAGGAAATGCCACCACCACCAAAGCCAGCAGATAAACCCAACGAGAAGGGCGCCAGAAAGGGTGCGAACAAAAAGGGCGTGCAAAAGGGCGGCGGACCAACGACAAATAACACCACGAACCTCGAAGCTCTAGATGTTGAGACAGAGCAGACCCTCAAGGACATCAATCGCTGGCTGGAGCACACGCCACAATTTACGGCGGAGTTTAGTTCCGCCAGCAATTCCCCCAACTCGCGTTACAATCTGTTGGATGACTTTGACTCTGCGCTGGGTGCCAGCAAGCTGGAGGCAGCGGACTTTCGACGACCGGTGGCCCTAGCGGCGCCCAAGGTGGAGCTGGTGCCCAACAAACTGGCCGAAGCGTTGAACGATTTGGTGGCCGATGGTCCGCCCAAGGAGGGAGCCAAATCCGAATCGGAATCGGCAGCGCCCACGGCCAGCAGTGTGAGCAGCAGCTGTGGCACACCGCCGCATTCGATGCACTCGAGCAACTCCATTGGCAGCACCTCAGCGACAGCTGCCTCCAGTTCGAATTGCTCCAACACCTCGATGCCCACACCGCTGCCGGTGGCTGTGACGCCCACACCTACAACGCCCACGCCACCGCCAGTGCTGCCAGTACCGAAACCCAAGGAGCCGTCGACGACGCAGCTGCTGTTGAATCCTCCACCGCCGCCACACATCAAGCAGCAGCTGGCCAAGGAGGCAAAGCGGAAGAACCTCAAGGAGAAGCAGGCGGCCACGGCACAGGCGCAGCAGGTGAAGGCCAAGGGGAATGTGATGCGAACGATTGAGCGGCTGCAGCCGGGCAAGGCCAAGGGAAATCTCATCCAGAATGTGGCCGCAGGCAAGGCAGAGGAGAGCGCAGACACCACACTCAATCAGGTGGCCACCAAGACCAAGGAAGTGAAGAATGCACTCACCACAGAGACCACCGATGGGGCACCGAAACTGAGTCTGGGCACTGTGATCAAAACTCAAGACTTTACGCTGGGTAAGACGTTCGATGAGCTGGCGGGTGCGGGCAAGAAGCCAACGGATGAGGATGACTGCAGTCCCAACGAGGAGAGCAAATCAAATGAGTCGTCGGTGAGCCCCAAGACCCCGAGCAAGGATTCCCCACCCAAGCCTTTTGAGGCGCTGCTGGAGCTGAGCAAATCGGCCAAGGGATCCACGGAGGCATCCAGCAAGGCGGCTGAGGCAGCTGGGCAGAAAGAGAAGCCGAATTGGAGCGCCTGGCTAAAGGCTTTTGGCGGTCCAAAGGTGAGCAAAAAGTCCGACGAAGAGGAGAAGCAACAGACGACCGGTTCGGGCGGGGATTTGTCTGGCGAGTCGAACAAAGTGCCGCCACCAGAGCACTCGCCGGCGGGTGATAACTTCTCGCTGCCGACGGTGATGCGTCAGAGGAAGCCCAGCACAGGCAGCACCAACTCCGAGAGAAGTTCCTTCAGCCAGGATCCAGACTCGCCGCGCATAGCCATCGATGAGCGTTACGGGGCGTATGCCGCGGGCTCCTACACCTCGCCCATAGGCGCCTCACCGATTGGTGCCTCCCCGATTATGGTGTCGCCAAAGCCCAACGATGAAATGGGCAAGCCAGCGTCGCCCTACCCGCTTAATGGAGCGATCAAGGTGGGCTTCTATCAGGACACCACCACCAAGAGCAGTCCCGACAAGAGCTGCAGTCCGCGTGAGATGAACTCACCCTATCCGCAGTACTCGCAGCACATTTACTCCTCCGCCTCATCGCCAAATGTCTCTACGCCGGATATGAGCGGCACATCGCCGTATGGCGGCGGTAATAGCTATAATCCCTCGGGTTCGGAGGCCTCCAAGACGCCAGCGTATTCGTCCACATCTCCGCTGCCCATCTACGATCAGTACAAGCAGCCGCGCTCCCAGGAATCTGATTACAATTCCTCCATGAGTCCGAGCACACCGAATCCCCATTCGCCCTATCAGCAGCCACAAAGTTCGCCCTACACGACGCCCCAGCAGACGCAACCGTCGCCGTATCATGGCCAATCGCCGTACCATCAGCAGCAGCACTCACCATATCATCCGCAGGCGGAACAACAGCAGCAGCGCGGCGGCGGCGGTGGCTCACAATCCTCACACAGTCCGGCGGCGCACCAGCAGGCGCACAGTCCGATGCAAGGCAGCGTGGGATCGCCTGCATCCTCAGCAGCCACACAACCGCCAACGCCGCTGGCCCAGTCTCCGGCAGAGCAGCAACATTCGCCGTATCAGCAGCCAGTGCTGTCGCCCTACCAGCAGCAGCAGCAGCAACAGGTGGTGCAACCTCCTGTGATTGGTGCGGCACCAGCGGTACAGCCAACCACCAGCGCTGTGGCACCAACAGGTGAGTCTACGAATGGAGTTCCTTATGGGAAAGGTGGATTTATATGTTGTTTCTTCTTTGTACAGCTCTTGGCAACAATGGCTATGGCTCCGGGTTAGATGGCTATCAGCAACAGCAGCAAAGATCGTTGTATAATCCGGCAACGTTGATCAATCCACTGCCCACTGCGGCGGCAGCTGTGTCCTCGGCGGCTGCCTCCATAACGAAACCGAACAATGAATGGAGTCTGAATCGCAGTCTGTTGCCGCCGAGCATTACCAACAACGTGAATCAGCAGGCAACGCAACAGCAGCAGCAGCAGCAGCAACAGTTGCAGGCAGCGGCGCAACAACAAGTCTTAGGGCTGCAACAGCAAATGAAACCCAAATATCCAACGTACGCGCAGTATCAATCCACCAATGCGGCAGCCAGTGCAGCAGCAGCAGCCGATGCAGTGGACAAGCAGCAGCAACAACAGCAGCAGCAGCAGCAACAGAAAATTGTGCCCCCTACTTATGGCAGCGACATGGCCACATTTATGCAACAAATTCAGCAGCCGCCGAAGACGGAGACGCTGATCAATCCGCTTAAGAGACCCGGCGAGGAGCTGGGCATGGATTTCAGTGGAAATGCAGCAAGTAAAATGCCGAAAATAGACGATACTGCGCCACAGCAGCAACAGCAGACGCCAGCACAGATGCAGCAACAACAGCAGCAGACGCCGCCACAGATGCAACAGCAGACGTCGCCACATATGCAGCAGCAACAAACACCGCCACAAATGCAGCAACAACAGCAGACGCCAGCACAGATGCAGCAGCAGCAGCAGACGCCAGCACAGATGCAGCAGCAGCAGCAGACGCCAGCACAGATGCAGCAGCAGCAGCCGACGCCAGCACAGATGCAGCAGCAGCAGCAAGCGCCCGCTCAAATGCAGCAGCAGCAGCAAGCGCCAGCACAAATGCAGCAACAGCAGACGCCGCCACAGATGCAACAGCAACAGGTGCCAAACCACACGCAATCTCACTTGACCAAGCAGCAGCAAATGTTCAACAGTTTCCTGGGTACCGTCACATTTGGCAAGCCGTTGGGCAACATTGCGCCAGATAAGGCATTTGAGATGTACAATCGAGCGGCAGCCATGGGTTTCCCCAAGGATTTTGGCAAGGACAACAGTTGCCAGCTGCAGCAGCAGCAGCAACAACAACAACAACAGCAGCAGCAACAAGCAACGCAACAGGCGAGCGGCAACAAGCAGCAAACGAATCAGCAACAAACGCAGCAGCCACACTTGACACAGCTGCAAACGCCGCATAATCAAAATTACCAGCAACAACAGCAGCAGCAGGCTCAAAAGTTGCCACTGCAACAACAGGAACAGCAGCAACAGCAGCAGCAACACAACTACCAGCAGCAGCAGCAATCGCAATTAAATCATAATTATACGACACAGCACCAGCAGCAGGCGACGACGGATAAGCCGCCAGTCACACAGGCCGCAGGAGCAGTCGTCAGCGATGCGAGCAACATGATGCATCTACCCTCGACCGCGCACCAGCATCATCTCAGCCAGACGCACCATTTGGCGGCATACAACAAGCCGACACCGCCGCCACCGCAGACCTACAACAATCCGCTGATGCACAGCCTCACCGAGTCGATGCTGGGCTATCCCGGAAACTACTTTGACAAGGCCATGCCGCCGGCGGCTCACATGTTCAGTGCCTCGAGTGCAGCGGCCACAGCGTATGGCAATCCAGCACAGCAACTGCCCGGGAACTATGTGCCCGGCAGCAACAATCCCGCGCAACAGCAACAGCAGCATCAGGCTCCTGTGGTAGCAGCACCTCCCCCAGAGGTCAAGGCACCAGCAAAGCGTGGCAGGAAGAAGAAGGCAGCCACCATTGCTGCGGAGGCAGCGGCTGCGGCAGCTAAACAACAGCAGCAGCAGCAGCAACAGGCGCAACAGCAACAAGTGCAGCAGCAGCAACAGGCGGCTGCCGCACAGCAGGCGGCAGCGCAGCAGCAAGCGCAACAACAGGCAGCGGCGGCGGCGGCGGCGCAGCAACACCAGCAGACAATGGCGCAATACAACATGCCACAGGGATTCCAGCTCTATGCTGGACTCAAATCGGGCGGCGTCTCCTCGTCGGCCACTAGTGCGGCGGCCACGCCCACAACCGGAGGAGCGAATGGCAGCAATCAAACGGCAGCAGATGCCGCGGCAATATCCCTCAAAACCTCCACAGGTGGCATGGTGCCGGGCAGTGCCTTTAACTTTGCGCCCACACCCGGAGCACTCGGCCTGTACGGCGATCAGTCGGCGGCTGCGGCTGCCAGCAGCTACTTGGATCAGTTCCGGGATGCCACCAATCCCTACTACATGCCACCGGCACCAGCGCACCAGCTACCAGCGGTAGCCAATGCGGCTGGGAATGGAGCGGACAAGACACAGAATCCACTGAACACGGCAGCCGGATCGTATCCCTTCCTGGCGGCCGCACATCCATCCACCCGAGCGGCGGCCGCAGCGGCGGCATATCCCTTCCCGGATCCAAATTCTCAGCTGTATCAGCAGTATCTGCGGCGCGATGACTTCCACACGCGAATGATCTTCAACCAGAGCCTGCTGGGGGGACCAGCGGCGGCGGCAGCAGCGGCCGGTTATGGCCAACCGCCACCACCGCCATCCGCCTATCGATCCGCAACACTGGGCATGCCCAAGCCGTATGACATTAACAGGCAGTCATGGTTTTAGCAGTACGCCAGTGCCGCCAACGTGGATCTCCAAGGGGACGACATAACGGGGGCGGCAACTGGATCAGCAACAGCGGCAGCAACGGCCACAGGAGCTGCCACATCAGCGGCAGCCACAGGAGCCACACAGCTATGAGATTGCAAATAGATTTAACAGCAGGGCAGAACGGTTTCAACCAGGCCAGAGAGATTTTATTGTGTGGTGTCGAAAGAGGTCCTGGGGCGTAATTGTTTCTAAATGATATTGTTTAATATTTAAGACTCGAATTTCCTGTGTCCTTATTTTCACGATACCCCCCGTCTCCTTTCCCTATCCTTTGTGCAATTTTTCCTTCAATTTTGACTGCAGTTGCGCCCCTTGGACCAAATCGAAGTGAAGCGAAGCGAACCCTTGCGCCCCCAATTAGCCAGTTAGTTGGTCTTTTTAGTTAGTATTTAGTACTAGTTCTAAGCCTTTACTTTATGACAATTAACTCGTACTAGGCGTAGCTCTAATTAGGCCTCTAATTTTGATTTAATTAAACTTAATTTGTTTTTAATAATTAACAAAACAAAATGATGAAAGAACCAAGCGAAGCAGGAGGAGAATAGAAATTCAAAGAATACCCCGACTATAATTAGTTTTTAGTTTATTTCCACAGAATTTACAAATTAGAACGTGTAAATTATGAATATTATTATTGATTACGTAACTATCTACTATTACAATGACTATTATCGAAGCAGAAAAGGAAGGCAGGGTGATCGAGCAGCATGCCGGCAATTTGTTGAAATATTTATTAAACGTAAAACTAAGCAAAGAGCAGCAGGCACACAAAACCGAACTACTATCTATCATAAAGGACACACACACACTTTTAGTTTGTAGAAAGCCAAGCAAAAATTGTATAAACTTTTGTTAAATATGCTAAGTAAGCTCTTAAGCAAACGCCCAAAAACACAAATAAACCAATTACAAAACAGAGCATGCTCCCATCTAACATATTGTGCAACATTCCGCCACAAAGAAAGGAAAACCCTCAGCACTTACACGCCCTCCACCCCTCCCACAAAAAAAATAAATATTTAGAAATACTCTCGACCATTTTTGCTGTACATAAAAACTGGTAAAACAAACACATCTCAAAATTGTAGCTTTAAACGGTGTAAAAAAACATTAATTGATTCGAAATTAGATGGAAAAATTTATGAAAAATGGAAAAGTGTCTTAGTCGCTATTAAAAATTAGAGAGGGAAAAATTCACAAGAAAATAGAGTCAAGAGAGAGAGTTAAAATAAATATAAATATAAAATATATATAGAGTCCCCTGCCCGGCCCTCTACCCGTAATCGATTAAGTTGTTAAAGCTTTCGTTTTTCGCAGTTAAATTTTAAATTTTCATTATGAATACACAAAAAATAGTTTATAAATGAAACAACAACAAATCGAAGATTATAGAAGAAGGAAGAAAAAGCGGTACCTAGAGCATAAAAGAGCAGAAACAAACATATTTAAAGAACCACACAATGCTAAACAAAATATTATATTAATAATGAATCAAATATATACATACACTATATATATATTATATATTATATGCTGTACAATGTGTACAATCTAAATGTATGTATAAACAACAACAAAAGAAACACAGCAAACAACAACACACAACAAAAAGTAAATTACAATAAAGAATTCTATTGCATATTGTACGAAGAAACTTTTTTTTGCAGGCATACTAATTTCGCTAAATTACGGAATACATATAGTAATTATTATGCAATCGGAAAGCTCAATGCACGGCGGCACGCGTTCATTTGCATACAATTGCCAGGGGGAGTGAGTGCGGTGTGCCCTTCACCAGCTCCAGCTCTCCCCCAAACACAGACACAGATTGCAGACAACGAAAAAAACAACTGCTGCCAGCTGTGGCTACAAGTGTATCCCCCTAGTATTTATTATGCGATATACATCTATCATCTGGTCAGGTCTTCTAGAATGAAGCACGATCTTGAAAACGAATCAAAAACGTGTGGCAAATGCTTGCTTGAGGGGTCTCTCTCGAGTGCGCTTTCGAATTGCTGAAAGCAATTGATCAGCTATAATTATCATCCGCTACTAAAGAATTTGCTTGGCTTTCGCTTTAGATTCCTTTAGAGTTAAATATTTCAAGAATCTCTGGCATGGCATGGACTTGGACTTGGAGCAGGCAACAAATACCTTGCTGACAGAACGCTACCTTTATGACGTGTCCCAGAACTCGCGGGGGTTAAGGAAAAACACCCAATTATATTAAACATGCTGATAATTAACGATCAAAAATTGTAAAACAAAAAAACCAAACCAAACCAAACCACGCTGTGCATGACTAACACTCGCGGCCTGCGGACTGGTTCTGAACCGTCGTCTTCTTTGATTCAGTTTGGATTTTCCAGCAATTAATGGAGCTGTCATTACATTGGGGTTTCAACACCTTTGCGCTTGAATTAGTAGATACTCCATATTAAAGATAGTCTTTGAGTCATGACTCCCAGTGATTAATGACCTGACATATGGCCTGGCAGAAAATTCCATCCGGTTCTGGCCGGCCAGCGATTGTGATTTTTTATTTATAACAATTATTTTGCATGTTAATTGGTTTATTCACCAGCAACGGCAGCAATATCCAATCGATGGAAAGGAGCTTTTAAAATATATGGAAATTAAAGCAAACAAAGCGGCCCTGCAAGAAAACCGGCACTAACATTAAAATTTGAATTTAAATAAGCATAATAAATTCAGTGCAAATTTGGATTTAAAATGCGCTAATTAAATGCCGGCAGTTGCGTAACGATTTTTATATTTTAAGAAATTCTCTCAATGTTATTGACATGCAAGGGAGATTCGGCATTCCTTGTAGGCGTAGGGGCATTTAGAATATAATTTTTTAAACGGAGTCTCTACGGTGGAGTCACGCAGCGATTTTAGCAGCATTCTAAAATAGCCTCCGGGCTGTAGATTTATGTGTGGCAGTATTGTTGCATAATTTACGAGCTCATTGGGAAAAAAAGGCTAACTCAAAATAAAAACAACAACAATAATACATAATAATCATGAACACAAACAAACAAAACGAAAAAATTATAAGTATATTTGTGCGTCGTCGTTACGTTGCTGACCAAAAAGGTCATAACATTTAATGCAGTTTTACTCGTAATTGTTGCTATGGCGTTAAGCCACTTCTATATTCCGTTCTAACACTTTTGTATCTACATAGTAGAAGTTCTAAAAGTTGTTTAGCTTTCGCCGCCAACCGAGCCAAGCAACCACCATGCCAATGGGTGGGAATATTACTTTTAATTGGGTACATCAGCTGGCTGCAGGTGCTGGTGTACTATAGCTGGCGCTGATCTATTAATAGTTGCATTCAGAAATAATCCTTAAGATTAGTTTCAACAGTAATATCAATTCATAATAATTCTACACCCATTAAAGTTCATATAATTATGAATATAAAATAGAAATAGCTAAAATTCGCAATTCCCCATAGAAAAATCGTGCATAAAAGTCTCCATTATCGACTCTTAACTGGTGTTATATTTATACCAATATTTAATACATTTTAATTCCCCTGGGAATTCCTACAAAAAAACAAACTCTCCCGTAAAAATGCGATTATTAGCCATTAAATATCGACTCTCTGCAGGAGTGCATTGTGCAATCGCCATGCCAAATGGTATTCTTGGGTGGCAATGTGTGTAATTATTGTATTACATTGGTGTAATGGGCACGTTAAAATGAATTTTATTGATTTCGTGTGTAGTTAGCGGCGTGGCGGTTGTAAATCAAGGAGAATGTGCAAATAACATGCAATCATACATCTGATTAGTCAGCCAGTCAGGCAGTCAGCAAAGTCAGCATTTGCTTATCCCAGAGACAGAGAGCATATTGCCTTTTACTTTCTAAATTTAAATTACAAGCCTTGCACTCTGCCTCGTTGCCGTTGCCGTTGCAGTTGATTTAATTTACAAGAATTTCTTTAGTCAGCCACTTGACTTGGACTTCCGTTTGTGAATCAGTTTTTGGAGAGGGATTATCTGGCCAATTAATGCAAACCAAAATCAAATTAAATTGAGCTTAAAAATAGCGCTCCCTTGGACCTGCCGCTGCCGTTCATTGAACCTTTGTGTGTGTTTGTTTTTTCTTTCTTTTTTTTCAACGAATTTTGCGGCCTTAGTTGTCAATATACTCGCTCAATATTGTATATATTTTTGTGGTTAAGACAATGGGCCAGTTTTATGGCGGGTGCGGTTTGAACTTGGCCTTTGATTGAGCGATTTTAACTACAATGTAGTGTAGATCGAGCCGTGCATAGCGCCCTGTCATCTGCAACACTCCATTAGATAATGCCCTCATTTGATTAATGACACATTAGAAGAGGATTATGCAAAAGTTTGCTGTTGTAATTTTACATCCACAGTCATAAACATCGCACATTATCTTTTTATTTAAGAGCAAAGCGGCGCGTCTCTCGTTTCCGACATAATCAAAAGACTTAAGCAACAAGCTCCACTTCCTGCACGCAAAAAAATGTCGCAAAAGTTCAATGGAATTTTTGTGGTTCGTCGAGCACACACGTGTTGGAAAAAAATTTAAATTTAGAATGCAGTGGCATTTGATTAAGTATTGCATTACATAAATGAGAGCTGAACCCCCAGACACACACAGGCACACGATCTGGATTCTCGTGGCACTCGGCTGGCTGTAATTAGCCGCCGCCACCACTTTTCGCCCTCGTTAAGCATTGAAAGTATCTTAGATCAAAAGCTAAAACATCATCCAGCCAGCCAGACAGCTGGCCTAATGAAATTGTTACTAGTTTCTATGGCCAGCTGCTACCGATCGGACTGAATCGCAATTTATGTTAATGCTAAACACTAGTACTAACACCCCAGACACCAGATATTAGAACCCACAGCCCCGGGGCGACCATAAACAGACCTTAGAAAGTGCCCGACCTTCGTGCGGGATCTCTATGCCTAGCAATTGCCTTAGCATTAAGACACATATTTGGACACAATTTCCATAAACAGATGCCATCCATGAACGGTAGCTTATCAATGGTCTTCTAACAAATAAAAAACTGGACGTTAGTGGAGCATATTAAGCGTTTTATGCTAAATAGTCTGTGGCAACAGGTTTGACATAGAGAAACCCAAAAAAATTTGTCAATTCATTCTCTTGATGCCCAAAAAATATAATAAATACTATTGTAAAAATATATAGAACGTTTCCTAGGAAATAGATCTGCACAGAATTATGCAAATCAAACAGAGGGGCAGAGCCATTGGTGATATCTTCGCTTGTGGTTGAAGTCGCAGCATTTCCTATTTTGATGATAAACTAAAAGGAAAAATTCCCCATGTAATTTGTCATTTGTGCTGCAAGCAGACACACAGATATTTGGGCATATATTGAAGGAATGGAGAGGAATTTTTAACGATTTTAAGTGTCCATTTAGTGACACTTTTGGAATATTGATACAAGAAAAATCCAACCAAGTAAGTGGCAAAAGTAGTGAGATATTTCTGCGAAATGTAGCTTCAACGATCCGACAGCTAGACACACTTATTAGAAGACTATTGAGCTACAAAAACGCTTCGTTCACGCATCATAGGATATTCCAGTGTTTATTTGCCTTAATTAACATGTCTACAGCCCATTTATGCAATTTATCTTTGCATCCAGTCCACACCTGACACATCTGGTAATGATTCCCCATACAATTCCTCATAACTCGTTTATTTAGGAATTCCCCCAAAGACAAGCCCCAGAGCAATCTGTGACATCTTCTCATCTCATTTCAACCGCAGCATTTCCGTTTCTGAAAATAAAACACACAAAGTGTCCCCTTCCCGACAGAACACACTAAGAATTTTGATCAAAAGAAAAATCCCCATGTAAGTGGGAAAAATAATCGCGTTTTTGTTATTTTTTTTTGAAAGTATCTCTCAGCTGACACTCGTCCATGACTCAGTTAGCGATCGATAGTAGGCAGCAGCCACAAATCTCACAGCTCTTGACGCACTTGTGCGTTGGGGAAGACCCAACTAACTTGATTTTGTGGCACAAACAGACTGTAATCTTTGCATGATGTGGTGATTTCTTTGGCTTTAATTGCAGTGGCCACAGCCAAAGCCACATGCAGCATTTGTGGCGAGACTTTACCTCTTTAAACAGAATTTTGTGTGATTTACATTTCGGTGCCGGAAAGTTTTGCTGACGCTCAAAAACAGAGACAGGCACTTGACAAATGAAAAGCACGAGTGGCTGGCGGCTCTCTCTGTGTGTTTTTGTGGAGACACCACCCAAAACCACCCATCACATGTGAACCTGTGTGACCTGTCAATGGCAGATGTCTATTGATTTTTGAGAATTACTCCCACACACATGTCCTTTGGCTAATCGGGTCAAGTGCCTGCAGAGGGGAGACAAAAAACGTTTTGAAGTGACTAAAAGGCTCCTTCATTTGCACCATTTAATACGCTTATTAAATTAAATATGTATATCTCTCGGGGTCTTTAGCAGTTTGGCCCGTATTTCAGTGCATTCCTCCAACTTAATTTTAACTTTCTTTGTGAAGTTAGTTGCCCCACCATCGGGGCTGCTGCAAGGTGCAACAAACTGGTTTAGTTTGCTTTGTTTCCCAGCATTTAACGACAATGTGATAATAATGAAAATATACTTATACCGCCCAGATTTGTATATATATTTTTGATTATTTTTGGGGGCTCGTTCGCAGGCATCAGGCATCAGGCACCAGCGCACCAACAGCAACCATCGTTGCTTTTGCTGGTGATTAAGCTGGTGCTTATTTTGGTGCCTCCACGCCTTCGGAAATGTTTTGGAATACATTCACAAATAAGTAAGGCAAAGTCATAAACTCAACGATAAGCTAAATATAAAATTGTGATTGGACTGCCGGAACGGACAAGAGAGTCCTGAGCAAAAACGGGGGAACTTCCAAGGCATCATCATCATCGGTAGATTGTCTACCATTTGCACGATCTATTTAAGTTAATTTGCAGTCGAGACATAGCCCCGGGGAATCTATCAAATTATAGCTAATTATTTTCGATAATTATTTAGTTAAAACCCCCCCATGGGACAACGCATACTGTTGACTGGTGATAGTTCACATGAAATCCCAGATCCCAGATCCCAGCTCCCAGAGCAATGTGTCAATCTCTTGGCCCCCAAAACACGTCAGCAGGCGGTGGTCCTTGCCAGCCCAACAAAATCCCCCACGCTGATGTGATTTTGTTTTTTATGTTTCGGTTTGTTTGTCGCACGTGACGCAAAATCGCGAGAGAAAAAACAAACAAAAAGTGTGTGATAAAGAAACCATAAACAGAAAAAACCAAAACAAAAATGCGAACGAGGCGAGTCGCGCGGCTATTTTGCATATTCAAATGAACAATTTTAACTGCTAAATGCGGAGCGATACGAGATGAACGAAGAGATACAGATGCCAGCCGATACCAGCCATAGCCGGCGTCATCTTTGGCCCCCAGGTGAATCAGCCAGAAACGAGTTCGATATGGCTTAGAAAGCGACAGCCGGTGGAGCGTACGACGTCGTCGTCCAGTCTCTCTGTGGCATGTGATTGATACATCAGCGTTGTGTTGTGTGGACTCCCCCTGACAGCTCATCCACATGGACACTGCTCCACTCCACCCCACGCCGTTTTGGGTGGCATTTGGGAAAGCAAAACCTCAATATTATACAATAATTAGCAACGAAAACGATTGCCATTTGTAATTAATGCACATAATTGCCCTCTAGAATGGAAAAAAATTAAATATTGAGCATTTTTGAAATGGATTCGTAATTGTATTATTAATTGCACTTAATTGAATTATGAATAATATTTGATTTGCTTTGAGTTGCTTTCAATTGATTCATAGGAAGTGGAGTCCCTGCAACAGATTCACTTTATTCTCGGAAGTTTTCAGCAAGGGCACATGACGAGGGCTGGGAAATCACTGGGAGCTGCTCAGCGGCAAGGCTGCAAGATTATGGGAAATGCGAAAAGTGGGAAATGAAACGCAGCTGGGAAGGTTGAAAAAAAAAGTTGTGGTCTGTGGGTAGGAGCATCTGGGGTAAATCTGCGGCTGTGTTTTCTCACTGAATTATGTGCGGATTTATGTGGAAAACATGACTATAAGCAGCATACAAATCTAAATATGTATTATACATTTTACAACCAAGTTCTCTCCATAATTTATGCTAAATTTTCAGCAATCTTTCCTACCGCTCCTCATCTAACCATTCTGCTATTTATCTACACTTTTATCTACATTTTTATTCTATTTCTATTAGCCCAACAGCACTCCGGCTTTCTCAATTCTCAGACGAATCCAATGGCCAACAGGAACTGCTTTCGCCGCAGCGTTTTTTGGCCATTTCATGCTGACAATTATGATCGATGGAATGGCTACAAAAAGAAACAAAACTGTACATCGATGCCCCCCCACCAACTGGACTACGTGACTGAATCAAACTTAAATATTATCTCTTTTTTTTTGTATTAGAACAAAGCCCTCCATCTGTGTTTTGTGTGTGTGGCACAGTAGAAATCAAATAAAATCCGCTAAAGGTTTTGCCGCCTGTGAAATTATTTTTAATTATAGAATCTAATTTGTTTGAAATGCTCTTTTATATCTTTTATTTCTTTTTTTTTTACTTTGATGATTGATCATTAGGTCTAACCGAAAAAAGTAAATCCGTCTTATGTAACAAAAGTAAAAAATTGCAAAAGCTAAAAGCTAATAAAAATCAGCGACCTTCAATCTGCGAGCCAAATTCATATACAAACTCAAATCAAATTCTCAAAGGAGCCATTTCGAAAAATTGATTGTTTAAACAATTCAACAAACAAAGAGAGGGAGAGAGATAGATCGGGGGGGAGATCGCTGGTAGTTTTGCTTCACTTATTATGGTTTTGATCATGAGACTTCAAATAAAACAAACAAACTGGTTGACCAAAACTCCACTCCCCAAAGGGGTTTGGAGGGGAAATCTCTCGCCTAGAAACGGAGGGCTAGTCAACCGTTAAAGGTTCACGGTCAAGGACAAGGAAATCCCAGTGAATGGTTTGGATATCTCTGCTGTAGCTGCCTACGTGTCTAGAATGCCATGAATCACGATTCTCCAGCTACAGCTACAGCTACAGCTACAACTCCCCTTACCCAACTCCAGCTTTAGCAGCACAATTTTGTGACTTCTGGAACCTTGGCCGTGTGTGTGTGTGTGTGTGTGTGTGTGTGTGTTTGCCGTCTTATAACTCGAACGAACAACTTTAGCATGAGCAAGCGTGCACAATTAAATTTAAATATTTAATAAAAAAAAGAGACTTTAGCAACAATTATAGAGGCTCAATTATGCAGCAGCCAGGCCCAAGCCAACAGCCACCAGCCAGCACACAAAGAACGAACAATCGTCGAGAACTACTCGAGTCGGAAGAAAAGTTTGCCCATTAAGATACACATTTTGCATGCTTTGAGCTGAAACCTTAAGCTCCAATTAAAGTTTTTGATTGGCAGTGCCTAAAACGAGTGCAACGCAGTGCAAATCGGAAGTAAATGTTTAGAGCGAATGGAATGGAGTGAATGGAATGGGGCGGGCGCAATGCTAATGTGAGAACCGAACCTGATCCAATATGAATCAATGAGTAATGTGGGAAATCAAAGCAGCCTTAAACGGGGGAAATCTTAGAGCAGGGAATTGTGAGTGAATTTATATTGTGTTTCCCGCTTTCAATGCTCCTTTGACTTATATATTTTTGCAACCAAAAGATGAACTTCTCTGCGTTCTCCTGTCACTCCACACACACCTCCCACAGCTCCTGCTCTCGCCTTTATATTTTCCCTTAACTTGTCGCACATTTTCCTGCTTACACAACCAACCACAACCAATTGAGTCACAACATCCCAGTTATACAATGCAATTTGTATAATGAATCTATCAGCGTTAAATGATTATGTTTCTTTTTTTGTGTGTATGCCTTCTCCTCGCTGCTGGATAATCTATTAAATTTAATAACTTAATGCCGCTGAGTGATCGAATCGTCGCAGATCGCAGATCGTAGCATGACGATGATGTGTTGGCTCATTATCGGCTCGTTAGCGATCTACTAATTTGAACGGTTTGCATTAACATTAGACAGACATTAGTTGGAGTTTGTTAGTTAGTAGCTGCAAGGATGACCAGATTGTTGCAAGTACAAGTGCACAAACACATACACATGTACATATGTTTGCATGTAGATCAATGGCAAACCGAGTTTGGTTAAGCCCCTGCGACTGCCACTGCCACTGAAAATGTAATGTCATTCAGTTGCCGAGCCAAGACCAATTTGAGAAGCGGTTTCCAGCCTTGATAGCGGGAGCGGCAGCCGCGTTATCAGCTTACAGGAATATATAATAATACTTCTCATACCTCCACCCCTCGCTAGTGTTTGTTTTTCGATCTGATTTGTCAGCTGCCATATGCAAATTTCATTCACCAGATGTTTTCACACGGCAGTCACTTATTTTTTTATTGATCTAGTTATAGAATTGTTATGGCATCCAATGGCTTAGTTTAATGTCGCTACACTTACACACTTACGCATGCAAATTAGCTGCTAAATATGCTCTTAAATATATTAATTATAATGGCGTGCGAGTGCCAGCCGCCTACTCAGCCGCCCAAGCACACACAAACAGAACACACATTGAGGCCCACTTCCTGTTTACCACAAGTTTTGCTTTTTTTTCTATTGACTTTCACTTTGGACCGTCCCCAAATGATCCGCTTTTGTATCCGCCACAGATGTGTTCTTAAAGTTTTCTGGAACTCGGCGTTGATTCATTCAGGATATGGTGACATTTTTCAGTGTCACTTTTGAGGCATTTTATTTTAAGTCTTTCCTGAGGTATTTGCAGCATCTAAGAACATTTTTGAGGCATATTTTTCCAGGATTTAAACACAGTTTTCATTGATAACTTTTGTTCTTTTGTTTCTTTCTTTTGTGTTCCTAAATGATTTGTGATTGTATCCGCTCCGGCATGTGGTCTAGCACTTGATCCGCATTTGTATCCGCTCCAATTGTGAGCTGGTAATTGTTGAGTCATTGATAACTTTTTCATTGAGAACTATTGGCATTTAGCAAAGGTTTTTCCTAAATTTCTTATTTTATTTGTTTAAAAATATTCTGTATTAAAAAGGTGAATTAATGTTCAATCAAAGAACTAAACCCGTTTTTGGGGTATCATCAACTTTAAGCGGCACTTTGTAGTGTTAGAGAACTGTACCTCTCTGAAAAATCAAAATATTTTGATGCTGCTTTGCTTCTGTTTCACTTTGCTTTGGTAAGTCCCCCCTCAGGATCTGTTGTTGGTTCATTCATAACCCATTTTAGCTTTCGCTTCTTGTGGTATTCCAATTTGCTTTTGGCTTTTCTGGTGACGCTTGAGACAATTCCAAATGTTTTGGTTTATTTCAAATGGTTGGACTGACGCGCGCACGCGCTAATGGTTTAACCCCGCTCCAGCAGCAGAAAAAGCAACAAAAGCAACCACAATAAAAACACCACTCTATACATTCTAGCCTGTTGCCGCACTTGAACTTGGTCGAGTCAGGCAAAACGATTCTCGACCCACTGCCAAATGGTGAGAGAAAACCCCACGGCACGACGGCGGAGCAGCGACAGCGACAGCAGCAGCAACCACAAGAGCAATAAACCAGATACAGCTGTGAGGCTGCTGTATCTCTCTCTCTTTTTCTCTCTCTCTCTGTCTTACTCTCTTGGAGCAACTACGTCACAGTCGCGTCATGCGAAAACCAGTCATCGGATTCGACGTTGTCGTTTCTCTGTGTACTGCCCATCGCTGCTCGTCGTGTGGCGGCCCTCGGCATCGTTTGGCCCGTTCGGCAATTTGGTTTTGCCGGACTCTGGGGAGTATTTAAGCACTGGCAACACCACCTGGAGCATGCATTGATTAGCTATCATCCGCTCTAAAGACTTGTGCCCAGCCTCAAGTAGTTTGCTGACTCTGTTTGTTGTAATACAATTAGCTGAAAAAGGATATAAACCAAGAACCGTCATAGCAGTTTCGAAGTCGCGAAAGGATCCAACACACACAAAAAATCTACCGACACAAATATATCCGCCGTGAATCGAGAGTTCTTGTTCATTCAGCTCAATTCTAGACGCAAACAGTTCAGTTCCAGGAGCGTTTTTCTACCCAGCCACACAAATAAGCAGTGAAAGTGTCAATACATTTCGAGTGCTTATTGCCAAATCAAAGAAAAAACAACTGAAAAAAATCACCAACGCAAGCAAATAGTATTCCAAGTGTTTACACTTTGCATAAATTTTTGTTCTTCTTAAATAATCACAAAAAACAAACAAAACACAAAACAAAATGATGGCCGTTGCAGCAGCCCAAAAGAATCGCGAGATGTTCGCCATCAAGAAATCATACAGTATTGAGGTGAGTCCACAGTCCCACACTCCCAAAAGAAAAGCCAAGAAAAACAAACAGAGAAACGTATTTTGGTGCTGGTCTACGTGACTAGTTAAAGGTTTATTTTTGAAAAACCTGTCGCCAAGGCATTTCTTATTTTGATTTTTTTCGCATAATCCGAGCCCAAAGTTGGTCTAAGAACGGTGTGGCCCAATTGGAAATGGCAGCCTGCCACCCAAACACGTAAACGTCGCCCAAGACGGAGCGGCCTCTGATTATCCCCAAGTTATTATTTAACAAATAAGTGAAAGTCTTGCCCCTGCACTTACCCAAGAGACAGAGAGGCGCGCACACACCAGACAGAGGCTGCTCATTGTTGACTCCAGCTTGGAGTCGGTCTGCCTGTTTATGTTTATGTTGCGGCAACAGTCCCAACAAAAACCGACAAAATATGAAATCAATAAAAATGATTCAATGGAAGGCAACATCTTTCATCAGCCAAAACCAACCAAAAATCGATGGACCGAAAAACAACAACGTCCCGTCCAGTCCCAACTTCAGCAAGTGAAAACTGCAACTGGTGGCCTGCATTTTTCCACTCCATTCAGAGATAGAATCGTATTGTATATCTTTTCCGCCATATATCACTTATACTTGGCACCTGCCAACGGCTCTGAACGAGCGTCAAAGCCCCCCCCCGTGTGACATCGCATTAAATTAGCATCACAAACGATGGAGCTTTATGAATAGCGTTGGCCCCCAGCTAATGGCCAAAAGAAAAAAGATCTGAAGACGCTTTCACGCCAGAGACACACACACTATTTTTTTTATATAAGAGTCAAGCCCCCTACCCTCTGCCATGGTCCAACAATTGCGCAATGTCGCCACAGAGACACAAACACAGCAAAGGTCAAGGCAATCATCCAATTTCCGTTGCATATCCTGACTGTCTCGCTCCCTCTCTCTCTTTTCCCGGAAAGTGTCTAAAACTAAAATGAAAAATCTCTTTTTTTGTCATCTTTCAGAATGGATATCCATCGCGCCGCCGCAGCCTGGTGGACGATGCCCGCTTCGAGACTCTGGTGGTCAAGCAGACCAAACAGACCGTCCTGGAGGAGGCGCGCAACAAGGCAAATGGTAAGCAAAGTCAACATTTGTGGCAACAAGTGGTGGGGCAAAACACTCTTCAAGTGGTGGAGATTTCAGTTTAAAATTCAATTTTTTGCCTTCAGTTTATTCTTTATTTTATTTACTATTATTTCCCCTTTTATTTATTATTATTTTCCCTTTTATTATTATTTTCTAAAGACGCTTCTCTGGAGGAGTGCATTCAGCAAGCCCAGGAGCACATCCCAGCTGAGCAGAATGTGGAGCTGCAGGATGACCAGCCGCACCTCGAGAACCTCGAGTTGCCCATGGAGAATGAATACGTTCCAGGTGCTTATTACCCCTGCCCACCTCCCTTTATTACCGCTCTTTTGATTTGGAATTTGATTTTAATTTTATGATTTTTTTCGTTTTGATTTCTTTTTATTTAGTTGAAGATTTTGAGATTGAGAGCGCTGAGACGCAGCAGTCGCAGGAGCCAGCGGGCCAGGCGCCCAAGAACGGTAAGCCCCCCAGTCACACCCTCCCCCCCTGCTGCCTTAAGTAGTACTTAACTTCTGAGAAGCTTTTGAAAAGCGTGCGACATTGATTTAAGTGCTTAATATGATAAAGTACTAGAGAAGAGAGAGAAAGGAATGGCAAGGAAAAAGAAAGAGCAAAGCACTCAACCGAACCGAACGAACAATTGCTGTGGAAGGAGTGGAAATGTCGTCGCATTTCCCTTTTTCATTTGTTACGCTCGACTTGATGGAAATATGAAATCCCCAGCCCTGCCAGCCACAACGCCCACACGTAGTCCCCGATTATCGTTTACGTGACCTTAAGCCGCTTGCCGTCTGCCGTCTGTCGTCTGCCTCATGATTGCATCTTTTTGGTTTTTTTTTTCCTACTTGCAGATTACGGTCTTACCGAGGAAGAGATTTTATTGGCCAATTCCGCTTCAGAGTCGCCGGAGGCTGAGGCAGCCATGCAGAGCGCCGCCTTGGTGGTGCGCCTCAAGGAGGGCATCTCGTCGCTGGGCCGCATCCTGAAGGCCATCGAGACCTTCCACGGCACCGTGCAGCATGTGGAGTCGCGTCAGTCGCGCGTCGAGGGCGTCGATCATGATGTGCTCATCAAGCTGGACATGACACGCGGCAATCTGCTGCAGTTGATCCGCTCGCTGCGTCAGTCGGGCTCCTTCAGCAGCATGAATCTGCTGGCCGAGAACAACATTAGCGTGAAGGCGCCTTGGTTCCCCAAGCATGCCTCCGAGCTGGATGACTGCAACCATCTGATGACCAAGTATGAGCCAGATCTCGACATGAACCACCCCGGATTCGCCGACAAGGTGTATCGTCAGCGTCGCAAGGAGATTGCCGAGATTGCTTTCGCCTACAAGTACGGAGATCCGATCCCATACATCGCCTACACCGATGTGGAGGTCAAGACCTGGCGCTCGGTCTTCAAGACTGTGCAGGATTTGGCCCCGAAGCATGCCTGTGCCGAGTACCGTGCCGCCTTCCAAATGCTCCAGGACGAGCAGATCTTTGTCGACCATCGTCTGCCCCAGCTGCAGGAGATGTCTGACTTCCTGCGCAAGAACACGGGCTTCTCGCTGCGCCCCGCTGCCGGTCTGCTGACCGCTCGCGACTTCCTCGCCTCCCTGGCCTTCCGCATCTTCCAGAGCACCCAGTATGTGCGCCACGTCAACTCGCCCTACCACACCCCCGAGCCGTAAGTATCTTCCCCCCACAAGCTAACATCAAAGGGTGCAGAAAAAAGCTTTTTGTTCGCTCCTAATTGCATTTGGCCTGGCAATGGCGTTGGGTTTCCTGCCTCCAGCTTCCTGCTACCAACTTTTCTCTTGTTCAACGGAGAAGCAAATTGGCTGCAGGAAGCAGGACACCCATCTGCTCATTTTGGCCTGGCTAATTGCTTTATGTGCGCTTACAATTTTCCACACATTTTCTAACCATTATTTTCTCTTGCCTCCTTCCAGTGACTCCATCCATGAGCTGTTGGGACACATGCCGCTGCTGGCCGATCCCAGCTTTGCCCAGTTCTCGCAGGAGATTGGTTTGGCCTCACTGGGTGCCTCCGATGAGGAAATCGAGAAGCTGTCCACTGTCTACTGGTTCACTGTTGAGTTTGGTCTCTGCAAGGAACACGGTCAGATCAAGGCTTATGGCGCTGGTCTCTTGAGCTCCTACGGCGAGCTGTTGCACGCCATCAGCGACAAGTGTGAGCATCGCGCTTTTGAGCCAGCCTCCACGGCTGTGCAGCCCTATCAGGATCAGGAGTATCAGCCCATCTACTATGTGGCCGAGAGCTTCGAGGATGCCAAGGACAAGTTCCGTCGCTGGGTCAGCAGCATGTCTCGTCCCTTCGAGGTGCGCTTCAACCCACACACCGAGCGCGTTGAGGTGCTGGACTCTGTGGACAAACTGGAGACTTTGGTTCACCAGATGAACACGGAGATTTTGCACCTGACCAATGCCATTCACAAGCTGAAGCGTCCCTTCTAGAGTGAAGCAAGAGGAAGTGGTATCCAAGCTGTCCAAAACTGCACCCAACCCAGCACTGTCCCCGCAGCATCCCCACGCCCCACTCACATACAGGTGCAACGGTCTCATCTTATACAAATTAATTTTAAATTGACATACCGCACACAATCCCTTTCCCCTCTCCACCCTCTCCGTACCTGAAATCCCACGACAATTCAGGGCATCGCATATTATTTTTTTATGTTTTTGTTTTTTTTTTAATTTTATTTTGGTTTTCATTTGAAGTTCTGTTTTTGTCTCTGTCAAGAAAAAGCATATTTATTTTATTTTGATCATCCAAAAACCCTGTAAAACCCCGTCCTCTCCCCTGTATCACCACAACTATTATTGGACCAAAAAATCGTTAGACTTTTAAGTGATGTGAAAACAAAGCGAAGCCAAGCAAAAGCGAATTTCAGTGAAGTGAAAGCAAAGTTCAGATCTATCACACGGAAAACAGCTTATATACTCAGACACACATAATTGTTTTTTTGTATTATATTATACCCATTTTCACTCACTCTCTTCATAAATATTTACCTAAGCTATAAACCATATAGTATTGCCGGTATTTAAACAGAGAGAGAGAGCAAATCTTAAAGAGAAAACTCAACAATAGAACAGAAAGAAAAACACTCACAGGAAAAACAGCTAAAATGTGTAGAAAGAACAAAAGAAAAACAAATGGAAAAAAAAACAGAATAGAATTTCATTACATTGTACAATAACTGTAAACGACAACTATTGTGTACTATTATTATTATTATCTATTATCTATTATTATGCTTATGACTATTACGTATTGTATTGTAGGTATGTAGAGTTTAAATTCTATTATTTTATTTAAGTTTTGTGTATTAATAAAATATAAAATGCAATTGAAAAATAATTAACTCTTTGGTTTTTTATCATATTATTTCTTTGGTTCTTCAACTTTGGTTGCTTAGATTTTGATAATTTGGTTGTCTAGATTTTTATTTATCTTTCTAGCTTGAAACTCTAAAGTCTGATTCTGTTTAGGGAACATTTTATGACACGAAAAGGGAATATATTTATTTGAAATTTAAAGATATTGACTTAGAACTAGACGAAGATTATACATTTTTAGATCATTTATGTAAAGAAAAGGAATTGAACAATTTAATTTTAAGAGAGTGGAAAAAATAGAGGATGAATAAAGATAAATTAGAGGAATTGGAGTAACATGGAAAGAAAATAAGAAATATGTACATGGTAAAAAGAAACCTGAACAAATATTTACTGAAGGCAAAGGAAACTCTAAAGGAACAGCAGGATGGGAGTGCAAAAAGGAAATTGATAGAAAAGGAAGAAATATCTTCAAGCTATCGTTCTATATACAAACTTAATCAAATATTGAACTTAAAAATCAAATGAATAATCAAAAACCCTTGGACCAATATATACTATATATAAATTATACAAATTAAAAGTTATTTCAATCGAAAGTTTACCAGTAGATTCAGCATTGGAATTAAATTTATAACCTACTCGTATATGAAATTAAAGTTAATGTAGCGTAGCATTTTATTGTTATTGTTCAATGTAGTTGCAATTTGATCGAAAGCCAAACAAGTGTTAACCAAACTATAACTATTCATAATCGCATATTTATCAGAATATATTTAAACAATCGCAATGGCAATGCAGTTGGTACCCCACCAAAACAGGCGCAGTTGGCCCCCCCCCAAAACAGGCGTAGCTGGGTGGAGCTCTATAAGAAAGAAAAACGACATTTACAATTGGAGAATACAAAAGATTATTATTATGAAAAATTGTTGAACGTGCAGATCGAACTATTATAGCCATATATCAATATACAACTATGTAATCGCTATTCTATACAATTAAAGTCTGCATTAATAAAAGTTGAAAGCGTTTAAACTTGACCACAAAACCGAACGTGGAATGTACATAAATGGGTTCTTAAATCATAAGCACATAGCCCCGAGCTATGGCTCTTTTTTTTTTGTTTTAATTGGGAGCGACACGAGTGAAAGATCCTGTGGCCATGATTAGCCATGGCATCGGAATGGGGCCTTTCGATGGAATTGTTTTTATTATTTCTAATCTCAAGTTGAGAACTTATGCCAATTTATTTTAATTAGCCAGCTCTAGTGCTTAATTAGCGCTTAATTACACATGAGCAATCTGTAATTAGTGGCATAGAACTTTACTTATTAAGATTGGATTTAGTTTTTGTTGGTTATTTTTGTGTGTTGCTTGAAGATTATTTAACAAATATTTAAATGCACATTTGAACATTTTTGAGTGGATTATCAAAAGCGACAGCTGCTTGACAACATGACCTACCTCAGCCTATTTTTAATTTAGAAAGAAATATTGTAACACCTGAGCGTATTTATCATCTGGCAATTACAATACGAATACTTAAGTTTATATTGTGATATAATAATTGGCGCTGTGTGTGAATATTCTAATAGAACAGCAGCAAACATGGCAACAATTAACGGCTGCTGATCGAATGCAGGCGATATCGAGTGGACGGACTCCGTGGGAACGCCCACGTTGCGGTGCCTTAATTAAAATGAAATTAATATGAAATCCGAACGTTAAGGGTTGATGAATCGAAACTTGAATGCCCTCGCGCAGCTGCGCGTATCACTAAGTTGCACTTAAATAATCGCATAAACGAATAAATTATATTCATAAGTACACTAAATCTTTCAGTCGTTTGATGAACTGCAACACGTGGAATTTCAGAGGAAGTAAGGAAGTGTTTTGGCTGACTTTTGAGTGGATTAAAAGCGGTTTAAAGTTCGATTTGTTGTGGGTAAGACTTTGTAGTTCTTTGGCGATTTGCTCTTGGGTTCTTCCCTCCATAATTCACAAGCTGCATGGCTCATTGGCTATACCCTGTCTGGCACTTTGCCATAGCTAATGACATTTGATAAATCTCCATTGTGGCATTTGATTTTATATGAAAATCGAATCAAATGAGATGCCGGCTAAGGCTAGTTAACAGGTGGAGGAGGGAGGCATTTATCAACTTTAGTTGGCTGATTGTCTGACTGATTTGGGTCAGACTTTAAAGCCTGCCTGGGCCAGCCTGGTCTGCTACTTTGTGCTGTATTTGATGGGTGTAAACATTTGCACTTGATTCAATTGCAAACGCGACTTTGCGCGTTCGCTGGAGTGGCTTACGTGCCGTTTTGCCGAGGTCCGGCTCTGCCAGGTCTCTCATACACTTTACGAGTACTTGTGCATTAAAGTTCTTTGATCGTTTTTGGTTTTGGTTCTGCTGTCAAGGTCACTGAGCAAATGGGTTAGGGTTGCAGGAAACGCTCTGGGACAGAGCGTCCGACTCAGAGTCGTAGCCAGAGTCGGTTTGTTGAACCTGACTAATTGCCGGAAGCCCAATGCACTTTGCAATTAAACACTTTTCATTAATTGTTCAAGCCAAGAAGAAAATAAAGACAAGAAATAGCAGTGGCTAGTAGCACAGAGCCGAAACACGTTTCATTTACAGCGGCAGCATTTCAAATTTGTCTAATTAAAACCGCATAAAACCGAAAATACCGAAAGACCCAAACCCAAAATAAAAGCCAAGGTTAGGCGGTGGTGCGCGCAGTTGGCTTTGACAGTAGCCAAAGGAATTAACTAGAACATGTCTATGGCGGCGCCAGATTTGTGTGTGGTATTTTTTTTTGTTGGCTTTGGCTAATCGAAAATCAAAGTCAATGACTTACAGCGTGCATGGCCAAATGTTTGCTTTGGGTTTATGGATTCTTGTTGGATTTTGGCTTTGGCTTTGGGTTTGTTTGGTGTTTTTTTGTTTTTTTTTGGCATTCTCGTGCCCAATTAGTTGCAACTACAAACTTGAGTCTTGAACTTTTCAAAAAGAACACTAACTAACATACTTAGCTGCCACGCCAGTCTCGGCTCAAAGGTGCTACTGGTTGCCACTGGTAATCGCTTATCTCTTTGAATGCCACGGGGAAACTGGAGGTGTGAATTTAATATTTTTGTTTTTTTTGCAGCCAAACCGTTAGCCAGCCCACGGCACACTGCACACTACGAGGCGCACCTGTTGGCCAATTCTAATTTAAATGATCGTGTATTAGTAACTGCAATAGCTCTGGCTCTAATTAGAGTACGGACAGGTTTGCAGGTTCCCCCCATATATCAGAGATATCAGCTATCAGCTAGGGCTGCTGCAGGGGTGTGTGTTTGTCCAGGGGTTTGTGCTAGACTCATTTGCATTGTGAGCCACAACAGCTGGCCTCATGAATATGCACTTGGCACTGGAGTGGTGGGCGTGAGAGATCTATCCATGAACACACCGGCAATAGATTTAGACATTAATTATGCATAAATTAAAAGAGGAAATCCGTGGAATCTGACCCACTTTCAGTGCATGAAGGATGCTCCCGAGCATCTCCAAACTTCCATTGAATCCTACAATCGACCTTCAGGGGCAATCGTAGAGCATGCAAAGCTTCTCCTGCTGCCAGCAGCACACTTAATGTCGTACGATCCATAATTAAAAGTTATTACAGCACCAATTGAGCAGACAATTACGCCAGGAACAGCTGCAACAGAGACTGGCTAAACAGTTCAAACAACTCGGAATTCGAGACATGGAAACGACACCTGGCCCAGATAAGTGCCAGCAGTAGACAGCAGCCAAGGGCCGCCAGGCTATAGCATGTTAGATAGATAGACCACTTTCGATAATAAATTAAAATTAGAATTTTAAATGCAATGGCTAATTAAAAAATAATGAAAATACTTGGGCGAAAACCTGTGAGATTTCATGCCCTCAAGCTGTTGATGTGACCGTCAATGTTGTTAGACAATTGCAAGAAAATTGTGCATATAATTTCCCATTAGTAGCCAGTCAGCCGGCCAGTTAGCCAGCCAGCCATCGGGTCTGCCCGATGACGTTGTTATCGCTGCCAGGTGGCTTGTCTCGGCCCGTCCACTAGGGCGTATGAGCGATAATGATTGCACACTGCCCCGCACGGCATGGCACGCGATTCATTCCGATTTGAGAGTTAATTTGGTATCGCCATTCATGGCTATGTGGAGCGTCTGCCAATGTCAATATTTCGGTTTTAGTTGGTCAAATACAACGGGGCAACAGTCGCGAAGACAGAAAAGAGAGCTGACGCAATGTCAACAGCGTCCACTGTGAGATGATTTCGCTGTTTGTCGCTGGTGTAGGTACAGCTCCAAGCAGATGATGAGTCGAGCCTAGAGCCAAAAAGTTTTAAGTAGATTTACACGCTTCACTGGCCCACTTGTTGACTCTGGCTAATTAAAAGTCGTGCCACACGCGCCATCGTGCCGGAAGTTTTCCCAGGCAGATAGAGAGACAAAGGTTGGTCCGTCACTTGGACCGGGAATCACATTCCATCTGATAAAGATTTTGCGCTAATTTGTTGGGTGTTTTATTGGCTAACGATTAGGCGTTAATTTGTTGAAAGAAGAGCACGCGTGAGTCACTTGCGAGGATTTGCAAGAAACTTGGAGATTTATCCAAGTAGCGAGTGCCACAAAGGCACTATTCAGAAGGGTGCTGAAATTATAGGGTACAGAATCACTTCCCGAACTCTCAGAAGTGCGGGGCAGGCTTTGTCTAACTTTTCTTTTGATTCGACAAACAGCAAAAGAAGAGCAAACAAATATTAAATCAACCCGATTGAGTACACAAACTCAAGTAACTCAAGATGTCCGAACGGTACAACTTCACGGATCACTTCAACAGCTACACAATACGCGGACGTGCTAACGTGAGTACTCCCAGTCCCCTCCCACTCAAAGGGTTTTTCCCTGATCTGGGTTATCCTCTGCACAGGTTGCCAAGGCCACGCTGGCCGCTCTGGGTATCGCCTATGTTGCGCTGAAGATGAAACAGGCTTCGGTGAAGCGTCGCGAAGCTCAGCTCTACTGCAAGGGCTGTCAGAAGGTTCTTCTTCGTAATTAAAAAGAAGGAGGAGGAGGAGTGGTGGATCAGGGGGAGCCGTTGGACCGGGAGTCAATTATTGTAGGATATTTCAGATCTTAAAATAACGGAAATGTTGAATGTTCTGCAGCAGTGCTGTATATCGCCTCTGTAACATTTTTACACGTATTTTACCTAACCTCTGCATACATTTCTCGAATGAACTTTACATGTGCTTTCGCTGAAAGCGCTTTATGTATATCGCGCAGCTTTGGTCATTTGGTTTTCAGTACAGACAAACGCTGACTGCCATGAAACAACACAAATAAACAGCTGTGCGCCGTAAAATTAATTTCTCGTACTCTTAAGTAGATCATCGAATTAGGAAATTGTTTGAAATCTCAGGCAATCAATGCCTCTTTTATCTTGTGCAAAATTGATTGACAAATTGAATAAAATTATAGTTTCAGGCCTGAAAGTCCTAGTTAGCTGGTAGCATTTAAAAGAATATAAAAATCGAGGAAAATGATTTGCGACTTGGTATGTTTGCAGTATCTTGAAAATCTTATTTCGGTATATTTCTGGGGTATTTTTGTGCGGTATATCATGGTGTGTTTGGACACGAGGTGCATTTTACCTTACAAACCTGAATTTGCACGGACGTTTTGCCTGTTTTCGCCACCTTTCTTTTATACACCAACTTATGTTTACTTTTTTTCTATATTTATTAGATATACAAAAATAGTCGCTAAATTTATAAGCTATCTCCACGAATTTAGCAGTTCAGTGTCAGTCTTTTGGCAAATTGCTGTCGCTCTTCCCCCGGCTGTAGGGTCGGGCGCCGCCGAGCATGCGCTCCAGAAGACTCTGCTTGGACTTGCGCTTGGAGGCGAGCACCTCCTTGCAGAGTTCGTTGAAGATTTCGGCCACCTGATCGACATGATCGGCGGCGGAGACTTCGCTGAATTTGCACTCAAAGTCTTTGGCGAGAATCTCGCCCTCATCGCGACTCACTTGCCGCAGATGCACCATGTCCACCTTGTTGGCGCACAGCTGAACGGGCGTGTCCGACTGCAGATCCGACTTGGCACGGCGTATATAATTGAAGCTCTTGCGATCCGTGATGGAGTAGACGAGGAGCAAACCATCTGCCCACTGCACCAGCTCCGCGGCATTGGGAAACTCATCATCGGCCTGGGAGGGACAAGCAGGTGAGTGGAAAACATTCTTATTTGGTGGCTAAAAACTCACCTTGGGACATGTGTCGAGTATTTCGAAGAGCACCGGCTCACCGTCAACCATGGCCTCGTGCTTGTAGCGATTCTCCGTCTGATGATCGTACTCCCCTATGTAACGCTTCGTTAGAAAGCGCACAATTAGAGCTGCAATCAAATACGAAAAAGCACAAACCATTTACGTAACATGAATTTAATTTTGAGTCGCTTTATCATTCGCGCAGATCAGGTGTAAACCAGGGTAACGCCCTGCTGCCCCGAGACACCCTCGCGCTTGTGCCTAGGATTTGGGTCAGCACTTAAGCGAGCGTGAAGTGGAAGCACAGTCCAAATGGACTGCACGGGGACAGGACAACTGCAGGTGGAATACTCGCTTGTATGCCCCTTGTGGGGTTAATAAACCCGCAGCCGCGGCAAACACCACTGCAAAACAACAAAAAGTACTGAGCCCTAATGTTGCGTGTCGCGTGGACGTTGAAGTAGGCTTTAGACGGGTGGGGGAGGGTGTTTGCCCTGTGCCCGGTGCTAGGGCCTGCCTGGTCTTTGGTCATTTCCTATGCAAGTGCTTTGAACTCGGAACTAAAAAACGGTCGAGCTGTCGAGCCGCTGGGCACCCAAACCTCAGGCGCCACTTCTAGCAAAGGCTCACGATGACAGAGTGCTGGATGTGTGTATTTTGGTGTCGGCTAAGGGGCGCCTGGGTTGCCTTGGCTGCTTTGCGACTTTTTTTTTTAACGACATTTTCATCATTTATTTTCCCAACACCACATACTCGGCCAACGACTGCTTTTAATTTATGTTTTCCGAATTTTTCTCACTTTTTATTTTCCACGAGGTCAACGTTTAAATTTTTCGACACACGACGCAAAAATGGCAAATGGCTGGCTGGGTGGCTGCTGGCTCTGTCTTCTGCTGGGCACTGATCGTGTTTATGCGTGCACGGGGAATTTTTCGGGGGGCAATGGGTGTATATTTGTGGGCGTTTTAATTGCCACCCCCGCCGACAAATACTACCCATACACACTTCCATAGACATTAAATATTTGTGAGATTCTGGCGGCATGATATTAAAAACTGTGGTTATAAATTTATTAAGAATTTGTTCTTAAATTCTATTTTATTGCCAAGAACTTTTGGCCAAATTTAATTGGAGAAAATGGCTAAAAGGGAAGGTGATAATAGGGAGTAAGAGTGGGAAATCTGCTAAGAAAAACTGACTCCAGCAAGTATTTCCATGACACTTTGATGGCTGGTCATTGCTGCACTCTAACTCATCTTTCATTCAAACTTTTCATTTTGAAATGGGAGCCCATCACTTGCGAGTGTCAGACCTCATCCATAACTCAGCCCAGCCAGATGCGTAGCTCATTCATCTGTCATCTATGTATGCCCCCGCCCAGACATCAACTTGCTGCATGCCACGCTGTCTCGTTTGCTGTCTTTTCCTTTTTGCCTTTGCACATTATATTTATTAGTGAGGCATTTTTTCTAGTCATAATTCAGGCGGCTCCACTGTCCACGATCTGCTGCCAGTCTCTGGCTTTTTTTTTTGCACTCGGAATTATGCGGCAGGCGGCAACATATCGCACGCAGGTGTAACCCGAAGTTGACAGCCGGATTGCATGGCGGAGGAATAAATTTACACGCGGGGATCATGGGTGCCTAACAAAATGTTACAAATTAAAATTATTTCGATGCTTTTGGAATGGCCAGACGTGACGGCTGACACGGGGAACATTAATTTCAAGCTAAGTCGCCCGCAACGAAGAAATATGCAACGTCTCGTTGCCAATGATCCATGCCCCCCGAAGCATCATTCCGATCTCTGTTCGACGATGTGCTCATTTGGGGCTCATCATAAATTAGGGCATGGCTCTGGTCCGAGGCAGAAGGCAAAGGCGCAGCATTGCTTGTCAAATCAAACGGTGGAAAAGCGATTAAAGCGGCAAGGCAATGGCCAAAGTGCCAGGCCAGATACATTTGTAGTGGCATCCACAATCACACACACACACACACACACACAGCAGATACATGTCTGTGAGTGTCTGCATGTGTGCTGCCACTTTATAAACAAAACAAACAACAGTCTAAATATACACGATTCAGCGATTGCTCAACTAATTTGCTGTTGTTGCTCGGCATCCATGCCACAAGTATCTATCGGATGTGTGTGTCTGGTCTGCCGAAGTACTACTTGCAACTGTTTCTTACCGCTCTTTCCAACACTGGGTGCCCCAATCACGGCTATCTTCAACTCCGTCAGCGTCGACTTCTTACGGCGTATGCCACGCGTCGTCATCTTTAGCTCACTGTTTGAGTTCCTTCCCCGTTGATGTTTGTGTTCTCTCTCAGGTGTATCTCGTATCCGTTGTGTCTGTGTTGCTCCGTTTTAATTATCCTATTTTAATGGTTATTTCATTTCAATGTCAAAACAAGCGCATGAAATGCGTTTAAAATTACAGCACACCGTCTCGCGCATCCGTCAGATACCTTCATTTGGTTTTTTTGTTTTTTTTTATTTTCCTCGTTCTTTTGCTTTCACCCTGACACGATATTGGAAAATTAATGAGTCTTTTGCTTCAGGTTATTTTCAAAATAATTTTGTTAATTTTTGTCTTATCTTTTTTGGGCATTTTTCATTATGGGATACAGGAATCTGTTTGTGAATCTGTTTGCGAATCGGAATCAGAATCGGAATCTGAAACGCGCACTGCACTCTTTGCCATGTGTTGTGATGGTACGTTGCCACCGAAAATTCATTTATTTATTTATTTTAACCATTCAATTTTTGCGTATTTTGCCAGCCAGTGATCCACATCTGATCTGATCTGTTGGAGTATGTCTTTCCTGCCTTTCTTTTAATGGCTGTCTGCTTACACTCGCTCTACTCTCTCGGATTTTCCACCGATCCACCGATGCGATTTGTGCGGCCAATGAATTTCTACTGAAAGGCCGAATCTGTGCTACGGCGGACTGCCGATCCGTACGCAAACGCTGCTGTTGCCTCTCTGCTCGCTACGGTGTCTTCTGCTTTTCGCGATCGAGAGCGAGCGCAACTAACCAAAAATAGCAACCACAGAGAGACCGACCACTGCCTCGGGAGAAGTCCCAGCAGTCCCAAGAGAAACCATTCCCATGCCACGTGCCCAGCAATGGGTTAAAGTTAAAGTTCCATTGGGGCATTGGGCTAATCGGTGGCATCTGAAATAGACATTTAGAGAGCATCATCAATATCGGAATATATGTGTATGTAGCTAATGCCTACAGAGAGCCAAATGCATCATTGTATGTACGTCTGTCGCCTTAAATTAAACTTAAAGCAGGAACGGCAACTGTTTCTGTTTCCTTCTCCCTTGGGTTGGAACTCTCCTAAAAACCCCTTCTAATAGGCAGCTGTTTTGTGGTAGCTGCACTTGCACCTGGAGGGCCTCAAACTATTAAGCGTTGTCCCCCGTACAGCGCCATGACAATTAAAATCTTTTCCCATGAAACTAATATTTATATTTAGTTAACTTTCCCTCCCTTTTTTTGCTGTCCCTCGTGTAAACATTAAATTACAGACCTTTTAGTTATGCATATTAGGTCAATATTTTCGAGTTCATTAGGGGAAATTGTATATTTTATTGCATCAATCATATGCAATATGCAAACGACAGTAGCCAGACGACACACACAGACACACACCTCCCCCGATACAACAGTTGCACGTGTGTCTCTATCCCTATTGTGTCCCACTGGGAAACCAGTGAAGCCAGTGGGGGTGTCTGTTGTGCCTGTGCAAATGTGTCCTGGTGCTGAGTGTCTGTTCATAAGGGTTGAAAATTTCCAGACGGCAATAAGTGAAATCCATCCACTTCGACTGGAAGGTACCCTGGCTATGATTTTTCAAGGAGTGCTATCATATATTATTAGTGAAAAATTCATGAAAATATTATACTGATAGCATGCTGTATCAAATTATTTAGGAGTGCACAAATCAGAGGATTTTCTCTAGTTTTTGGAATGATCAAATCTCAAGAAAGATCATGGCGAAATCTACAGATATTTTATTACCATTAAGGATGAATAAATGGAATCAAATGCGCTTCTCTCTACTGTTAAAATCTTTTGCACACATCTAATCTACTCTTCCGTTGAACACACTTTTCTCTGCATCCAATATACCCTTTTGGCCCACAAATACCTTGTTAATAAAACACAGACACACACACACACACACACGGAAAACGCCTGAAAGGCCGCTTTCCGGAAAATCTTGGCAAATACTAGCAGCGAGAGTGGCTGCTTGGAAAAAAGCATAGCATAAGTAATACGCGTCCATTTTGTGCCGGCAGCTAAAAGTATTCGATGAATTGCACAAGACAAAGCCACAACAAACAGCTGGCTGGCAGTCAGAGCAAGTCGCTAGCCATCAGTCGCAGTCTTGCTTGCCTTCGCTTGTTCGTTATTCGTTTTTCGACCGGCGACGTGTTTGGACGTGTTCGTGTGCACGAGCGCGAAACTTAAATCGGAATTCGGAGTCGGAGTTCGTAGTCGAGTCGTGGTCTTCGCAAGCACCCACGCCGAAGCAGCGTCTCTTCTTGGCTTCTTGGTGCCGCCAAAAAAAGAAAACATAAATAAAATTAAGAAAATAAAAACGCGAAGAAACGTTTTTATTTGAAGCAGCCGCGCTACGCGCGCTTTTCGGTGTGTGTTTCCCTCTGCCACTTTATATTTGATATTTTTGTACGATACTTGTGCCTGTGTGTGTCTTTTCACTATAGTTTTTCAATTCGAAAACTTATTTTCGTAGTCTTTGCTTTTAGAGATTTTTGCTCAATGCTGCCCCTCAGTTCGTGTTGAATTAAAAATATTTTCCTTTAATTTCAAAATAAGAGAATTACGAGTATAAATAAAATCCAACGACAGGAACAAGTGCGCGTGTGTGTTTGTGTGTGTTGTGTGTGTGTATGGTTGAGTGGTGCGCTGTGGTTAATGGAGAACGAATGTACTCAAATAGCAAATAAAAAGTCGAACGAAGAACGTAGAAACGACTTGATTGGCGATTAGCTGAATAATTAGCCTAAGGAATTAGCTGCAATGACGGAAAAATGAAACAAAAGCGAATGTTTATGGCAAATAAAGACGTAAAATTGTACTTTGGCAATGTATTCAAAATATTTACCATATTTATTCAGAAACTATTCGCGATTTCCTAATTGAATGGAAATGCTGTGAATATTCATTTAATTGTACATATGTGCTTTATTTCTTAATGCTTATGGAATAATTAGCATTTGTTATTTATGATCTATGAATTGGAAATTCTTGAAGAGAGATTTTTATGACAAAGTTTTCTGTTACTTGTTAATTTTTGGATTTACTACTAGTATCCACTCAAGTAATCTTGCTCTCTTTCTTTAGACCATTCGTGCATCTAACTCCTCCTCAATCATTTTAAAAACAAATACAAAAACTCAATAAGAAATCTATTTCTTTTTTTGTGTATTTGCTTAGCCATGAGCTTAGATTCTTACATTGCTCTATACCTGATTATCCTATAAACATTCTTTTTGGCTGCCTTCTTTAAGGCTTTCTCACCATCAATCATATAAGTACATATAAACAGTCCACACAATCAAAGCCACTCACAAACAAAAATTGTGATGTCATCAGGCTTGTTGGCGGCTTCTGCGGTCATCATTGGCAGCTAAAGAAACGAAATTAAAAGCGAAAATGATGTGACTTGCTGAACAAGAAAAGGTCTCGACAGCCATCCACTGACTTACTTCCAACTTCGTTTTGGAAGCGACTTGCTCCCCGACTTCCTCTTCGGTGACTTGCTCCTCGCATTGCTCCCTCTTCGACTTGCTCCTCGACTCCTACTTGGACTCGTTTTGCCTTCGGTTAAACTACGAACGAATCTCCGTTTCACATGTTGCATTTGCTTTGAAGGATATCCGTCAGCAGGCGCTCAGCAAATGAAATCATCAACAGAAAATAAAACCAACAGAACAGAAAATCAATGAAATTCTAGGGACATGCCACGTACTTTGTACTTGTAGTTTTTTGGGTTGTCGCAATGCAATTCTCGTGGCGACTCTGCGACGCTCAGACTCCCTGGCGACTTGGCCATGGCACATTTACGCGTATATTATAGTGAAGAGAAAATTGCTTAATGCACTTTACCCACTCTACCGCTGCCATCTGCATTGTTGTCCTTTTGTTCTTTACCCCACACTTTGTCCAGTCGGGTAATTTAATCAGCCAAACGCTCAATTGACGCCAGGATAGCGGGCACATAGTCGTAGCCTTGGTAACTAAATTGCTCACAAACCGCGAGGCCGTGAGCCCTGCGTGTGACCACGCAGCCGCCCTCTAATCGTAGCATTGCAGCAGAATGACAGGTCCCCACCCCACCATAGGGGTGGCAATTACAATTTGTTGTTATTTTTATTGACAGTTTTATTTTCTGCCCATGACGTCGTTGTCGTCGGTCGTCGGTCGTTGTTGTTGCAACTGTTGCATGGGCTACCGTGCACCGCACATTGTTGCCAATGTGCATTTCCATTCGCATACTTTTTTTTTGTCGTTTACGAGCTATTCGGAACGTGAAGACGAGCCCCTTATGTGCTTTCCTTTTATGGGAATGACCCAATACATAGTTGCTAAATAGGTTTATGGGCTGCCGAGACAATAAATCGTAGAGCAATTTATTACAGATGCATTAAAGGTTTCTTGACAAACCATATGGATTTTGTTTGCTTTAATTAAAGGATATCCAAATGGTTTACAAAGGAAAATAATATTCCCAAATTAAAGTATCGTATTGCATTGACAATAATGAAATATGAGCCAAACCGAAATTAGATAAAGAACTACTCAACGCCAGCTACCCTCCGGTGACCCATAAAATTCTTAGCTGGCATATTTCAGGATCAATTCATAAATAAATTAAGCAATTTATCAGTAACCCAAAAGGCAGCAGCAGCAGCAGCAGCGGCAGCCATAAAGTAACCAAAAATATGAAGAAATTATGCCTGCCCCGTGTAAGATTTTGTGTAAGGCATGCCGATGGGGTGGTAGGCAGGGAATGCCGGCACATAAAACAGGAACCACCCTTTACGGGATGGTACAATAAACTGGGAAATCGGAATTAAAACACGCCAGGCGTTGCCATCAATCAAGCCCAAAGTGAAATCCACGCAAAAGAGGGCCAAGACAAGCGGTAGAAAAGCAACCCCCGAAAAGGTAGAGTGTGTCAGGGAACCACCCTTACAATAGGACATAGAGCTACAATAGATAACCACCCCAAGTCAAAGCCAAGAATAAGCAAAGGAACTTCAAGACATCTAAGGTGGAAGAATAAACGTTAGGAATGGTTTTTGCTGACTTACTTTTTCTGATATACACAAAAAAACACACCCGCAACCATCTGCTGTGTGTGAACTTGAATTTCGCAGAAAGCAAAGCAAAGCAAAGCAAGAGTACGATCTGTGCAGACTGACAGAAACCCGACAAACAACTTTAGAGTCTTACCTTACCCGTAAAACCGGCGGACAAGACACATTCTAATGGCAAACAATGGAGTCCCACAAACAGAGAGCAGCAGAGCGGGGAGGGAGGGACAGACAGCGGAAGAAAGGTCCAACAAATATAAGTATATAAATATAAAGCGTATATATGGGCTTATGTGTATTTGTATAATTTGAAACACAAAACTCGAAACAAGCTTTAGATATGAGGCATTCGAGTGTGTCCGTTCGGCCGCCAGCACATATATGACATCATTCGGCGTCATCAACACAGATAACCTCATCATGATCTCGCTGTCGGTACGGTCTGTTGTCTGCAGATCGCATTCCCATTGGAATTATGTTAGCTAATTTCAATTTTTGTGCTGATTTTTTCCAGAATTTTAATGTACATATTTGTATGTATTTGTCGACATTTTGAGCTCATCTGTCCGCACATCTGCTGAGGATATTTATTTTGTTATTTGAATGTTGTTTTTTTTTGTATTTCAAAACTTTTGGCATGTGGGCAAAATACACAGGGGACTGTGCCAGCCCCCCCAAAAATTCAGCACAACATAAATAAATTATAAAGTAAATATGTACCGAAGGAAGGAAAGGAAATGAAGTGAAGTGAAGGCAGGGTAATGGCAATATGCTTATTATTATGGGAACATTTCGGTGTGCCACAAATGTATACAAAGACGCGAACTTTAATGTATGTAGATCCACTAACCCTTAACCTTCGTTTAGCATTCAAAATTCTAAGATTTCTTCTATCTGTTGTAAGACTCGCATCTTTAGCTCTGTTTGCTCTTTTTTTTGTATATTTCGTAAATACTTTTTCTATATGTGTGTCAAAGCTTTTGCAAGAATCGCATGACTCACAGTGATATTTTCGGGCTATTTCGGCAACTGTCATGGACCCCTCCCAAACCCATACAGTAGCTGTTTGCTCTCTGTTTGTTGCTGTCTTTTATTTATGACGCACCAACTACTCTCGGACACCCGAAACTAGGGCAAACTTTTGTGGGTTCTGTTTTGATTTGTTTTTGGCGAGCAAGTCTTTGAGTTTCCTCGAGCCTGGGGGCTTGCCAGCCATTACCATTAAGTAAGGCAGTTAAAGTGCACAAAATTTCAATGTCAGGCTGTCAGACACGAGTGGGACAAGGGACAGGCTACGGCGCCATTGTCAATCTAATGGGACATGGAACGTCGAAAGCGCTGCCCACGCCACAAGAGATTTGCTGGGATTTGGCTTCAAGTATCGCTGGGTAAAAATCTTGTGAATTACTCGAGAACATGTTAAAGTTAATGTTGCATTCGAGGAAATGTTTTCCTGTTTCTGTTTTTTTTTTTTTTTCCGTGCTTTGACTGTCAGGCCAACGTCAAAGCCAACTTGTAGCTACAAATGTATTCGTGTATCTCCTTTTGTGGCGTTCTTGCTGGCGCTCTTGGGGGCCGGCTCTGATGTTCAACTAAGAATTGCATTTGTCGCAGTCAGTCTTTGCCATTGGAATTGGAAATCAAGTCTTTGAGGAAATGATTGCAATGCGTGACTTGACTTCTTCTCTTGATCGTGTCAGCGCCGTTTGGCTCCCCAAGACTCCAGCCAGAGTCTGTTGTCGGTCTTTGTCTTTGGCTTCACCTTGACTGTGGCACTGTCGTGGCTTACCATACACTTATGGCGGTGGCAACCCACAGCGCATAGTCGCATCATCGCATGGATGTCTCAATTGTCGGCCTGCCCGACTCTAATGCTGTTTTCGGATAGCGGCAATTAACGCATTGACTAATTAATTGAAAAATGAAATGAACCCCGACAATTACAAATCAATTAAAGGCAGGCCAGAGCCAGCGGCAGCCAATTGCGTGTTTGAGCCGAAGTTTGGCAAACATTTTCCAAAGCATTTGGAAAGTCTCTTCGTACATTCCAAATGCATACAGAATTACGAGGTCAAATGCAAATTTGTGTGGAATATTGAGTCAGACTGGGAAGGTCTATGATATCATTATTACGGCATTGTGATTGAAAATCTCAATCGAACAAACAAACTGCTTAGAACTTCAGCGAATTGCCTCTAGGTATACCTTTGCCTGAGTCCCCCCGCCAGATTGTCCGCTAAAAAGTCTTTTAAATATAGATCTTACACCCCAAAAAAAATATTGCGTCAAAATAAAGAGATGATGTCACTGCTCCACATAGCGATCTAGAGATATTTTCTGTGATCTCGTCGCTCTCGTTGTCGTTGCCACTGCCACAGCGGCTACTGCCGCTGGGGTCATGACACCAACAAATTGGAGCATAAATGGACAGCTTAATGGCTCTTGCTACACCGCTGACGGCAATGAAAATCAACGAAAAATGTAAATGTAACATTTTTGCAATCTGCCAGCCTGCCGCCGCCCACCGTCTGGCAGACCGCTGACAGAGCAGACAGAGGAGCAGAACGGGAACGAGAGAACATTGTAATGTAAACTAAGAGGCAAGGCAAATGCAACAAGTTGCAAGCAGGCGGTGCCCCATTTGCAGCCAAGGCAGAGGCTCGGCATCCCATGATAATCCAAACAATATGGAAATTTTGCCTATTGATTTTCCTAATTGTGCAAAGAGGGTGTTTGGCAAAGGGGAAAGAGCATTTTGGTACACACAGAATGTTTTTGTATGTAATCAAGATCGCAATTATTAAAGGAAAAATTTATATATATTTATTTATCTATCTTTAATGTATCACAAACCCCCGCAAATTCCATACATCTGCCAGGGTATCAAACGATTCGTTGCCACCTAGCTTATCTTCCTTTCTCGTTTTTGGACACTCAGCATTTTCAAACAGATTTCCACACATTGTGTGTTCCAAAAATAACAACAAAATTGACTTGAACTTCTTTTCCCTGCCGAGTATTAAGGGTGAGGGGCTGGGCTGCCTGCTTGTTTGTTTTTCTTGGTTAAATAAAAAACAGGAAATCAAAGCAGCCAGAACATTTAGCTAATAGGGAAATCCCTTGAAATATTTTTCATAATTATTGCCTTGTACGATGTGTTTTCTTTTGTTTAGAATTTTGGTTATAAAATGTTGTTCTAAAAACTATTCAAATATAAACAGAAGCAGACTTATGCTGCGAGAATATTTTCAAGTATTTATGAATCTGTTTTGTCGGATGCCCGCAAAGACAAATTTTTCTATTTTTGTCCAGCACTAATTGAGAGCATTTTTGCCATAAACTATGTGGAAATATATTTCACCACTGGATTTGTACATCTGCATAACTTAACCACCACCAGCTACCCCTCACATCTACTATCAATGGGGACTTGGGGACTTGCGTGTGGGGCCTCAATAAATTGCTCAATCATGGAAGAATCTTTCTGGGCTTTACATTTGCACATAAATTTGTCTGTAGGTTTTGTTGAAGTATTTTCCCCAATACAAACTTCTCCCTAGGCAGAGTTCGGAGGGTCATGTTCTACCCATTTCCCCATGCACTTTCGCCGCTGCTGACTGACTCTCACTCTGCTCTGGTGCTGACCCAATTTTCTTGCCTTAATTAATTAGCCGGCAACAGGCACGAGCCAGCAGCATATGAGGTGTAGCGTGGCCTGGGGGCTAAGGTCGGGCAGGAGGGACGCATTGCGTGTGCGTCCACCCAAACAGGGGCGTGCCCCAGGCTGCACCCCGTGGCGCGTTGTTGTTTAGTTGTTGTAAATGCGTTTCCGAGTGCATTAAATGGGGGAAATAAGAGATGCTAAGTAGTCGTGTAGTCTTTAACGCGTCCATAAATAGAGAGATATTTTTATAAGTATCTATAGTTAATATTTAAGACCCTGCTTAGCTGGCGAGCATTCCTAACAAGCTGTCAACACGTTTATGAGTCAGGGAAAAGCGGCTTTAATGTATTTCCATATCCAATGCATTGTGTCATGGCATTGCAAATGCAAATCTAGCATACGAAGAGACCTGAACAACAATGAATGAATGATTTACACAACATTATTTACAACAAAAACGACAAACTCTCTAGCGGAAATGGGCTTCATAAAGTTGCCCTGGCCAAGGTTTGGCTTTTGGGGCGTGCGACGTTGCCGCGCCTCACCTTAAAGCTGCCCCACGCAACCCTGTCTCCCCTGCCGACACATTCACCAATAATTCACCTACTCTATAGATTTGCGTTACGGTACTCTGCCGCATCAATCGTCCGTGTGGGGGTCGCTTCAATGCAATTGTAATAAACAAAACAAAACCAGAATCAAGCTACGTGCTGACAATTTCAAAACAAAAAACTTCGATACGTCACATCAGCCCCTCACCACCCCTAATTAAACGTACAAATTTAATGAGGCAATCGAAGAAAAATGCCAAAAGTGCATAGACTCGTACAAGTGGCAAAGGTTTATCCGTAATTATGTATGAGTCGCCGCTGAAAATGAATCGAAATTCAAAAATTATCCATGGGTTTGTCTGTTGCTCTGCCGCGGGGCCCAGCAAATGTCAAAAGGTGCCATGAAATTTGCAGTAGTTTGCATTTAGTTTGCATTTGAAATTGCCTTATTTTTTTTTTTTTAATGAAAATTTGTGTGCCCATTAATGGGTGCATTGACTTGATCCCAGGGCATCAATAATGGCTGTAGTTGTAGCCATAAACAGACGACATCTTCCTTTGTATTGCCTTTTGATTTGCAGTGCATTTTTGCATTCATTTCTCTCACTTTCATTGGGCGAGACTGCCACCCTTGGATGCACTTGTTTTGGGCAGACAGACAGACAGCACACGTAGGCTGCTGCTGCTGCCCGGCCGCCCATGTGCGGAGCCAAATTGCTGACACAGTTCGAATGGTCGCACAATTTATGCATTTAAAATGTTAATTAAGCCGCTCACAGTGCCGTGATCGGTGGCAGCCACCATTCATGAGTTGCGCCTTTGTTGCGGCTTTTCTATTTTCCTATTGAATTCCGCGCTGCCGTCGTTGCCGTCGTGTTACGCATAATTAAGCGGGCGGCCTGTCATGCGCCGCGCTGTCTGATCGCAAACCGAAGCCCCAAGTCCCCCCCGAAAATAAAAGCAATTGACCCACAATGAGTATCGAGCTGCACCACAGCGATGCAAAGAGAGTGGCTCCGGCTGCTACCCACAAAAGGTGCTAAGAGATCTTTGGCAACAAAGTGGCAGCCAGGCAGACAGACCAGCCTTGGGCAAACACCGCCAGTAAACAAACAAATGCAAAAGCTAACAAATAGAATTTGCACAAGGCAGCGACAGATCCAACAGATACTTATTACCTCACACACACACACATTCGATTTTTGATTTTTTCGGCTTTGGCCCTATCACTAATTGACTTTTACACAAGTGATAAACAATCGCCATAGGTAGCCAAGACCCCTGGCTGTTCGCGGGCAGCAATTGTCGTTTGCTTGTGATTGTAATTAAATTTCTATTTCGGGTGCTGCCTGGGTTGCCTCGCAGATATCTACATAATTACCGCCATGCTGGCGACGCCAACAGAGTTCTCACAGTAGTGCCACACAGTAATTTTCATGCAGATCCACAAAAAGAGCGCCAGCCAAGCGGAAAAGTTGCAGGCGAGCGTGTGGCGAAACCCGAACAGAAAATTTAGAGCTACATTAGTACAGGCGACAAAGGTGTCGAGTGTGATATCGGTTGGGACATATATCTATTTTCCATGATTTTATGAACTTTTTAATGTAGAAATATTTTTTTGATGTAATTTTAAATGTAAATTCTGGAATATTTATTCATACATTTATTTGATGTTAGCAACTGAAAATTATGTAAAATATTAGTGCTGAAAGCTATGTACAATTATTTCTTCATCCTTTTTCCCAACATAATTTTGCCTTACAATACTTTTGCTTAATTCCCTGTCGACATTTCCGTTTCCTTTTCAATCGCCAAAGTACAACGAGTACTTGTATGTGATGGCATTTAGTTAATTGCACTCTGCCGCGTCCCCACATCATACTTAATTGTCAGACGTTGGGGATTGTTATTTTGCCGGTTGGCAGTTCCATTTGGTCTCCCAGCTATCCCATCGGTTGGCACGCAATGGAAAATGTCAGACATTTTGGTTGCTAGCGCCGGCAAAAGTTTACCTTAGGTCATAAATAAGCGCACTATGTCATAGACAATGCCCATGTGGGGCAATCAGAGGTAGTCTGACTATCCATCGTGTGTGCTTCCAGGGTGTGTGGATGTGTGTGGATCCCAGCTTGAATATATTTCTATTGGATTTTACGCTCTTTTTCGGGGTGTGTGTCTGCGTGCGAGGCGTTTTGTCATTAAGTTTCAAACTGAAGCTCCACTTTTTTGTTTGTGTGTGTGCTCTTTGCTGGTTACTAATTTGAATTTTTAGTCTCAAACCCAGCGACAGTTTTTTATGGTCGCTGCCGGCTTACGTCATGCTTTGGCTTTTGTGTTCAGCGATTCGACCTAAGCTCTCTCCCTGCTCTGTCTAATTTCAATGCTGATGCTTCAGATAAGCCAACAACTTTACTATATTTTGTTGTGTTTATATGCCAGCAATTTGTTGCAGCCATCAGCCAGCTGATAAGAGATTTGTGGGATCCGATCTGAGCCCTATATCTGCGTAGATTTGTATTCGAGGGGCGTCACGTTTGTCAGTTTTCCTTAGTTTATAGCTCAGATAAGACTTTGTCGAAATGAGTCATTGCGTTCTGTTTACTTATAGATTTTTCTATGTTTTTATTTTGTTTAGTTTAAAGTTTCGTGTTTGACCTTTGGCAAGGCCGTCATCAGACCTTATTGATGGGCACTGTAACATTTACATTAAAACTTAGGCAGTGCATAAATTGTGGACTAATCAGACCTTGAGATTGATTCATTATATGTACATTCGGTGGCCAGCTGTAGGCAAATTGCCTGCAAGAGCGTTTATCTGCTGCTGCTGAGATCTTGCAGATGTCTGCCGCCCAATGGGTCGCTCGTCTGCCCATCTGCTTGGCCTTGTCTGTGGCGTTGGGTTGGGCTTGTGCTGTGGGTTAGGGGGCGTAGATCACACGCAGAGTCAGTCAAATGTTGCGCTTTCTGCTCGGGGTGATGTAATTTGCTTTGGCTGACAACACAAACAACCGGTTTAGGCTTAAGCCGACAACAGAAAAACAACAGCAAATATAACGAAGAGGAATGCTAAGGCTGGCAAAACGACTAGTAGATACCCCGTGCTGGGAAGTTGCGTAAAAGTGTCTGCTGGATGGTTGGAAAATTGAGAGCAAAGTTGTTGAAAAGGAAATTATTTGTTCATTTCCGTAGCTCCCTTATTTTGCAGCCTATCGTTGCCTCTATTTCCTCTACCTGTTACCCACACTTCCCCCAATACAACATACCCTTTTTCGCTTCTGCTACCCCTTAATAAAATACTTAAGATCTTGTTTCTTGCTGCCAGCATTCTCTCTCTTTCTGTCTCCCTGCTGCGCAGCTGGAAAAAATCCAACCGCAACAAGTAAAATGTTGCCAATGGGCCCGCACTTTCCTTTGCCCTTTCCATTCCATTTTCAGTATCATTGTCAAACTTGAGCACTCTTCTTCACTTCCACTTTAGGGCATCATCTTGCAAATTGCAATTCAGACAGGGAATGCTCCCTCGACACATGCATTTTAGTTATTATAAAGCAATTTACTTGTCGAGTGTCGAGCGGGTTTAATGCACTGTCTAGTAGTTGCATTAAGCTCAAGCACAGGCCACTCTTTTTATTCCACACGATTCTTATCATAATCGCCAGCCTATAGAGTTTAACTGACGATTAAAGCTGCAATGTGTGTGTACCGTTTCATTGACAATTTAATTCAAATTGATGTCTAGGGCAGTGGCTGTATATATTTCAATACAATTGTTGTTTACAATTATACTCTATGGTAGAGGTAATACCCATTGAGAGTGGGTTGTTACCCCTTACCCTAAGTAGCAACTGCCTTTAGTAATGGGTATTCCAAACTTCGATCGCTGCCATCTCGTCTCTACGCTCTCCTCTTGCTATTTCGCTCAATTATTGTGTTATTTTAGTGGAGCTTCGGCTGCCGCCGTACGGCCTATTGCCTATTGCCCATTGACACTTGTTTATTTTTGACACCCAATTGTGTCGAACATACAAATATGTAGCTACATATACGCAATGCATACATCTATCTATATTTATGATTTTGGTTCTCCACATGCTTTGTTTGTCTGTTTGGTTCATTGACAATGACGATTATCATCAATGGTTTGATTGGTTTCTGTTGCATTTCCCCTACTAATTGGGCGTAGGGGAGGGGCAGCCTGATGATGAGTAATATTATGCAGTAGATTATAGGGTGCATAAATAGTTTTAACCAGCTCTGACAGCTTCATTGCAAGAGGAGTGGGGAGGGAGTGAAGTGTTTGCCTTGTGGTTGCCTGTCTGCTGTGTATCAGTGTGACTTTTGTGGTTGCGTGTGGCTTGCCTCCGTTTTGCATCACAGAGATGATAATAATCTTTATGCTTGCCTTTTCTTTACAGAACCCAACGGAGTCAGTCGTCTAACATGAGCAGCGTACAGCCAGCAAACGAATAGAGAGAGAAAGAAGCGGAAACGAAAACGAAAACCCACCGAAAAGGTGGCTTAATTAAAGAGATTAAATATAGATAGTTTGTAGCAGCAACTCGGGAATCGAGGAAATGGGTTTCATAGCCGATCGCAAGCCGCGTGTCAACAAGACGTTGATTTCGCTCAAGTTTGTCGTCTTCTTTGTGATCAGCGGTGAGTAGGAAACCCAAGGGGAAACCCCAGACAAGTTCCTTCTTGAGACTTAAATTTCCTCACTCCCTTGCAGGTCTGACGGCATTGCATGTGCTGCATGCCACCAAGCCGCTGCTGCTCGGCCTGAACTTCTCCGAGTATCGCACCATCAGCATCATTGCACCTTTTGTGTCCATTTTGGGTCCATTGATTGCCGGCCCCTGGGCTGATCGTTTGGCTGCACGGAATCCCAATACCTTTGGCCGCACTCTGCGTGTGCTGACTGCCGTCTTCCTGCTGATAGCCGCACTGATTTACTCCTTCCTGTTTGCCATACCCGAGGTCAGCCGCTCGGATGCCCACCAGCCACAGGTCAGCTTCGGCTGCGACTCCAGCGGTGCCTTTCTGTTCCAGGAGCGTTGCGGCGCCAATGCCAGCTGCAGCCAGTGGGACCAGAAGGAGGGCAGCATCAATCTGACACGTTGCACCTACAGCTGCCAGAATCCCAAGCACTACGAGAACATGTATCAGGTGTGGCTGGCGGAGGTGCCCACCCTGGCCCCATCCACAGAGCAGAGTTCAGAGTTCGAGTACGACGATGATGCGACCAGTGCCGTCACAGAGAGTCTGCGTTCCAAGCGGGAAGTGGTGGACTCTGTGGATCCCGATCCCGCGGACAGTGCGGGCATTGAGTTGGTCAGTGCCGAGGCGGCACGTCGTTCCATTCGACAGACAAAGACGCCACCCAAGAAGGTCTACGTGCAGCCGCCACATTTGTGCATCACGCAGCGTAACTCTTTGGGCCAGGATGTGGTCAATCGCTGCCATGCGTACACTGAGGACACGACGAGTGTTGTCATGCAGGCTGTCATGGGTTCGGCAATCAGTCAGGAGGAAAAGAACGAAGACTACGAGGGCTGGTGTCAGTATCCATTGGGTGAGCACCAGCAGCCTCAGTGATTATTTGAATTTAGTTTTATTTAATGTTTATTAATTTGTAGAGGGCTTCCAGTGCCACATACCCGAGGAGCAGGTGAACTACATGAAGGACTTGAAGAACGGCTCCAACTGCAAGCCCATGGTCGAGTGTCTGGTGGTGAATCCCTACCACGATGAGAGCGTACTCTCCAACAGTGAATGCGTGAATGTAAGCATAAACCTGCTCCCAGATTTCCCCATTTTAATGCCAAAACTTTCCTCTATCGACAGACCACTGGCAGTGTTCAGGATACGCTGTTGGGCTACACAATCATTCGCCTGCTGGGCGACATTTTCCCCATGGCTGCACTCACTCTGCTCAACACTGCCATCGTGATTGCGGTGCGTGAGACCTCCGAGGGACGTGGCGAGGTCTGCCGCCAGTATGTCTGGGGTGCAATTGGCTATGTGCTGCTCTTCTCGCCGCTGGATCTGTTCTTCTTCCAGCAGGAGCCCAATCAGGATGCCGCTTTGGTGGCTTTGATCATATTCATTGTGTGCTTTGTCCTTGGTGCCATTGTGCTCCTGTGTGCCTCCCAGATGCCACTGAGTCCACCCGAGTGGTGGTGGCACACGAAGACCGGCATGCTGGTGGTGCCAATGTCTGCCATTCGTCGCTATAGTCCCGAGATTGTGGTGCTCACGTTGGTGTCCATTCTGTTTGGCACTTTCTGGAGCAGCATCCACAGTTTCCTGCGCTGGACCTTCTCCGATGTGGATGCTGTGTGCTATGCCGGACTCATTCTCGTGCTGGTGCTCTTCTTCAATGTGGACAAGTTCATCGAGTACTGCGGACACTCGAACATATTCATTGCTGGTCTGGCCATCTATGTGATACGTTTCACGGCTCTCAGCGATGCCCAGACCCAGTGGTTGACCATTGTCATGGAGGCCATAGAACCGGCTGTCATTGGCCTGATTTGGATTACGATTATTCTGTATATGCGTCATGCCATGCCCAGGAAACTGACGGCCACGGGACAGGCCATAGCTGTCTTGGCATTCTTCGGATTGGGTGAGTTTCGGCAGCAGCTGCAGAATTTCTTAGATTTGTTTAACCTTTTTATTCCACTCGCAGGCAAAGGTTTTGGTGCTCTGATCGGCCTGGCGCGCGATGAGAAGAATCCCAAGCTGGAGGCCTGGCAGTGCACCTACCAATGGCTGGCCATTGTCGCCTGCATCGTGGCGCTGATTTACTTTGTGATCTACAATCTGATACTCGCGCCGCGCTGCACCGCCAAGCCACAGCACTCCGAGGAGCTCATCTCGGGCTCAGCCTCTCAGAATCTGGGCGCCACCTCACCCGGCAATGGTGCCAGCAATGGCAATGGAGCTGGTGCTGGTGCCGCACTGAATGGCAATGGAAATGGCAGCTACTCCCCACTGAGGGTCTACCACAACGAGAGGGGGAAGAAGGGACAATTTAGGTACTAAGAGGGAGATGGAAGGGCTGGATGGGGTTGCCCGTCCAACACGAATCTCGCTGCGAATTCGAATGATATTCTTAGTTTATTAATGTGTACACCACGCCTACTCGTCCTCCTACACGCCCGCCCCAAACCCAGGCCCGCTTGAGGGCAACACTGCTAATAGTTTGTAATGCATATTTTTGCTAAGTGTATACACCCAGAGAAACGAAGAACAATACAGAAAATACATAAACGAAAAACCACACACAAAAAAATAAAAATAAAAGCAAATGAACTTTTTTATACATATGTAAATCGCATGTACAATTTATTTTATTTTTTGTTATTTAATGCAAACTAAGCGAGTTCATAATTGTTAATTAAAACAACACATGAAAATGCAACAATTAGCTGCCCAAAAACTTTAATTGCAACAATAGCCGCCACAGAAACACAGAAATGTACCTCCCCCGACATCATATGATATGATATGGTTCCCCCCGCTGCCACTCTTTGAGGTTACAAAAGTAAAGGCATCAATTTTTAATGATACATTTCGCGTGATTTAACTAAGCATAATGCATGATGATGCGATACAATACAAACATAAAATCAACATACTCGTAAATGTAACAATAAAACAGAGAATGTAATTATACAAAAATATAATTAATGGTAATTAAATGTTTTCAAATTAAGCGTAATCACTGCTGAAAGGGTTTTGTTTTATGCGTTTTTATGCCCGGTACTCGTTAGAGTTGAGTAACACAGAGAGCTTTGGAGTTACTAATATGCACACATAGCATATGCATATAAAGATTACAAGATAAGAAAGCATTACAAACAGCCGCGCAGCTACATAGAGAGTCAGGCAATCATGTATTGACATATGTACATATTTACATACACACATTATTAAGAGAGCAAAAGATCTGCACTGGTTTCTTCTCTCTTACCTTTTGTCCCTTGCTGCATTTGCTGTTCCGTTCCTCACACACAAGTAGAGATTCGTTTTTGTGCAGCTTCAACTTCCCTCTCTCACCACTTACAAATGCAGGTAAAAAGCACATTCCACTTCTCCCCTGTGCATACGTAGGCGACGTAATTTCTAGAATATTCCATGCTCCCCTTTGTCACCTACCACGTTCTTCTTATGTTTTGCGGTGCTTCTACTCCCCTCTCCAGACGCAAGCCAACCGCTGGTGCGCATCACTATCCCCTTCTCGCCATTCACCGTTGCATTTGCAAGTGGTCACTCATCAAGCGCACAAAAGTTCGCTCTCTTGGTGGTTGGAGAGGGTGAACGCAAAAGACAAGGTCAAACGAGAGAGCAATTAAGAAGAGAGCATGGAATGTTCTAGAAGCTAAGCTTCCCACGCATTTCAATCTGCGCCGCTCTATTACAATTTTTCGGACGGACAAAGCGCGTGGTTTTAAGTCAGCTCCGCGTTGCGGGTCGCGAAAATCGGTAAATGGATGAAAAATCCTACGGGAAAATTGTCGCGCAGTGGTGTAGTGTTGTGGTGCAGTGAAGTAAAATTTTCAGGAAAGTGGTGCAGTGAAGTGAAAGTGTACAGTGAAGTAGTGCAGTGTTGTGGGGCAGTGACTACAAGGCAAAAGGCCCGAAAGTGCAAGAAAAAGTTCCTGATCCAGAGAAGCGGCAGCCGACGGCAAAATGGCATACAAAGGGCAAGGCAGCGGAAAAATTGGCAATAAGTGAAAGTGAAAAGTGAAATGGTTGAAGTGAAATAGTGCAGTGTAGTGGGGCAGTAACTACAAACAAAAAGGCCCAAAAGTGTAAGAAAAAGTGCCTGATCCAGAGAAACGGCATACAAAAGGGAGAGGAAATAAGTGAAAGTGAAGTGTTAAAAGTGTATCTATGCTTAGTATTTTATGCATACATATTTCTTTTCGTGTTATCACGTGATCTCAGTGTATCAGTGTGTTTGTGTGTGCAATTAATCCAGAAAAAGCGCAAAGCTGCGTCTCTTTCACACCCCAAAGTCCAATGTGAAAAAAGTGTAGAAAGAAATAAGAAAGGAGAGAGTGCAGCGTGTCCACGCTCTCTCCCTCCAAGTGTCTCATTACATGGCGAGGTGAGGTCTATGTGATCTCATTCTCTCTCGTTGGTGATTCAACACGAACTTCAGTCCTGTTTTGCCTCACCTTATATTGATCTAACCAAAATTTGGGCTCCAAATCAAGTGTGCTTGGAATGATTTCAATTCCTTTGCTTGTGATGGTGTAATTTCGCATTCTTTTTGTAAATCGTTCTTTCGCAAATCGGCGCAAAATCGCTATTTCGCAAATCCGTTTATCGTTCCGACGTTATCACGAAATCGTCGACTTATTGACGACAAATGTTATTGCCCAAAAGGTAAGAGAAAGGGATGGGAAAACAAAAGAATGTATATTTAAATCTTGGAGAAATTAGTTTTAGTAAAAGAAAATCTCCAAATCTATAAAGGGGCGACATCTGTAGAGTGCTTTCTGCGTAAGCTTTCTTATAATTTATTTCCTCACGAACTTTGAACTGTGTGAAAGCTATGGAAGCTTAAGTTATCAAAAGCTCTGGCCTTTGCATCCACCATGTAATATCCTTCTCTTTTCTTAATTATTTTGGTATCTTTCCCGCCACGATTTACAATTTATGAGTCCAATGAATTGCATTTACTCAGTCAATGACGTTGCGTAAATATTTTGCCAGCACTTGGCCGTCCAATATATAAGTCCTTGAGTGGCAGAACCAGGACGGGAACGAACGAATGAGAAAAAGGAGCTCCACTTGACCCCGAATGATATTCGAGGATTCCTTGGCTTGGATGCCCAGTCCTGGCTGCTAATAGCCAAAAACTAAAGAGGAGGCAACACTCAGAAAAATTATAGATTTTTTATATGTTTTCTATTTGCGGGGTTTTTCAATTTTAAAACCAAAAGATTGGCTGAAATTAATGTGAAATGTTGTGATATTTCTTGAGCTTAAGAAACTATAAAAAAATCCCGAATGTATCCTCTTTTTGCTCTGTGCAGCCTGCGACAGTGTCCACTTGGGCAGGCGTTAAATGAAAGTAAATAGCTACACACACACACAGAGATGGATACCCTCCCATATATAGTGTCACGTATATATGTACACACTCATGGCTATTTACTTTTGCGTACATACTTATTTAGTTGCATAAAAGGAGTAATAAGTGCGGATTTTATGATGCGACGCGACACAAAGAGGGACACACATAGCACACACAGCGGGGCTCTCCGCCTCGATTGCCTTCCTCTTGAACTCTCGACGTGCGTCTGCCCTTTGACATTACCCACACACAATCATCAAGATACTATACACAAACACACACAGTCGTGCAAGTACTTTGTGTGTCGTGGGTGTGGGTGTGTGTCAAAGTGACAATAAGCCACTTAAGGCAGCGCGCACTTCATTAGTTTTCTTTATTGATATTTTCACAGCAACCCAAACAGTTATGAGTAGTTTGTATGAGAGAACGGTTTAGCGTTCGACTTGTCCCTGTCGTGTGTCTGATTTTGATGATTCCATAAAAATACTGGTGCCCTTAGTTGAAGCTTTAATGTGGATGTGTCGCTGAGTTTAGTTGGGGTTCAACGAGCTCGCAATTCTTTGATATAAACTCAAGCAGCTTAATGATAGTTGATTTCCAATTGTTAAAGATGGATTGGAGATGGGTAATGGAAAGATCTAGCAGAGCTTAAACTAATTTACGATAACAGATTACCCATGCACTTTATTTGAATGCTCGACTCGCTGCCACAGGGCGTGTGTGTATAATATATGGAAGGCAGCTGCACTTTAAGGCTGGGCTTGTGGTTCGGGTTTCGGATTTGAGCTGGGGTTTATTCTTTCGGTCTACCAAGCAGCGCAAAATCTTGGCAATTAGGCAGTGACAGCGAAACAAAAGCCTCGACACAGGACGAACTGGCATGGGTCTGGTTTGTGTTTCTCTCTCCACCGCTCTCGGGATGGAAAGACAAAATTATTGTCACTTGGCACCTCGCAGGGAGAACACCAGCGGGAGCATAGCGGAGTGTAGCAGAGCTGCAGGAGCAGCTACAGATGAAGTGGGCAAAGGATCTGTAGTTTGGGATCTAAGGGGAGTTTTGTAAGCGCTTTGCCCTATGAAAAATTGCTGTCATTTGCACAGCATAAAAATAGGAATATGCTGGGTGAACCGGGTTGGAGCGGGACTGAGAGGAGGGCAGGGCCAACACACACACACATTGCTAACCATAAGTTAACGGAAATCCACACAACCACATGGCCACATCCACATGCAGGCGACAGTGCAATGGAAAAAGAGGAAAGTTGCTAAGGGGGAGTGGTGTGGGAGTGGGATGGGTTTCTGGTGGGAAGGCTGCAAAGCACTTGTGAAAAATAACTTTGCACATCGTTGAATTTGGTGTGCAATTTTCTCTCCATCCTCCTTCCTTTTACTTTTAATTTTGTTTGTAAAGAAAACTCATTTTCATCATTTTGAAGTTGCAACTGCGCTTGTCTTTTGTCTGAGAGCGGAAAAAGGGAAAAGCGAGAGAGACAGAGAGGAGAACGAGCGAAAAAAAGCTGCACCACATGTAATTATTTTGATCATTTGCATGAGCAAAACCCACAAAACAGACGCCAAGCGGGCTACTACGACCTTAAAGGCTTTAAGGGGAACCGAGAACCCATTGCCAGTGAGATTTCTAGCTTCCCATTCCCATCATCATCATCATCTGGGGGGTTGTGGCAATTTATGAGCTCGTCTGCACCTTTTGCAGCTTGCACGTGTGAAAATTGTTTTGCCAGAGTTGGTTTTTAGCCTGCCCCATGGCAACGCACTCTGCGAATCCCTAGCCCTATCCCTATCGCTATCCCTATACCCCTTGACTGCTCTTTGTCTGCCCTCAACATTTATTACAGCGTCGCATATTGTGTCATAATTCCAGCGTACAAATCTGCACGAATGCACAATTTAATTTGTATGAAATTTTCCTTTGCTCTGTTGGCCGTATGCATAAACATTCTCTCTGATTTGTGATGGTTGGCCTCTGATGGAGGGTCCTGTGGCCGGACAACAGGCACCGGGACACCGGGACGCACACCTGGACACTCAAGTCCAGGGCGATAAAAACCCACCGATTGTATGAAAAATTCGTTGCCATTTCATTTTGGTATCCATTTCAATGCTAATTTGTTATATTCTGGCATTTTTTGTTTGTTTGGTGGGGTGTTCTTTTGTGGTGTTTGCAGGATCGTAGGCGTAAATAAATGAATTTCATTGCATACTTTTGTGGGCGAGGAGAATTTTTTTATTGTATGTCCTTTTGTCGGCCGCTGAGCAATTTATTCATTCTGAAAGTTGTGGCTCTGAAGCGTAGCGGCGAAAGTGCGAGTGACTGCCTTATACATATAATTGAAATATTGCCAGAGGTGTCGCCTCACTGAATGAATAATACTTTTCAAGTGCCTCTGCCTCTGCCACAGCCACTGCCACTGTCAGTACTCGTATTTCGTATGTTCGCATTCGTATTCGTACAATGGAATGAATTCATTTCCATCTAGGCAATCATTTTGACTGAGTGACTTTTGAAAAAAATCATTTTGACTGAGTGACTTTGGGTCGAAATATTGTTAAACTCTGAAATGGCTGCCATTATACCACATACGAACGTAGGAGTATGCGACTCATAACAAAGCTATGCTAATGTATCTCTCTCCCCTCCAAAGTTCTTTAGAATTAATTGGATAATGCTGCCCATGCTGATACTGGGGCTCACTATACACATTTGGGCTATAATTTACTTGGCTGGAGGGGAACCCCATTCATTAGGATCCCACATACCCCAACAGACAACGAAAAAAAAGCATCGGATGTCCCTTGTTTTTAGGCGTAAAACTTTGCTAATTACTGTGAACATTTTCACAGCGTGCAACTTTTTTGTTTCTTTGAAAAGGTGCCCCCTGACGAAGGTGGTTCGCCCCCAAGCCATTAGCCCCGCTCTATTTGTATGTGTGTGAGTTCAATGTAAGGTGTTGACTTTTTAATGGTATGTGAAGAGTAAACGACAGAGAGAGAGAGAGAGCGGGGAACACAGCCCGGAAGAAGAAGCCTGATGACAGCGAAAATAGGCTGAGAGGCCTTTAATTTGCCCACGGTTTGTGCTGTTAATGAGAGGGCATCTCACCTTTTGTTGTATCATCGTTCTCGTCATCGTCATCGTCGTCGTACTGAATGCAATTAACACTTTCATAAATTACGAAATTTATTTTAAGGAGCGCACATCAGAGCAGGGATTTCATCTTTTGTTGGATCCGATCCGGCTGATGTGCGCATATATAAATTTACAATTTTTAATTGGCCATCTACATGAGAGCCGCCTGGACGCAGACCAAGACTTGGACATGAACATGGACGTGGATGTGGGACCTCGACCTGAACGACGTCCTTCATTGTCTGCATTCAGCTGGTTGTCTGCATAATTAAACTTGTAAAACTTTATGCCGACCACATGCAGAAAATATCAAAATCCGAGCCGGCAGTCTGTTCGTGTACCCGGCAAAAACTCCATTTACTTTTGAGTTCTTGACGTGGATTTTTTGAGTGACCTTCAGGTGAATGATTGAGATAATGTTATGCAGATGTTTAAGTGGAAAAATGTCTGCGAGGTTTTCATATTTCCATATTCCACTACGATGCTCAATATTTTAAATAAATAATTATCCACAATTTGAACTTCAGTTGAGTTTTTTGCAAAAAATAAAAAAAAATATCCATTCCATGTATGCAGTTTTTGTAATATTTTAGGCTTTACATTCATTAAACCAATTAGAATTGAAATATTTTTTGCAAAGAATTTAAATTACTTTACATATTTATGGAAATCCAGTGCATAAATCTACAAAAATGATTTGTCTATTTTTGTTGCTAGGGATTTTTGGCCTTCTAAGCTGGTCAATAATTTTTGTTGGCTTTCAACGAATTCTTGTCTGGATTAAATTTTTTTTTGCGAAATTTAAAATATTTCAATTGTGCTCGGTCAGCAGACAGACAAAGAGAGAGAAAGAGAGAGAGAGGTAGGGAGATGATAGGGAGAGATAGAGAGAGTGAACGAGGGAAATCTAGCCACGCGTCTTTATTAGCTGCCGCCTTGAGCTTCCAAAGTTTTTCGCTTGCCAGCGCAGTTTTCATCATCAAAGGATAAGCGTCTCTGTGGGGAGTGGTAGGCGTGGCATTGGGGCTGGGCATGGGTGGGCATGGGACCGTGTGGCATGGCTGTACGTCTCCTGCATTCAAAAGCGCACAAATCGCATTTTCTTGAGAGAAAATGTTGCTTCATTTGTGCAGCGAGCGGTGGTTTTTGTATAGAAAAATGTTTGAAAGGATTTCTCTCTTTCAGTTTTCAGTTGTGTGCGTAGGTGAATTAGACCATGACTATACGCCCCCCACCTCTGTGGCTAGGGGATAGGCAATGGGGGATTGGAGGGTTGGGCAAATTGCATGTGCAAAATTAAATAAAAGCGCAAAGCCATAAATGCAATTTAGCTGCAACTGCAACTGCATTGAAAAAATAGATATCAATTGATTTTTAGCTATTATTTAGATGGAGAGCTGACTCGTCAGAAAAAGAAAAATATATAGAAAATTAAGTAAATGCCAAGGATAATTTAGGATCAGTTTCAAGAGACAAGACGAGCAAGTGCTCCCTTGCAAGTGGTTACTCACGAAATGTATATCCGAAATTCGACAAAATAAATTATTGGAAGACAAAAGGATGAAACAGATTTCTTGGCAATGGCAATCCTATCTCTAGCCCCAAATTAATGTACACCTTTATTACGCATGGGGGGATAAAGTCCATCCTCATGCTGAAATTGATTGCCAAAATCCGGGGGAAAACAATTAAATAAAATTACCTACAGGCAGAAAAAGTATTAAAAATCCATTAACATTGCATTGCCATTAGGCGCAAATTGTATGAACGTAATGGAATAAAAGTTAAGCAAGTTATTTTTATTTGTCGTCATTCCTTTTGCTTAATTTTTATGCGGCTGAAGCTTGAGCTGAGGCCGAGGCTGGTTCTGCTACTGGTTCTGGTACTGGGCAATAAAAGATAGAAACTTATTTTATGGCGCTATTTATTTTGCCTGATTACAGTTTTTACGAGGCGATGGCGACAAGGCGGCCAACGCCACAAAGCGGGCCGAAACTGCTGCATACCTTTTGGCGCAGTAACTGAAAACCTAACTCAATATTCAAAAGCCACGGACAAAAAGAGAATATACAGAGAGAAAGACTAAGAGCGAGGGTGGTAAAAAAAAGGTATGGAGAGAGGTATGCACGGAGCTGAAAGAATGGGAGTGAGGGAGAAGCCAAAAAGCAGCGCAGCCAAAGCAATAAAAATGCATTTTTATGAGCAAAACTACCAACAAGCATAAATCTCTATCGAAAGCTGCTTTGCATTGCCAGAGTGCAGAGGAGAAAAAGGAGGTGCAGCATGAGGAGCAGCGCATCCACTTCCACCTGCCCCGTATGGCAGTTTGTGTGGGGAGTACATATGTAGTAGCAGATATAAGATAATGCGGCGACTTCACTAAGACTCCAGCGACACTGCGACACACACACAGAGACGCAGAGACACTGCCACAGTCAGAGGTACATTCGCAGATGCACAGAGGTAGTGGCAGTGACAGAGGTACAGAGAGACATGGAGCCACAGTCGGAGAACAATAACAAATGCATGGGAAAACAAATTACAATTCGTTTGCAGCAGTGGCAGTGTGGGGTGGATGGTGGAAAAGGGGAGCCAAAGCAGTCACTGCCAGTGGGTGGAGAGTGGAATGCAAAGGGAGCTGGGAAAATAATCCCATTTGTAAAAATTGATTGCACTTTATCGATAAAAAAGCGTTGCAGCAGCAACCAGAGACAGAACCAGTGCCGTAGCCATAGTCATAGCCATGGCCACTATCAGACCAGGAAAGACCAGGGACCCGAGTCACATAGCCATAGACAGAGAGTCGAGAAAGATGAAACACGTCTGTTAAGTGGAACGTAGAGCGCAGTAGACGTTGACCAGGAATAGGGGCGAGGCGAGTGTCGATGCTGGCATGGACGAGCCATCGAGGATAACGTAGATAGTTCATCTATAGGCCATACAATGGATGGGTACATGTGTAAAGCACAGATCATTAGTGTGCACTGACAGGCTGCTACGAGAATGGTGCTGTGCTGTTCTGCTCGACATTAAAACGTGATTAATGGACAGATGACGACAATACGAGTAACTCCAGACGGTGACTGTGACTATGGACAATCAGCTGTTGGTGGTCTTGGCCAATTACCCAGACGGCATTCATCCTTTCTCCTTGCTTTTTCTCTTACATTTATTGGTTGAGGGAATATTTTTTGTCTAGCCCGAGATTGGTCACAGGTTTCGCTTGAGTTGCGGTTTTTTCACTGGCTTTGGATTTGGTTTTCGCTGGCTTTGGCCAAACTGCAAACTTTTTGCTTACCTTATACAAAAATAAACCTAAACGGGGACAGGGGCAGGGGCGACTGCATTCAATGAAATTGTGGCCAAACTTTACGTTTCGTTTTCCTTTCTCTTGCTCATATTTTTTTTGTTTGTTTGTGGGTGCTACAAATGTTGCCAAACCATAAGACCCACCCCCATCCCACCCGTACGGAGAAGCTGGCGCTGCACTTGCGGCCGGAAATCTAAATTTACAGCATTACAACTTCCGGTAAGCTGCTTATTGGCATAGAAACTCCAACTCGGACGCTCAACGGTCGTCCACTGCAAATAAAATCCGACAATAAAATGATTTATAAATAAACGTTTGCCTTGCCATATAAGTTTACACAGTGCGGGTGTGGGTGCGGCAGCCATGCCATGACTACGAAGGATCAGAGGGGGCGAGGGAGCGGTCCTGCTTCGAATACCCGGAATGACTGCTCGATTTTTGCCATTTCAATTGGCCAGCTTTTGCCCGCCCTTGTGGCAGTGGCTGTCGACAGTGGACTGTGGCTGTTATCGGCTGCGCATTATTAGCATTTTGTGTGCAATTACACGTGAGTGGCGGCCATTTTGTGGTAGTTTCAAGTGCCCGGCAATCAGTAAAAGTAGCAAAAATTTAACTATTGTACGGCGAGTGGAGTTTGCCAATGAGTTATTAATGCTTCAGGTGAAGAGGGCACTCGGCATGCAAAAGTTACTTCATGTCAAGGGTCCAACAAAAAAGTAAAGCTATATCTCTCGGCATTCATACTTTCATTCACTCATTCATATTCGTGCTCGCAATTTCCCTAACTATTGTCAATCAACTCGACTGGACGAAGGAGGAAGCTTTTTGGGCTAAACATTCTTAGACTTAGTTGCTTCTACCTGCAGCTAAACCAGAAACCAAAACTTTGGTTTAACTTTTGCACTCCGTATTCTGTTTCAGTTGAGTTCAGAGCTAAGTTGGTAACAAACCAAAACTAGCTGACAATGCCAGTCGTACTGGCAGTTGGACCAACTTAGAGCCTCATTCAGGCCTGAGATGGGTGTTGCGGGCGGTGCTGTGGCTATGTGTGGGGTGAATGTCAATCATTTCTATCAAATAACTGAGGCACTTAGTGGAGCCAAAAACCGCTGGCCTGGGCGCCAACTTTTTAACAAACACTTCATGCAGAATGTTGTGCAAGTTCTCGGTTACCATCCCGAGCATCCAGCTTCCAGCTTCCAGTGTTCCATCTTCCATTTAGCTCTTAGTGACAAGTTCCCCTCTTAGGAAGCCTTGAAAAACCTTGAAACAATGTCAAAAGAAACTTCCTACAAAGGGCGACTTGTCAGAAATTGCGCATACGCCGCGCTGTCAGGCAACTCAACAAAACTGAGACCATAAAACCAGAGTCAAGTTCTGCGGTAAATTTGCGCCATTGTTTCGCATTCGACACATTTGATGAGCATTTCTTTCAGGCAGTCCAAAAGAGGCAGTAGCAGTAGCGGTGGTTTGGGCACTGAAATTTGTAAGGCTCGTGAAATTGAAAACTTTTACAAATTCAGGTCGGGTCACACTCAATACTCGTACTTATTGCAAATGCAAAATTGTTTTCCCCCACTGCTTGCCGCCGGGAAAAACAACATGGAAAATAGGAAGAGGCAGAGGCAGAAGCAGAGAAACGTGGAAACGAGGAAAATAAGAAACCAGAAGCGGGCCATAAAGTTAAATTGAACATAATTTAATTTGACTGTGAACCGCAAAAGTTTTGCGTTTTTAATTAAACAAACAGCAAAAGTGAAGGAATCAAAAAGCAAAAACGGCGTTGAAGACCTTTCAATGCTTTTAGCCATTTGACGTAGAATGGTTCCATGATTCTACCATCTCTCAGGCCTCTACCATTCGTACCCAGACCGCTCTGGAATGGGAGGCAGGCCAAGGCTTAAACATAAATCATGCTCGGCGTTGAAATTTTGAAAAATATTTTTTTTTTGCAGGGATAACTTTGCATTGTTGCTTGCTGCTTCTTGCTGTTGCTTCTGTTGTCATTGCGATAATTAATCAACATGGCGGCATAGTCCTAGGCACTGCCATTATCAATTACAGGATGATAAATTGTATGGCAAAAGAGTTCTTTCTTTAATAAAATTTATGATGCAATTGTTAAGAATCAGATAAATAATTTCAATGAATTTCATTGACAGCAAGAGCCCAAGCATAAAATACACAGAAAAACAACTGAAAAGAAATGAGTATCAACACACCATTAATATGGGAATACTCGTAATTATTTATGGGCACATGAGAGAGAGGCAGAGGCTAGCCAGTCTGCCATGTAGTTCAGTATTCACCAATCATCTTTGGAGTTCAATATTCTCTTAAAGTTAACGAACAAACCAAGCGTACAATAAGTGCACTTTATGCCATCTTACACATCGCATCAATCCTTTCATATTCGACACACAGAACCCAAATTGATTATGACACAAGGGAAACCCAAAAGCAAGGCATAATCTCTCATAATCCTTAATCAGTCATTATCCCGTCTACTCGTATGTACACACACAGTTTAGCAATTATTTGTAGAGTCTCTCTGTAATGTTGTAAAATTGTTTCTCATAAAAATAACAATTGAGAAATTATTTGAAGAGGGGTGAAGATGCGACTTGGTTGATATCAAACAACATGCCTTTTGTTTTGCAGTCGAACTTAATTGCAGTGCGGCGGTGCAAAGGAGAAGAGATGGACCCAAGAAAGTAGAGAGCCAACCGTGTAGGGAGGACATTGGCCACAAGCAGCTGCAGCAGCAGCTAGATGCAGGCACAGAAGTCAGGACTCAGAGCCAGATCGACGAGGCTCATGAGAGGGGAAAGACAGCAACAGCAGAAGAAAATATAAATTGCATGCGAGCAAGGGCAGCCATTACCTGATGCACACACACACACACACACACACACACATACAGATGCACAAATACAAAGCGAAAGAAGGATGTCTATTTCTGTGTGTCTCTCTGTCTGTATTGGTATGTATCTCTGGCAGGCTAACATGGCACATCCATGTGTGCATCTCTCCCTCGCTCTCTCTTTCTCTCTGCTGTCTTTTGTGTGTAATTAAACAGTGCTGTTGGCATGAAATAAAATATAAGCAGAGGCAGTCAACAACCAAAGCCCAGAGAGAGGGGTCGAAAAGGGTCGTCAGAGTAGGAGCAAAGAGGGGGGTATGGACACTGGCAAGCGGGGGAAAGGGATCTGCAGCAGAATCGGGGTGTAAAGTGGGATGCGGTTGGGTGAGGAAGACCGATGCGGAAACGTACAAAGCATAGCATGAAATTTTCTTGTCTTGGCATCCTGTCGCCGGATATGTTGCCTCAATATGGCCGCCGGATGAATGATGCGTGCACATACAGAGATACATTTACAATTACAGCAACATATATGCACAGATACAGATACAATTGCAGCTACAAATGGGAGACAGGAGGGAGGAAGATACATCCTACAGCTGAGCCAAGGACAATGGATATTTTATTGAATTGTGCCTTTTGGAAATGCGTTTTATACGGGATTTTATATTGTTTAAAATGTTGGCTATAAAGTATTTCTTAGGCCATTAGTTTGACACTTGAAAATTTAGTGCCCCGGAACAAGGTTTCATTCGAATTGAATTCAGCAGTTGATTGTGTGGCAAAATTCCTTTGGTGTAGTTTTTTTTCTCTACTTTCGGGGGGCAATGAATGGCATTCGTGGCATTCTCCTACTGCCCCCCAAAAGCCAATGTATTGGAAATAAAAATGGACACAAAAACTGTTGTGTAATAAACTTGAGCAATGCCCTCTGCCCTCTCTCTGACTCGGTGACCAACTTGCTATGTGTTGGGTGTGTATGTGTGTGTGTGTGTGTGTGTGAAAGATATCTTGGCTGAATTAATTATAGAGTTTCATGAAATTCTAATTAGGAGGCAACAAACGAGGGGCATATTAACCGCAGCCAAACAACAGCACAAGGACCTGCTGAACCGCTCATTAACAGGGATGCAACGACGCAGAGGGGAAATAAGCGAAATTTGAGAGTCCTCTGTCTGATGCTGTGCCGCTTCCGTGTTCGTGTCGCTGTGTCTGTTCCTTTTGCTACATGCTGCATGGTATTTAATTACCTGCGGTTAAGCTATAACTTATGCCGTCCACCAAATATGTTGTAATATTTTCCACCCTTTGTAAAGCTCTCTCGCTCTGTTCTGTTCTGTTCTGTTCTGTCTGCGGCAGGCAGTCGAGTCCCGGTGCACCGGGAAATTGCATGCAATTTTCTGCAGCTTGTGAGAAAATTGATAATAATATTAAAGTTGTTTCCGCAGCAGGCAAGTAACAGAAAGCAGCAGCACATGCACTGTACTGCAATGTAGGTGTAGAGCGCCATAGCTGGCCATGCCAATACCCTACTGTTTCAGATTCTCACAGCTAAGGAAAACCAAATCATATTAAAGTAATACAACGAAACTTTTGCCTTGTCTTTGAGCATATTTTTCGCATCATCACAAACTCATTAACGAAACAGACATGCCCACAGCACACAGCAACGAGTGTTGCAGCGAAGCATCCTTTTTTGTTTTTACGCTGCTGTGGAAAATTGCTAAGAAACTTTTATTATTCTCGCATGTCGCGCCGGCAACGCGAAGGCAGGGGTAAAGGGAGGGCACCCGTAAGGGGTCGCCTGATTGCAAAATAAATGCAAAGGCAAATGCATTTAAAAAGTTTTTCGAAAAACTTCTTGCAATGGCAGCAACATTTTCAAAATCGCTCAACGCATTTAATATTGAAGGAGTCGAAGGGGTAAGGCAGGGGGGGGAAAGGCAAAACCAATCAACTTGCTTTCTGTTGCATATTAAAAGTGACTGCAAAGCAATGTGTGGACTAAAGGGTACCCTTGATGAGAGTGAAGCTGGAAATTTAATAATCTCTGGATACAACAGGAGGGACTTTGACTGTATGTACAATATGCCATTGGTTAACACTATTTCTAAACATTTTCTATGTACCATTGTGCTCCACAAATATCTATTATAATGCGTATTCCGTACATTTGTTTGCTGGTGTCTGAATTAGTGTGTCAAATATAATAAAATTCAGAGCTCGAACAACATCAATAACGTGGCACAATTGTTGTTTGCCTGACACATTAAAATAAAACTATTTTTATGTGATCTCCAATGCTCTACAATCTCCAATTTTATGCGCTTTTGTTGCCAAAAAAATAGAAATGTACGCTTACTTTTTGGCGCTTACTGCTGATTGTTATAGCTGTAGTTTTACTCTACTCTGGTGTACTGGTGTTGGTGTAGCCATTTTGTTTTAGTTGGCAATTAAAACCGATTTCCGAAAATCGCCGAGAGCGGGCACCCAGCTCCTTGTACGCGGCTGCGAGTGCGGCACCTTCCGCAGAATACAACATTTAGCTGTCGTAAAAGTCACGCGCCATAAAACTGACAGCTGTTAAAATGTTGTATGATTCGGTGGGGCTGAAGTGTGAAACACACAGACACACAAACAGAGAGGAGTTGTGTGTATGTTAGTGCGGTGAAATTGCGGTTCCTCTGATGAGTTAATGTGCTATTAAGCAGAAAACCTCTTAGAATCCAAGCAGCAGAGTCGAAATGCAATAGAAATAGCGCTTGAAGACATTGAAATGACTCTTCGTCGCTAGCATTGTGTAGGTGAATGGTTCTATTCACGGTAATTGCAGCATAAAACTTACTTTATGCGACCGTATAAGTGGAAGAACTATCAATTATAGTGGGATTTATGGATGGATGAATGGATGGCCGGCTGCAGCATTTTAAGCCAAGTTTAGTTGCTCGGACTTCCATCAATTGTGACATGCAGCGCATCTAATATCCGCTTTTACTTTCTCCCCATCCCCCCCCCCCCCCCCCCCCCCCCTCCCCAATGCCATGTGATATTTTGACAATGGCTTCAATCATTCCACGCCGTCACATATGTAGCTGAAATCCGCTCAATATCCGCTGCACACACCCCCTCACACTGAGGGAGATTTCAGCCATTATCTATGGCCATTTCCGCATCATTTTCATTTTCATTTTGATTTTTGTTTCATTTCGGCTGGGTGGACGGGTGGAAAACTATAAATGTAGCAGAGGGAAAACCAAAAAAAGACGGAAAAACGACATGCATATTGATGTGGCATCATTTTACATTTCGGCAATGCATAATTTTAGGCATTGCGGTTGAGTTTTAATGTGGCCCAACTTGCCACAGGACATGGGACACGGGGACACGGGGACACGGAACACAGCTGCGAGAATGCATGGTAAATGCTTTATGCATATATCCGTAAAAATTGTAATTAAAATGAACAATGCTTGGGCAATGTTGAATGGTTCTATCCATTCCAGTTAAATGCCATATCAAACGAGAGACGAGACAATAATCGTTAGCCCAATCTCAGCACCACGGGGCGTATGATTGACGTTGCGTAATGACTGGCTGACTGCTGGCTGACTACTGCCTGGACTGGCTGACTGCCTGAACAGTACGAAAAGCTTTTGAGAAGGTTGTCGTTTTAGTCAACGGTTTAGTTGTAAGCCCCGGGAACAGGACTAATTTATTAGGGCCACGTGTAATGCTGGCAATTATTGAAAGCGTGAGACAAATAAAAATATATGGCAAAATCTATACGGTGGGGAGGAAATATAGTAGTAGGAAAGAAGAGCTCTCTGTGTGTGTGCGAACAAATTGCAGTTGGCCGGGCACGTTCGTGGCCAACAAATCACAAGCAATTATAGAAATTTAAGAAGAAATAGCCTGTCCAGTGGCCCAAGCAGCCAACAGCTGCCGCTGACACAGGACACGGACATAAAACTTGAGACTTGTACGAGTATTTGTTTAGTCGCACGGTCGCTGCGAAAAAAGCAGCCGACTAAATCGAAAATGTTTATAGATAAACGTTAAATATAACGTGACAGCGGACACTGGACACCGGACACCGGACAAAATGACAACGGACAGCAGACGGTGGAGGAAAATTGTATTAGCAATAGGACGCTGCGATTAGTGGGCCTCGTATTTCATCGTTTATCGCTGGGCGAAGGCCTGGAACTGGGCCTGGGCCTGAAACTGGAACCTGGCTGGCTGCCATCTCTGCTGTTTGCTGTCCGCTTCCTGTCCGGGGTTACACTCGTAAGCACTTTATTGTGAAATGTACATGAGCGATTATCGCCGTGTTCTACATATTTGTGTTCATTACAAGAGATTAGTGTCCTGAAATCGTTTTGTAATCCGTTATGGCTGTTGTTGCTGCTGCCACTGCCGCCGGGTCAGTGTCGATGCGACGCGCCCTATAAACTCCATCAATTTGCATAATTGCACTCAAGCATGTTTAATTTGTATTTATTGCATTATTACGCATATCAACGGACCGCAAATTCAACAACGACAACCGCCAAAAACGAAGAGCGCGCCAGAATGCCGGATTCTGGCCAAAAAACCCAGGATGATGCACATCCCCAGGATGATAATGATAACGATAATGATGCACTGCGGTCCAGGCTATGCAGCGCAAAATGTGGGAATTTCCACGATGTTTGGTTGAGGTTTCAGTTTCAGTTTCAGTCGGAATTGGACAGGGAGCGGGAATGCAGTTGCAGACTCTACAGATATTGTTAGTAATTTCAACTCTTGAAGCGACTGCCCTTAAAGCCTTGACACACACTTTAAGCATGCTCTGAAAACCATTTCAATTATAAGATAGTCCATATCGCCTTTTGGCATAAATAATTAAACTGCGGCCAGTCCACACACAAGTTTTGGGGCGTTCTATCTTTAGCTTTTATCTAATTGTTGGTTACCTTTTGTTAGCCTGGTCAAGGATAGCCAAACAATGTGTGGGTATTTATTTATGGCCCAGCGGCTAACAACCTCAGATTCCACGCCGCCGTTTCACCCATTCGTCGGTTCAACAAGTGGGCAATGCAGATTCAAACTACTTACACACATTTATATATATACATAGTACAATTCCTGTTAATTATTTAATTAAAACTTTTATCTTCTCACGCACACTCACAACCCCGCAGTCAGGGGTACTGGGACTGAGTGTGGGGTTAAAACAGCTTCGAACTTTTTGTTTCAAGTGAAGAAGCGACCAGAGCCGGAGCTTGAGTCTGTTTGGGTTTAGTTTTCCTTTGCTTTGCTTTGCTTTTTGCTTTCCTTTCCTTTTCCCTAAGAGTTTCCATGCAAATACTTTCTTCAGCTGGATAAACTGCAAAGTTTTTATCAAGTTGCTGCAATGGAAATTGCAATTGTTGTGTTTATTTAGATTTCACCGGCTTACACGTAGCCACCCTCCTCCACTCTCCACACTCTCCCTGCCAACCTTCGACGATTTTCAAGGGGGCCGCCGTACGACAGGGTTCGGTAATTAACATCATGAAGAGCTTTGGATGAATGTGCATGATTTATCTTTGCAGCCTTTTAAAACACACTCAAGAGGTTCATTAATTTTCGCTTCGTCTCGTCTCGTCTCGCATCCAGAGACACACGCAGATTACTCATACGCAACGTTGCTGTGGACAGGCACGGTGTGGAGTGGTGCTGCGTACACAACACTGAAGTGAGCAATTAAAAGCTCATTAGCATTTAAAATGTTCACACGAAAAGCTGAAAAAATTCATCCAAGCAAATCGCTGTGAGCCTTCACTAGCTGCCTCCTAGAATTTTCACAAATTAAGGGAGAGGAGCGATGGGGAGAAGAGTTCCCTGCGTCGGGATGCACACACCGCATGCTATCCTCTGTCGGGTCGAAGTTTTTATTAAATTTTTGTGTCGCCCCCAGTTGCAACAATCAATTACGTGGCCGACTTTTTATGCCCGACATTTATGGTTATTGTTTGGCGGCCAAACCTTGCCTTTTGCATTTTGGTTTTGCCGCGACGGGAGGGAAAAGTAAAAGTTATTTTTATTATAATATTTTTCAAAGGTGGTCGGGCCGAAAAATGATTGCAAGAGTTAAAATTAAAAGCAAATGTAAAATCATATTTCTATGTGTAAACTTTCGCCAAGGCCTCAAGGTCCTTGCCTCTGAATCTGCCTCTGCCTGCCAAGTGAAACAAAAGTTTTTTAATAAAATGTTTGCCTTTCCACACAGCTCGAAAACTTTATTGAGTGCGGCGGCGGAGCACCTTCAGCTCTCTCTCTCTCTCTCTCTCTCTGGCACTCAGATGCGAAAAGAAGCGAACTGCCAGGAGAAAAGTCCAACAGTTACAATAACAGAGCCACTGTACACAGAGAGAGAGAGAGAGAGAGAGAGAGTGCGGCACTGGCACAGGTACTGGCCGCCAAGCGAATCGAGGTAATCGAGTATGAAAATTGGAATTGAAGTTGCTGCCGCAACACACACTCTGAAGACAAAGGAGCTGGTCTGTAGTTCAGGAACAGAAACAACAATAATTGCCTGCTGCAAATGAAAACGAGCCGCCAAAAGACAAACGAAGGTATGTACTTTCTCTGTTCATTTTCACGTTGTGCGTGCGTATGCGTGTTATTGCAGCTGTTTTGGTCGAGGCATTTCCTTTTGCTGCTATCGCCAGAGCCATCAGCCATGAAAAACTAAACAGCGCCTGGGGCGCAATTCGCTGGCATTGTCAATCGCAGACAGCGGCAAAGTTCATTTAATTTTATCATCGATTTACGGAAACTCGATAAAAATCTTTGCCTTCCACTCCGAGGGCCAAGTCGCAGATTGAAAATTTATTACATTTTTATTGCTTTAATGTGCGCGATAATCGAAAATTTATTTAAAAAGAAGTTATAGTAAAGGTGCGGTGCGGTGGGGGGTGCTGCAAATAAGTGCCAGGTTAGCGCCGGCGACCGCAGGGCTTTCTCCCAATGTCGGAGGCGTGGCAGCATTTGATTTGTGGCCACAACCGCTGTGAACTCGAATGGCAACGAAATTTGTCCGTGCCCAATTCATGGCCAGGGCTTAAAAACTAGAAGCGTCATATAGATGTGCCTATTCCTATACCTATACCTATATAGAGAGAGAGAGAGAGAGAGAGAGAAGTATCTACAAGCAGCTTTGCATGCATAATTAACAGGCCAAATAAAAGCAAAAAGGTAAGCTCCAGCACAAGCTGAAAGTAGGACCAACTCTCCCCTGCCAGGAGCCAGCAGCCAGCAGCCAGCAGCAGCCTGTTGTTGGTTATTGAGCTGCTCTACCTTTTAGCTTGGGGGCAGGTGAACTTAATTTTAATTTCGTAGTAATTTCCTGGACTGCCTTTTGTAATTAGTTCTGAGAAAGGTCAAGTGTTTGACCTTTCTTTTGCAGCATTCTCGCTCTGTTTGATCCGTTCCCAAACGTTTCACACAGGCGATGTTCCCGGAATGCCAAAACACTTTCCAAATTCTGTTCTGGCATCAGCAGAGATACGGGAACAAAAAAAAGTTGGCTGGCTATTCAAACATTTGTGTTAAACTGCAGGTAACCAACTGCAAATAAGTTGCTAACAAACGACAGAGTCGCTGCTTCGGTGACAAAAGGGACCGAACCACACTCCACACTCCACACACTCTCTGGAGGATGTACTGAATGTCCATGTCCATGTGTGTCTGTGTGTTGCAAGAGTTAACATTGTAAGCCGCTTATCCTGAGCTAAAAATGTCTGTTTGTTTTTCGTAAATTTAAGCCGCAAAATGGCGCATGTGTGTAAGCATTATAAAAATATACAACTATTCAGCGGGCACACAGTGCAATGGTGCAGTGAGGCCTGCCCCTGCCCCCAGAGTATTCCGCACACGCGCCTCATGGTGCGACCAGGTGGGTGTGGGTCGCTCGTTAGGGAAAAATATGCAATTAATAGGAGATGTTTATGGCATTCATTAAATAAATATTACTGGTATAATTTGAGGCAATTCATTCACTTGGCATTACACACCGAATTCGCATTCGCATTCGCATTCGCATTGCAGTGCTCCTCCGCTTATTAAATATGCTTCGAAGCATTTGAATTATTAATTATGATTTAAATAAAGCAGCAAAAGTTAAAATGAGAGCATTCTCATTTAAATAAATATAAATATAAATATAAATGCAAATGCAAATGCAAATATGCACAAATGCTCCCTATAATCAGGCGCCGGCACCGGCAACAGTTGGACTGAACGATCTGAATTGTTTTCCAGCAGCAAGTGAATGATGTTCCTGGCTACGATTTCATTTAAATTTTGAGGGATTATAATGTATTTATGAATTGTACGGAAATGAAGATATTTTCACATAGAAATTCAATTAAATTCGAGAGTGTGCTGCATAATGATCTATTGGGTGGCGGGTGGATTTAATGCCGTAACTTGGTCGGTTAATTACAAGTTTTATTTATTTTTCCGTAACAATTGGTACTTTTATTTTTTCTGTGTCTGTGTTTTTGTGTGTGCCATTGTCCTTTGTACTGTGTGCAGCGTCAACAGCTGCCGGTTTGGGGAAAATACAAATAAAACATTTAAATGCATGACATCGAATGGAAATTGACACATTCAATTTGGCATCAATTTAGCCGGGCCAGCTGCAACAAATTGCCAAGAGATTTACAAAAGCCAGCAGCTGCCAAAAGCTGCCCCCAACACACATCCCGTATACTTATGTGTCCTCTTTTCAGCAACAGTTTCTGTTCCTACTTTAGTTGCTGCTTCTGCTTCTGCTTATGTTCCTGTTCCCACTTCAACTTCCACTCCTTTTCCCGGTTATCAGTTGAACTTTGCTTTTGCTGCAATTCAAGTTTTGACCGGACTCGTCTTGATTTCATTTTGAAGTTGGTCTCAAATGCAAAAACTTTGCTAATGCAGCAGCCATACAGACAGATAACCGGACAGCCAGCCAACAAGTTTGATGGCTCTGGCAAAAGTCAATCGCAATGGCAAATGCATTTCTGATATGGAAACATGGAATGGAGCTTGTGTTTCAGCTCCATCTGCATATCCTCCCTGCTTATTCCGATTCCGGAAAACTCCAAAGTTGCAATTAAAAAGTTCCCCTGGATCCGTTTTACAAGCGCATTAATACTATGCAACGCATAACTAATGATTTAATTTGTTCTCTGCCCGCCGCTGCTGCTGCTGCTGCTGCTGCTGCTGCTGCTGCTGCTGGCCCCTGTTCTGCCACTGTGTGTGTGCCTTGGTCTGAATCCTGGGCCTGTTTTGCCATCATTAGCAACTTAAAAATGATTATTTGCAATGCAAATTGTGCTGCTACTACTCTCACCCACCTCCTCTCCCATGCGGCACCGGTCCAGAGAATATGAAACGTTTGCCATCTGCATGAGAAATGCAGCAATTATGCCGGATTCAGAGCCAAAGAAAATGGGCAGGCAGAGCTAAGAGCTAAGAGTTGAGCCTTTAAGTCGGATTGAGTATAAATATGAACTTTGCAGATATTCTGCAGCAAAAAAATGCTGGGAAAAGGAAATAGTTTTATATAAAAATCTACAAAAAGAACACTGCAAATTCAGGTATCTTATGCAACATATGAATTTATTTATAGTATGCCAGTGGCTGAGGTTGGGGCTGACACCATTCGAGGTGCTAAGCATTCGCACACTTTCGGTTTGGGGGCAGGAAGCTCTCCCCAAAGATCTCTGTGAGAACTTTTTCTATAAACGTAATAATGACCTGAGCATAATAGACAGCAACTAGACGCAATACACACAAAAATTGAAATACAGCTCCCGCTGCACACATTTTGGGAGCAAAATGGAGGGACTGGGACTGGGACTGGCAGTGGAATCTGGGGTGTTGTGGCAACTGGCAGCTGGGAGACTGGGGGACTGCCACAGTTGTAGCTTTTGCCATTGCCTACAACGCTGCGAGGCGGCCATAATGTCATTTAATTAAACGCCAGAGAGCAGTTGTCGGGGCCTCCTGGCTGTTGTTTGCCGTGCGCTCACTCGATCTCCCTCTATCTCCTCGCCACTCCCGCTCTCTCTCTTTCTTCTGCTCGCTGTGTTACAGTATTTTTTTTTTTTGGTTACTTGTGCGCTGGGTCAACGGCGGCTAAACGGTTAACCAAAGTTAGCGGGAAGCCAGCGCTTCCACAGCCACATAATTTGGCCAGTAGGAGGAAGAACGGAGAGCAGCCAGGGGACCTGAACGTAGGACGAGGACGAGCAATTTATGTTCATTTGCATAGATATTAAAAATTGTTAGGAAGTCATTAGTAGGCATCAGTCAAATGACGCAGCCTGCATATAAATTAAGCATAATTTTATTAGGAGGACTCCACTGGAAGGTCAACCTCCTCGCACTTGACAAATGTCCTGGAGAGGCGGCCTATTCCCCCAAACAGAGGGAAAACAGAAACGTGTGCTTGTTGTCGTATTAATTATTAGTTTTAATTGCGTTTTGTGTGTCCTTTTTTTAGGACAAATCATCCCTATACTTAAGAGTATTTCCCGCTCCCAAAATAGTTGGAATAGAAACCCAAACCGAAAATCTCCGTAACTTTTGGACTCTGACCCACATCCACACACTCGTCGGATATCCTTGTTTGACTTTGCCTTTGGGGGTTTTGCTCGAACAACCCCAGAAATTGTGTGCAATTAAATACTTGAAACCATAATGTATTTTTCACAAGTTGAGCAATGTTGACCATTTGGTTGCGGATGTGGCCTAACCGAACCTACACCGACCTTCGTCTGTGTCCTGCCCCGCCTCTGGTTCTTCGCAGTGTAAATTACATGCACAAAGAAAACTCATTTGTAGTCGGAGACCCGAGGACTGCCAGCTTAACCCCACACTGACCAACAGTGCCGCAAGTCAAAAACTCAGCCACAAGCAATTTTATTCTATTTTTTCCCCCAGCCCCATGCCGGCTTTCTCCTCTTTTTGAAACTGTTTAAAACACATCCAGAGAGATATAACTAATTCGAGTTGCGTCTGCTGTTTGCTTATCAAAAATTTTAATTGCATTTTTTCTGTATTTTTTGTGTGTGTGTTTCCTCTTGAGATTTTGGTCCCGCGGCTTATCCGTTTGCCATAGATATTGTTGTGTGGATTTGTTTGGTTGTACACATCTGTTGTGTTAGCTGTTCGATTGCGTTTTACTTTTGGCCTTGCCATTTCTCGAATTTTGGCGAGAATACGCTAGAGAGGGGACTTGGCGCCGTCAAAGCTGGAGCTAACTCACGTTCTATCGGGCTCCCTCTCTGCCGCTGCCGCTGCTGCTGCTGCTCCTCCAAACTTCAGCTGGACTCCACCACCCACTTCCGTTTCCAGCAGCGTCCGCCGCTTCGGTATTAAATGGTGCGCGTAATTAGATTTTAAATTTATTGTGCTGTGTGCTGGTATTTATTTTGTCTGCCTTGGTGTGCATAACAATGCAATGGCTGCAATAAATAAATAAGCAAAACGTGAATGTGAATTCAATGGCGCTGGCACTCTGTCTCTCCCTCTCGCTATTTCGCTCTTCCTTTCTCTACATTTTTTTCTCTTTTCCTGTATGTGTGTGTGCCTCTGGAGAGCCCACAGAGAGCGAGGCTGAAGCATGGGGAAAAGTTTGAACGCTAAATTGAATTTGGCAATAGATTATCAGATTGATGCTGTGCTTGCCATGGGCTGCTCGCGTACGATTGGGCGCACTAGACTGCCATAATTTGTATCGGATCACGATTAAGATTTCACCTCAAATCAACCTGGAAGTCCTATGCTCAAATCCAGTCCAAATTCGAACTAATTTATGGCTCATCTTTGGCAAGTTTCGTGCCACAAAATTGCGGCAATGCGCCGACCAATTCATGGACTGTCATGACAACCGCAGATAAGTGCCACCGCAGACAAGACAGTGAGTGGTGTTTGCCGTGTGACACGCTTTGTGTGCCGTGTTGGCTTTTAAATGTACATAAATTCTGGGGCAAGCAGCGTGAATAATGAGCGCTTAATAAGGCGCCATTGGCATATTTTAAGGGCAGTTGCAAAAACGCCGCAGTGTATGTTTCATAATTTACATATTGCGAAAATATTTATGCTCATTAAATATGCGCGAAATAAATGCGAGTGCAATTGCATCCGAAATTGTTGCCGGCTTGTTGGTTGGCAAATTTCATAAATCACGAATGTTCAAAAATGGATGTTGTTGCAGCAAGTGCTGCTGTTTCAGGAGCTATTGCTGCTGTTGCTCCTTCTGATGTATGATGAGTTGTCTGCCAGCAGTGCCAGCGGCGGTATCAGCTGCCATATCCTGTGGAACAGCATGGCACAGATAGGAAGTGGGCTATAGATGGATGGATGCGGGTCGCTGTCGCTGTCGCAGTCGCAACCATCTGCCTTGTCTTGTTTACACATGTTCCAAACGCAAATGAGCCGTGAAACGCTGATAATGCAACAAACTGACAATTGACGATTCAACACGTTTGTCTCCACTTCCAACCAGGAGGGAAACGACACAGGCAGGCAGGCTTCCAGTCTTTACAGTGCTTTCCCTGTGCTCCGCTGGAATTAAGTTTAACAAAATATTTTCGCAGCTTTCGTTTGACTCTTGATTCATATCCGTCCCTCTCGCTGCTTGTGTGATTGCTCTTTGTTTTCCAGTTTTTCAGTTTCCCGGCCACAAAGTTCTGTTTACTTTGTGCCCGCCACGCAGCCACGCAGCCAACCTGCCGCTCTGCTGATAGAGCCATTGCATCTTTGAGAACCTCGGCCCTGTCTCTTGCTTTCCATATATCAGTTTTCAGCCCCCACTCCCGCCCTGCTGTCGGCAGCATTAAAATATGCCAATAACAGTGCCATTGCCAGTGCACTCCCAATGCAGGTTTCCCGGCACTCAAATGATGCCGTCTCCCATCAAAATGAGCTGCCAGCGAGTGGCAAGGGCAGAGTGGAGAGCTGACACTGGCCATTGGCCATGGAGCAGCTCATGCATGTCAGGGGCGGCACCGCACCTTCGGACAATGGCGCGAAATGTGTAACGGAAACCACAGGCGAGTGCACAGAGAAACAGTGAAAGGAAATCGAAGGATTGGGAGCAAGTCCGGCCACTGACCGGCTACCCAGCCCAGGTCCGGGCTCAATAATGCAGACAATAAAATGTTAACGTAAATGTTGCGTAATTAAATGTGTTTCCCGCAGAGAGCAAAGTAAAACGAGATTGAGATTGTTTTTCCTCCATATTGTTCGATGAGCGAAAGAGTGATGCGAGTCCATTTTGTTTATCGGTTTAAGGAATTCACAGCAGCAGCAGCAGCAGCAGCGGGCACAGCACAGCACAACTCACAATGAATGAAGGTTAATGGTATTGAATGTCGCAGCGGAAATCACTTGTAGGACTTTCAACTGAAGATTAAATTACCCATTAAGGCGGGGGGTCTGTCTTTTAGACCACAAGCTTTGGGCTATGGTCACCGTCGTCGTCGTCATAATATCGATTGAGCCATCAAAACTTTGACCGATAATTAATGCGCGTGCATCAGCGCTAAAGTGCGGTCATAATTCAAATGAGGACACATCCCTCTGGGGTCCGGATATGTTAGCTGACTGCTGGGTGCTGCCTGCTGCCTGCTGCCTGGCATGCAGTTGCCAATCAATAGTGTCGACATGAGGAAAGTGAATTTACTGAACCGCTGCACGCGGCTCTTCCTGTTCGGCATCGTATTGCTGACGCAGCTCTGTGGCCTAACCACATTCGTCTACGATTTGAGGCGGGAACGTTTCTATCAATCCAATACACTGAGGGTATATTCTGTGCTGGTTCTGCTGCTCCTCATGGTGCTCATTGTGGGGAACGTTTACTTCATAATCAGCAGAAACGAGGAATGGGTATCCATGGTGGGATTTTACGTGATTCTGGTGGTGCGTGTACAGAATCTCTTGTACAGCGGGGAATGCGTTAAACTGCTGAATGAAATGCACCGGATGGTGAGGCAACTCCAGACAATGGCACGGCATCCGAATATCTTTCGAGGGCGACATCTACTGCTGCTCGTGTTGGCTTTTCACACGCTCATTCGTTCACTTATATCGGCCATGAGGCGGGACACCAGGCAAACTATTATTTCACTGCTGATATTTGCTGTTCTGCTGGCATTTCTGCTCCAGATCACGATCAACATTTGCCTCTTTGTGGTGCTGATTGCCTGCTACCATGAGCTGCACCTCTGCACGCGTTGCATCTCCAATGATGTGAGAAAACTGCGACAGGCACAGGTGCTGGAGGGTGTACACCTTTCGGTGCTGGTCGAACAACTGCGCTGCATAACAAAGGAATTGATAGTCCTACGATCGCAGGTGTTTAACATTTCGCGGCGACTCATCAAACACTTTCGATTCCATTGGCTGTGCGCATTGGTACACGGATTTCTACCCTTCACATTCCTAACAGCCATCAATCAGCAGGATTTCTACTACCTCCTCACCTCCGTGCTGAACATTGTGTTTTATTTTACCATATTTGAGTTGTTGTCGTGGGAGTCGCGGCTCTCGCGTAGTTTCTGCCACTTTCATTTGATCAACTATCAGCCAAGCTTCGACAGAACGGTGAGAACGAATTAACAATTTGTAGTTCGAGTCACTTATTTAATTATCCATTCATAGATTGATGAGCTGGTGCACCAGGAAATCAATGAGCACATTAAAATATCCATCTATGGCATTACGCTGGACATGAAATTCCTCTGCCGCCTGCTGTCCCTTTCCATTTTCTTGATATTTGTGAACACGCAGAGCTACTGGCAGCGTCAATGCCAGATAGAACATGTTTCGCCTGATTTATAAGCACTTTATTTTCCATTTTCAGCTGTCAAATTAAAGTCAGAGACATTGTCTCCACTTTTCGATACTAGGCGACAGCCTTTCCCTTGCTCCTTTATTAGCATTTTCGGGCTGTCACGCTATCGCAATTGTTGTGTTCTGCTCTGCTCTGTGTGCCAGTGTCAATTGCACAAGTCAAAAACTGCCTCATAGATGACTTTCCAGATACTTTGCCGGCAATTACGTTGCCGTTTCATTGTTCCTCCAACTTGGCAGGGGAGGGGTTCGGTGCTGGGATTCGAACAAGCTTCATAATATTTTCACTTTTATGGCAGGCAACATAAAAGACGACAGCTCCGGCAATGGCAATAGCAACAACATCATCATTATCAACACCATCAAAGCGGCCAGAGTGGGGGAGAGGTCTACCTCGCCAGGACCTGCCGCCCCACTCAATTGTCGTAAAATCCTAGGGAAAAAAGCAAAAGAGAGGGAGCGCGGAGAGGGACACAGGGAAAAGGGCCAAGTGTGAGTGCGTAAATTTTGTGCTCTCCGGACTCGGACTCGGTGTCGGTGTCGGTGTCGGAGTCGCTCAAGTGTCCTTCCATTCTGTGTCATAAAATTAACGCTTTATATGAATGAAAGCATAAGGCGCTCGATTTTTATCACCAAGGCCAACGAGATGGCAACGAACGAGCTGAGCTCCAGAGCTCCTCGAGGCACTCGTTCTGGCTCATGAGAGCATAAAAAGTTTAGAGTTGAATTAGAAAGACGACAAGAAAGAGAGAAAGAAAGAGGAGAGATGAGTGCGTAAAGATGCTCAGCCCCCCCCCACCAAACGAGTGTCTAATTATTTACGTGCAATGAAAGTTATGAATTGGAGTAATGAACGAGCTGACAGAGAGAAATACGAGTCGAGTCCAAGTACTACTACCACATACCCTTTGGACACAAAGTTCTCTCCCCACCAGCATCCATCACTCTCTGCCTTTGCTGTCGCCCAGCTAGTCATTGCTCTCTCTGGGATTTGTTTAGTATGCTTGCTGTAGTCATACGACTAAACACATTCAAATTTCAACTGCTCTGAAATTTGAATTATAAATTAAACACAAATTAAACAAGCAAGCAACAACAAAACGCTGCCAGTGATGGCTACTGATCCGAAATTTGTGAACAACACCACACGCTCCACTTCCAGCACTGAGCTGGAGTCGCTTGGAGTGTCTGTTGATGCAAATGCTGCTGAAATGATTGGGCCGTTTATAAAGCATCCGCTGGAGCACACCTGGACGCTGTGGTACTTGCAGAGCGATCGCTCCAAGTCGTGGGAGGAGCTACAAAACGAAATCACTAGCTTTGACATGGTGGAGGACTTTTGGAGCCTGTACACACACATTAAGCCACCATCAGAGTTACGTTTTGGCAGCGATTATTCTTTGTTCAAGAAGGGCATACAGTGAGTAGTTCCATCAGATAGGTAGATAGAGCTACCCATCCAATATTCGCTACCTCAGGCCCATGTGGGAGGATGAGGCCAACAAATTTGGCGGTCGTTGGGTCATAGCTACGGGCCGCAGCAAGTTCGAGCTGGACAAGCTCTGGCTGGATGTGGTAAGAGCTTTGTGCCTGTTGGCTGTCATATCTGGGGCTTCCCATACCCACTCTCGACAGATTCTAATACTGATTGGCGAGTCTTTTGATCACACTGAGGAAATCTGCGGCGCTGTCATCAACTTGCGCGGCAAACAAAACAAAATTTGTACGTATCCCATAGGATCTCCTATGGCTCCAAAAACTTTTCCTGTAGCTCCTACACCTCTCTTTGACAGCTGTTTGGACTGCCAATGGACAGAATGAGGGGGCAGTCATTCATATAGGCTTGAAGTTGCGCGAAATGTTGCGTTTGCCGCCGCTCCAGATGCAGTATCAGCTGCACAAGGACTCGATGACCAAGCAGGGATCGATGGTTAAATCGGTTTACTGCCTCTAAGCCTGACACTGTCACTCCCAGCTGTTGTTTGTTTTAAAAATCTTTTAAAAATCCCAAAAAAAAATTCCTTGTTTAAATTTTGTTCAATTGCCATAAATGTGAACCCGGAAATGCTGCGTCTTTGAGGATATTTTGGGGGCGGCGCACTTCACGCTCTACAAAATGTTATGCAAACATATGCCGCACCGGAGCATAAATAAAATGGTTTATATACACACTTACAGTTTGTACTTTTGGGTCGAGCAAAGCTAACTAAAAAGTTGTGCGCTGCAAGTGCACAGTGACTGCAAAAGATAAACGTCCACTTGGCGCGCTTGGCTGGCCGAGCGAAAAACAAAAGACCTCCCAAAAGGGTCAACAATGGAGGATTTTCCGTATCCGTGTCCGTGTCTGTGTCGCTGTCCTGATATCTGCCACTGGCGTCGAGTGCACGACGCAAACTGGCAACAATTGAATTTTGATGAAAGGCCACAAAAAGCCCCGTGAAGACCATTGAAAACTCATTCAAAATAAGAGGCCACTGCCGCTGGACTCAGCCTTAAAGGATTCAGCCGAAAAATGTCTAAAAGTGCCAACAACATTTCAATCAACATTCAAATGGCAGCGGCACGTGTCACTCCACGGCAGACTACAACTTCATTATGATCAACTTCTAGCTGACAAAACTCATCTCTAGCATTGGGTGAACTCCACTCGACTCCTCGTTCATCCTCGCCACTCGACTGCATTTTATGCGGCTCAGGTGGTGGCGGCGGCGGGTAGCATGGGGAGCTGTTAAACCGAAACCGCATCAAAACCGCACACGTCCCACATGGCATGCAGCTACTTTTCAGCACTCCGCTAGCTCTCTGCTGCTGCTGTCTCTCTACCGTACACACACCGCGTTCTTACACCTTTGACATATTGCCCGGGCAGTGGCTGTCACAGTCGCAGTCGCAGTCGCAATGCCGAAGGTGCAGGTAAAGGTACATCTGGGACATGGCACATGCGAGGCGGGTGTATATATTTGTGTGTGTGGAGGCGGTGGTACAACACCGCAAACTTTTTGCCCTTAGACGAAAATTTACAAATTAGTTGCTCGAAACGTGACATCGAGCTGTGTTGCAGTTGCACTTGCAGCGGCAGCCGTATCTGCCTTTGGTCTGTGTCTGCTATAAAAGCTAAAAACTTTTGCAACATGCAACTTAATTAGGAAATAAATAAATTAGGCTGTCTTATGACAGCTACGAGTAAACATAAGTGCAAAAATTGGTCATCATTTGCACTAGGGTGGCATTTCGAGAGCACTTTGAGTGCGTGCTTATCGATGTTACTTCATCATAAAAAAATATACAATATTCATAAACATACAAAGAAGAAAAAGGCAATCCAGAGCCATCTCGATTAGCTCGGTTAGAGTCTGGCATAGCCTCAGAATCGACCATCGGTTTGTGCTCTCTGGGTCTCTGGCCATCTTTCTCATGCATATATCAACACTTTACGGATAGCTGGAAGAGAAACCACACTCAGCTCCGAGCTTTGGTTTTTATGGCCACACCAGCTGGACAAGCACTATGGCTGGTCCATCCACAGCTCCACACTCACAGCCACATCCCTGCCATTTGGTCCTGGGCTTTTGTATATTTTGTGTATTGTTTGGGGGCTCTCGCGCGTTCGCTGGTTTTCGGCTTTGGGTTTGGTTTTGGTCTTCCCTGCTTCGCTTCTTTTTCTACTATTTTTTTCTGTTGTTGTTGTTTGCTGGCCAAAACAACACTACACAACATAAAAATAAATTGCACTTCTGACACTTGAATACAGTCGAAGTGGAGGATGTAGTGCCAGCAGGAGTAGGAGTGGAAGTACCAGTCGATGTAGGTGGAACCAGTAGCTGCTGCTGCTGCTGCTGCTGCTTGGGCAGCGACACATGATTAAGTGGAGTTTGCGGTTGGCTTTGTTCGGGGAATACGCATGTAAATCTATTTGGGTATACATTATCGTCGTCCAGTTGAAGCTTAACTTTTATCATATAATAAAATGTAATTTTCCAACTCGTAACTCTCTGGTAATTAGAATTTATAGCGAGCCAAATCGTTCTTGGCACGTGGGGGCAGACTGGAGTGGCTCATACAAAAATAGTAGAACATTTCATTACATTTCCCCAAGAACAGAATTTCATTAGCCGCATAACGAACAAAAGCATGCAACATATTTTTTTTGTTTGTTGTGTGTGCAGCGAAGCCTTTTGCTTAAGGGAGAGGAGATAATAATATTTTCGAGGCGGGGTTTCCAGAGCATTTGAAATGAAATATTCATTTGCCAAATTCCACATCAAGTTTCGTTTCATTTCGTTTCGTTCGTTTCGGCTCTCTTGCAAATTTTTATTATAAATTAATAGGAATTTATGACGCCAACAACAAATGAAACGAATAACGAATAACGAATAACCCACACACACACACACACACACACACACAGACCAACCATAAGCTCGGGGCCAGTGAATCACCTTCAAAGCGGCACCGTGTAAGAGCGAAGGGATGGATGTCGTCTTATGGCCCCGTTCAAGATATTTGTCTACAAATATTATTGCTATTCGAAATGTGTAGTATCTTGGGTTTTGCCTCGTTTCGGCTGGCTCCTGCACAAAAAATTCTTGTCTGCCAAAAATGCAGGCAGGAATGTCTGCTCGGCCCGGCCTGGCCCGAGTCCCTTGCTAGCTGTTGGCTGCTGGAAACGACCTGGCATGGAGCTTCTAGCCCAAGTTAACCTCGCTTTCATATAATTCTTAATATTTCGCTTCATAAATATGTAAATAAATGCCAACACGATGGCCGGGGTGAAACCTGGGAGAAAGAGAGCAAGGAAAAAAAGCAAAAGAAATCTTGACCTGAATCTTGGCGCTCCTGTAGCCATTTCATAGAGGGAAAAGAGGGGGTCTAAGATGGAGACTGAGATGCGTTGTGTGAAGGAAACTATAAAGGAATCCCACAAAAACCGCATGGAACTCACAACGGGATATTAAGCACAAAGTTGGCCACAAAGATTTTCGGACGAAGCAAACTTAATGAAATAAAGCACTCGCTTAGCACACACACACACACACACACACAGCACACACACGCACACAGATCGAACGGGGCATGGGGCGAGACAAAGACCCAAAAACCGTAGACGGAACCTTAACCTAAAGCATAAGAAGTCAGTCATGAAAAGCGTACGTGAGCAATGAAAAAGTCGCAAACACTTTATTATACGCGGGCGGTGGAGGGGAGGGGTACCAGAAGCAGAAGAGTAGCAGCGAGCTCTGAATTGGGGGCGGGGCGGGCACGGTTGGTGTGGCAGCCACATCAAAATGCTACGCGCTGCGTATACGTAATAGGTTCTATGTAGATGCAACCACCCGCACACACACACACACACACACACACACACACACACTGGGACACCCATTACTCATACGCCGTCGCGTCATTGTGGCGCAGTCAGATAAAGAGCCAAGAGCCAAAGACAAAAGAGAACCGTGTCCGTGTCCGTGCCCGTGCCCGTGCCGGACAAAGCAGGAGGTGCCCAAGGGGAATGGGATGGACGGAGGAGCAGGCAAGGGATACCAAGGACACGCAGCGATTCGTGGCAATGCACATAAGCTATTTTGGTATTTTAAACATGTGCCCAGCAGCTAATGCATAGTTTATGGGTCCCGGGGCCTACGACTATTGCCAAAAGTGTTGGTCAAATTTGGTCAGCGATTTGAACGTACCTCCGAGGCGCCTGTGGCTTAACCTCCAGAAGGAGTGTCAGACTCTGCTCCTCTCTTTTTCCATTGAAAGCGAAACGTTTAAGCAAACTTTTATATCGAATATTTATATGGAGCAACGGAAATAATCTTTACAGACAAGTTCGTGTGTCTAATTATAGCCAATAAACCGGAACCCATTCGAACTTACGTTTGTCCATCGGGTCTCTCGGGTCTTAGGGCGAGTGAAAAGTTTCTTTTAATTTCACACACAATCAATTTGTGTTTATTGGCTCATTATAAACATTTTAGAGCTGCCTTGGCCCTGGCCCCAAGATGACTCTTAGCATTCCCAGCACGTGGGTCGTATACTTAATTTGTTTAGTCAACGAAGCAAATCATTGACCAGCAGAAGAGTCTCCAGTCCCCCTTTACCTTGAGGGCTCTGCTTCCTGCAAGACGTGCGTGAAATGGTTAAAGATTTATGGAGAGGCTCAAGCAAGTTGTATAATTCTTACCACAACCAAAAAACCAAAACCAAAACGAAATCGAAACTACAAAGTGCACTAATTTGAGGTGTTGAAACGACATGCACAGGGCCCCAAAGAGATCCTTAGCCACAGGCTTTTGATGTTCACCGAAGGGTTGAAAGGTGGCATAATCAAATCAAGGCTGCCAAGACCACTGAAAGGACGAAAAAGGTTTATTTGTTTGACCCGCAAATCTCTTTGTTTGTCCTTCGTTTTTTGTGGCCGACACCTTATTTGGCATTCAAAGCAAACACATTTCCACAGCACTCCGCACACAACTTGAAGGGGGATTTCGGAGTTCGAGCTGCTTATTAACTGTCACTTGGCATAATTTAAATATATAATAATTCTGTGCGTCTGCCTCATATTCTTTTTAATAAGTATGCAAATGACAATGCCAGTGCCACGCAGTGGATGGGATTTTCACTCGAGTTTTGTTTTCCAAAATTTCGTGTAATTTGAGGATGAGATTTCTTGTGTTTTTCTTTTCTTCTCCATTGAAGATGTGTCTAGACGGTCTTAAGCGCGCCAGAGATTATGTGAAATTCATAAGCCACTGCCTCTTGGCCGCCAAGAAAAGATGCAGAAGGGTATGAGAACGTTGTTTCGGGATTAAAGATGCCACAAACACGAAATGGGTGAGGATTTGTTCAAAGTTAAACTTCATTTAAGCACACAAACAAAGCGAAAGCCATTAATACAAATAGATACATATTTGATGCTCTTATTGACGCGATAGAGAATCGATTTAAATCATAATTTAATTGAGTATTAAAAGCTCATATTCCGTAAACCTCATAATGTTATCTCTCGTTTTCTCTGCGCAGACTTTCATTCAGCAAATTGAATTTGTTGCCGTTCAAGGGGGAGGGGGTGGTGGGGCCAGGGAAACAACGTGTAAATGCCATAAACTGGCAGCTGGAGGAAAAGCAGAAGCGGTGGAAAATGCTGCTGGGCTGGGGATAAAGTGCTGGCAATTTGCTGCAGCGGAAAATGCCAGCCAAATGTGCACTCGTATTGCGGGTAGATAGCTGTAATCCAAGGATCCCCAGTACGAGTCCCTGCCCCACTTTGTGGCTCCTGCTGCTGCTGCTTTATATTAAGTTAATTACTGCGCGAAGCTGGCATAATTTGCTACCTATGCATGCCTTTTGCTTATTGCATTTTTATATGGCATATTCGCTGGATAAATGTACAGATATTCGCCAGCACACCATACATATAAGTATGTATTTATATGTTTGTGTGTCTGCCCGTTGGTAGCCGTTGCCGGCAATGGCCGCTTACTTAAGCTAAAAGCTTTTGTGTATAAATTTTAATTAAAATGCAACAATTAAATGCACAGCATTTCTGGCCAGACTCGGTCTCGTTCTCGTTCTCATTCTCATTCTCGTTTTCGTTCTGGTTCCTGTTTCCCGTTTCAGTGGTGGGCTTCTGCTTGTCCTTCTCTTCGCCATTCTCCTGCGGCCATGCGTGTAAGTTGTAGTTACAGCGGCAGACGATGCATAAACCAGTGTTAAGCTCAAATTAATGACATTAATTTATGGCCACGCCCAGCCACTTTTCAGCCACCCACTCTCGCACTCAAAACTCTCTTCCCCCCTCTGCGCGAAAAGAGCTCCTTCCTCATTGCGTTTTAATAAGTTAACAAAAATGTATTGCCTACTTTTCAGCGCCGCGCTAATTTGTATTTCGTAATTGAAAATGCTCACGCCAGCCATCGAGCAGGCATCGGGCAGCCATCGAATGCCAGAGTGCCTGCGTTTCAGGCATGGCATGGCAGCCACTTGAATATCGACGGCGGGGCACACTGTAATCAGCACTACTTAAAGCCAATTAGCCGCAAATATGCCCGGTAAGCCACCCATTTCCGAGTCGCCCCCTCCTCCCCTAAAGCCCGTTCGGACAGTAGTGAACCCCTCTGTGATGCCAGGGATCTGCCGCTGGATCCCACTTGTTACCCACTGGATCCCCCCTCCTGCATGCTCCTGCATCCCCCCACCGGGTTGACTCTGTCAATGGCGCATGAAACGCGTTTTGTTCGCATTTTGTTCGGACCACGCCTTTCTGTCCACGTTTGCGGTTTGCTTGGGTGCTGGCAATTTCGTGTGTGTGTGTGTCGTTCCGTTCCGCTTCAGCATTGTGCAAACGGCAAACTGCTTTCCCGCTGCTTTTATCCCTCGTGAGTGTGTGTGTGTCTCCTGAGTGTGTTTGTGTGTGTGTGTAAATAATTGGCAACATTTGTGCTGCCCACACACTCGCACCATGACACTCACGGACAAAGCCACGCCCCGTTAGATACCGCTGAAAATTGCACAACGGAATTAAATTTGCAAACGCACAAAAGGTGTTGACAATTATTTGCATAACAAAGCAAATTCCTGCCCAGTTCCCAGTCCCTTCCCTTCCACCCACCATGCAGCAGCACCCATGCCAAAATCAACATTTGAAATTTAAACTTTAAGTTTTGTTGAATTTGCCGGGCTCAGAGTTACCCGAACATAGGGATAGAGATCAATTTTACAGCTGTTCAAAGGGAGAGTGTGCCTCTGACCACCGTGTTTGATCTGTGAGAGACTGTCATGCAGGTGGGCAGAGACTGAAACTGAGACCGAGACCTGCTGCTGCCCTAACCGCAGAAAGGCAACGCTGATTAAAGACACCCCAAGGACCGCAAGTGTGTAAAAATAGAACCTGAAAGCCGCCTGAAAACCATAGAAGCATCCCCAATGGATGCGTCCAACTTGGGATGAAGGCAGAACCAAGAAGAACATTGGCAGATTAATGGCGTGTAGCGTTAAGTGAATCAATTTGGTTTATGTGCAGAATTCTGGCATGTAACAAACAAAGATACAATCTCAGGTCGTGCTGGTGCGGGGGAGAGTGATATCTTTGTTGCCAAAGAGTAAGTGGCATAACAATCTCTCAATCCACAGAGAGACAGAGCGAAAACAAAGCAGTAGGCCATGCGTGATGCCAAAGTTTCGCTCAGTCTGTTAATTACATAACATTCAAAGTTATAATCTGGGGCCCATCATCAAAGTTGGCCCAAAAATAAACTGACAGCCAGATGGTCAAATGTAATTTTTTAGCCAACTTGGAGCTTGGGGTTTCTGTTCCTTTTGGCTGAGATTTTCTTTGGCTAATGGCAGCCGCAAATGAGGTGGGGATAAGGGAAGGGAGGTGGCAAAATAGACAGACTACAATTTGACTTACACAACTGCCAATTTGCAGGCACAAAACTATGTATGTGGCAACGCAACACCTCCGTCTGTCCCTGCCACACTGCCACACACAGGCATGGCACTCCTCAACTTGTCGCACGTTTATGGCTACGACGAACATTTTTGAGTAACAACTTTGCTGCGTGACACGAATGTCGAGCGAATGAGGCACTTATGAAATGTCTTGGCATGTGATCAGCGGGTGCCCTGACGCTCTGGCTCTGCCGTAGATGATGATGATGAGGGCAAGGTGACAGAAACGTGGCCACGTAAAAGGGGTTCCCGCTGCCATGCCACGGCCAACTTATTTCGTTTGATAAATTGTCCCAAAATGAAACTGTAAGAATTATTAAAGAAATCGATCAGCAAGTGACTTAATTTAGCCAACTGCAATAGTCTCACCACACACATATTTAAATACGCCGAAAAGAATGCAGTTTGTCCCCCTCCTGTCCACCAACATTTTCTATTTCCATTTATCAGTAGGGAGAAACCCATCAAGAAGGGACTTAGGACTTAGCTCCTCAACCAAACAAGATGTTGACAAATTCTTTATCGTTTGGCATACGCTTGCCGCTGATATTTATTTAGAGGAGCAGACTGGGTGTTTACCATGCTCTCTTGCAAGGAGTTTTATGACTTTTGAGTAGCTGTTGGCACCACCAGAAGAGTAGATTTACCAATGCCATTGCTGGAAGAGTATTCCTTTTAGCTATGCTTTATTTTATTGTTGTTGGTTTGTTAACCCATCATCAACAATCGTGACAAAAGGCTCAAATCTGTCACATTCGAAACACGTGAGCGAGCATCATTTATTTTGTGGGCATCCCTTTTGAATACGGTTGTAAATGTTTTTATTTCCCTTTGACTAGGTCTCTCACCTGTTTGTACATGTACCTGTAACTGTATCTCTGTGTGTGTGAATTAGTGTGCGTGTCAAACGCCTTTGGAATGTACAAATTTGGAATTCCAAATACCATTTTTTATTTGCACACGTTTGCCTGCCGCTTGCTTTTTTTATTTTGTGCATCCACCACAAACGAATTGGCTTTGATAAAATAAATTATTTTCCATTGATGCCTAATAATTGGATATCTATATATTTTTCTATTGAAATTTGATTTAAGGAATTTAAAGTATTTCGGCTGCAAATGAATTGCACAACATGAAAGTCAGAGTACGGAGAACACACACATTTCCATGGCTTTTCCTTTCATCAGCTTAATAATTAGAGAGGAGGTAACTTACACAATCGCACAATATCTGGTGCTCTCAAGCCCACTAAAACCACTTTGGCCGGTTGCCCCATTAGTACGGTGGCCAGCTGACCCACTTATGAACCCGGACTAAGTACATATGCAAAGCCAACCAAGCATCCACCTGAGCGAAATCGAAATCTCACAATCTCAGCCATCGATTTGGCAAACACACGACGCACGACACACGACAAAGGACTAAGGACATTTCCATTAACCGAAACTGCATTGTTGTCCATACAATGGAGGCCGCACAGAGGGTCCAGCAACTATCGGTGGGAGATCTTGAATTGCCTGTTGGGGTATTACTTTTAATAAGTAAGCGAGAGAGAGCCATCCGACTAGGCAGTGTCGCTTGATCTTTATGCCAAAAGTGCTTACTTACGATACACTCTAAGCCACTTAACGTGAGTCAGCAAAGCGAATCTCATTAACAGGCTTTAATTTTGAAAACACACTTAAGTAGGGGGCGGTGTGGGGCAGGGCTACTAGCCCAAACCTGCAGATTTCTTCCCCTTCAACCGGAGTCGACAACTCGACAAGCCGGCAACCCTCATCAGAGGCATATCGAGGGAGCAGCAGAGGGGGCAGTAGACGAGCAACGAGGCCAAGGCGAAGCTCATCATCATCCGCCCACCGTTGCCGTCATTTAGTAGTCTACTTAACTCGTCTAAGGATGCTCCTGGCAGCAGCAGCAGCAGCAGCAGCAGCAGAGCAGCAGCAAAAGAGCAGCAACAGAGAAGCAACAGCTTGAGCAGCCGTTTGAGTTTCGTTGCCATTTGAAGGCAAAGGAACCAGCAGCAGCAGCAGCAGCAGCAGACGGACAGGCGATGGCATCTGTTGCCCCCCGTTTGTCCTGCTCTCATTCCTGTGTTCTGGCCACTCAGTTAATGACGCAAAGTTAACACACACACACAGGTACGACCAGAGGTACAAATGTACAGGAGAGAGACAGCAGCGTAGGTAGTACCCGACTACCCGAACTATCAACGTGTATCTCTGGGTCTCTCAGCAATCTGCTGGTAGTGACAGCGCACAAAAGAGCGACCGACAACGACGGTGAAGACTTTCCACCATAACAGCAATTAATTGGCCCGAGTGCCTGACAGTAAATAAAAAGAGTTTCTTTTTTTTTAAAACATTTTTCCGCCAGCACAAAGCTTTTGTGTTCAAATGCTGCAGTGCTGCCGTGCCTCAACTTCAACTTGAAGTTGATTTAAAAGTGGCAGTGGGAAGCTTGTTGCTGATTTGTCTTTTGGCCCCCTTTTCAAAATGAGCAATTATCAGGCGAAATTGAGCTCGGTATTTTAAATTAACTTTGGGGCCAGGCCAGGCACGGGCCAGCATTGGGATAATAGCTTGCTAAATGCCATAAAGGCGAAGGCACAAAAGTGCTCGAGAAACAGCTTGCTTCCCTGATGATCTTTATACATAAATTTCCTGTACATATATGTATCTGTACATATGTTCTCATATACATTGAAAACGTTTATCTGAATCGCTGAATCGCTTGAGGGCATCCCATGGCCTAATCTAATCATTGTCACGTATGCGCTGGGGGCATAATATTTGTTTTATTTCAGGAAATTAATCATAAACACATGAAGGGAACTGCATTCGACAGTCTGTCCCAAGGCTCACTGGATTTTTCTTTCTTTTTTTAATATTTTTTGTGTCTCGATTTCCTCGTCTCCGCATCAAAAATTTTGCAATGAAAATTTCAATTTATTTTAGCCCGAGGCTGCAACATTTTGCGCCAACTGTCTTCGCTGAGGCATGCCACACGGCAAAGGCAAAGGCAGTCTGTAATTTCCGCCTGGCACTGGCTCGGGCTTGGGCTGGGCCTCTCATCCCTCGGTGGCAGGCCTTGAAAAAATAAATAATAAATCTATATGTATGGATAATTATTTTGCTTATCAAAAATGCCCCAAAAAATGGTAGCTCGTGTGTAAAAATTAATATAGGAAAATAGCCAGATATTGGGGGGAGATAAAACAACAACAGAGACAACAGAGAGAGAGAGAGAGCGAAAATATATCAAAAGTTGGGAGAAGAACAAACAAAAAAGAAGGCGATGCGAATATGGGTGTGGCCACTAAAAGCCCACTTAAGTGGCAGGCCAGCTGACAGGAGCGGAGAGCGAGGAGCGTGTGGGCAGCCGGCACGAGCTGACCCGCATAAGGCGCCGAAGGTCAAGCTTTTGCCTTTTGTTTCAGTCGCTCGCAAAGTTTGAGCATTTCAGCGTTTTGTTTCTGCTGCATAAACAGGCTCCACTCCCACAAAATGGCTAGACTTTAATGTTTTTTTCAAACGCATTCACTTAAAACGTTTTAACAGTCGCAACGTCTCAGCTTTGATGTTTTTTCCCCATTTTGCGTTTTATATTTTTCTGCGAATTCATATGAAAATTGTGGCTGCAGAGTTTTTTGCCTTTCTCTATAATTTCAAGCAGGCAGCAGCAAGCTCTCTGCTCTGCGGTTTCCAGATGGATGGCAGTTCCTTAACTCAAAGTGTATTCAGCTGTCGCCAATTGATATTATCATGCTTTTTCCCTCCTTGACTTTCTCATGGAAATGCTTGTATTTTCATATTTATGTGCACAATGCGAATGAAGTAGTTGACTTGGCTTGGCTCGGTTGCGAGTAGTAATTACGGCAGTCAGGGGGCATTGGCTTGAAGCTCAATTGGCAGCGTCAAGTGTTTTCAAGTGCCTCGACAACGAGGCTGGTCAACAGCTGCTTATCGGTCAGGCATTTGGTATCATTATAATCGCTATACACACTTCTGATTTCGTTGAAGAGGTGGCGGTGCTTTGCTGAGTGCTCTCTGTTTTGGGCTTTAATAAACGTGTAATGATGTTGTGCAAACTAATTTCCATCTCACGCGTATTTGCTGTTTAAATGAATTTACATTGTTTGTCGGTCGGTTATTTACAACATCGTAACTCTTACCTCCACCTTCATTCTGCAGTGCCCTCCTTTCCAAGACAATTGATAGGACTAAACCTAATTATAACTTGAACTCTCCATCGAGGCATCAGCATCAGCATCGGCAATACCTGAAATGAATGCCGACACATGCATATCATATAAATTGAATCTGTTGCCTAAGCTACGAGGTCTCCATCGTAGCATCCAAGTTCAGGCTCCGCTCAGACAGTCTCAATTGGATCTGACACATTAACCAACAAATTGCCAATGATTTTCTCTGTACAAATTGAGGATAAGTCGAGTAGCATTTGCATGGAGAGCCATGCGGGCTCTACTGTGACTTTAAAATGGTTAAAATATGCCAACAGTCTGATAATAGCAGGGGGAAATGTTTGCCTAACTGTTCACAGCTAACAGGGGAAGTGCTTAGGGGATGGTTCTGTTAACAGTTTGTGGAATGTAAATGCCGTAACAGAGCTGTTGGCCTGAAAAGGGGATGAACATTTTATAGCACTGCTAAGGGGTGGTTTGCCCTGTTAGGAATAAATGTTAAGGATAGGCAATGCTTGCACACATATGCAGACGTCATGGAATACTATGGAAAATGTATTTAAAAATATATTCCATTGTTTTATTGGAGCCTTGCAAAACTTTAACTTATTATTCAGAGTTTCACCTGGTAACTTATTGCTAATTAGCAGCATTTCTCCAATTAATTGGAGGTTTCCAGATTACCAATAACGATATTATACAGGAACGACTGACAATAAGCGAAGGAGGAGCTGCAGTAGCAGCAGCAGCAGCAGCATGAGGAGTAACGAACCAGCCGGATGAGCATTGTTGTGTGTGAGAGGTGGCACACACAAGAAAATCAAAATCAAAATCGAAATCAGGCAGAGGGAAAATTGCCATTGGCCACAAATCAATTGTGCGACATAATTGGATTATTAAATGTTTACAAAATGCAATATACAAATATAAGCACAACAAAGGGGAGGGGAATAGCGAGTGGTGCGGCATGACACTGTGAGACTGAGGGCCATCCGCAACATGGCTACAATTTGCACTTAAATGCACACGCAATAGGCATAAATCAAATAGCAATAATAGCGACAATAGGCAACAGAACCTGCAGAAGATGGGTTCGGGTATAGATGGCTGAATGGATAGATGGATGAATGGATGGATGGAGACAATGCCAGCGCCGTTGCTCTCCTGTGTGCTGTTTAGTGGCCTGTTCATATGATTTGCATTCGAAACAATGACAGCATTTTGATACTGATCTCTCAATGACATCTCATCTCGACCCCCTGTTCCCTTCCTGTCTTTGTTCGGTTTGATTAAGCCGAACAACATTATGGAGCTGCCAGTCGAGGCCCATGCCCGTCCCCCCTCCGCTCCCTCGTGTAGTGTGAATTGAGTGACCAATAATGCAAAATTGATCCAAATTATTTCCCATGTGTTTGAATTTTCGCAATTTGATTGTTGTCTGGGGGGCACTGGGATTGGACCACCCAAATTTGTAATTTCAACATTTTGGTGTTTAAATGTCATCTAAATGTGAGCCCCACCTCCCCCCTAAAACACACTGTTTAGAAATATTTGTGGAATTCCCGTTACGAGGTACATATTTTTGGCACAAAATTAATTCCAGCTGCAAAATGGCAAAGGGGAAGAAGTGGGTGGGTGGCTCTTGCTCATGAAATATCATGGCCATAATGAACAATCCACGCCCACAGGGCCCAGTTGCCCAGTGGGCAACTTGTTTCGGCTAAGGGGGAGTTGCCACATGTGCAACTGACAAATACAGAGGGAGATTCAGCCTCAGAAATGGAGCCAAGAAAATTGTTTGCACTCGAAGCATAAAGTAAGCGGAATATATAAAAATGCTCTACAATGTGAGCCGGGGCCTTAGGTTTCTATGATACCCAAGGATATTAGACGGTAGAAGGGTATATGCTGTTTACAGGCAGCAGTTTGCCACACAACTACACAGGGTATCTGTCAGTCGTAATATAAAGACTAAACTTCTTTCTTGTTTGCAGTTTAAGCAGCAGCAGCGGCGCTCTCCAAGTGCGGATATTTTATGAATTTTATATGCTGCTTGACCTGCCTTGGTCAACACTACCCCCCCACACACCCCTCCCTGCTGTTGTGTTTGTGTTTTTGGGGTGCAGCCAGCCAGGCACTGTCGGTCGCATCCCTTTGGGGGCCTTTGTCGCTGTCTGGATGCAGGCAAGAATACGCTTGAGATGCGAGAAGACCCTCTCTCTCTCTCTCTCTCTCTCTCAGCACATGTTGTTCTTGTGCTGGTGAAAATTCCAATAATTATTAATTATGTGCTGCTGATGTGGAGGGCGAGGCAGTGGACGGTTGCCCTGTCAACCGATGGACATGCTGAGAATCAGATAATTGAGGCTTAAATAATCAATTCGGTATTCACTCAATTATTGAACCCTTCATTATCCACACCCTCGACAAATGAATTAACGCTTTAAACTGACCCAATGCCCGGATACACACACGCACACACACAGACACTTGATACATGGACATCCTTCAGGCACGGGGAGGCCTTCAGTCTTTTAAGCCACCCCCAACAGAGTCTCCAGCCACAGAGCCAGTCCCTGCTCGAGACCCAAACCGCAGCCCACTCCCCCCACATTTCCTTTCAGTGAGGCCCGCACGGGCGCACTCTCTCCCTCTCCCTCTCTCTCTCTCTCTCTTGGCCACTCAATGCTTAATGAGCAACAAATGTAATTTATTTATGTATGGGCCGCCAACATTTCAAGTCCCTGCCAGGGTGGACCAGCTACTGCGCATTCGTTCGAGTACCACAAAATGCTTCAAGTTTTCAGCACAATTACCATAAGCACACATAGAAAGAACACGCCAGAGGAGGGCAGAGGGGAATGGGCTAAAAGAGAGGATAAATTGCCGGCCACTTTTGGTCGAGCGTTCTCAATTGGCGTGACCTCTCGGCCACCCAGCCAAAGTGTTGATATTTATGGATCATTTGCATACGAGACACTCGGCTCTTCCACACTACTTATACTTCTTCCATTCGCTATCGCAGTTGTACGAACGAGTGTATGTGTGTGTGTGGCTGCTGGACAAAGCTTGCTCCTCTGTGCTGTGGCGGCAACAATGGACCGAAAAGCGAAAGAAATACCAACTGGCGAGACAGTAAAGCATTTGCTGCCACTTCCGCCCAAGCATACACACAGACACTCGACACACACACGCACTTGACACACACACACACACACACACACACACACACCACTCTGAAGAAGCCGGATGCTGAAGCTGCTTTTGAAAGTTGTCCAGTTGCGGTAAACATAAATTCTCGTTGACACGTTAATATTGTTCCCTTTTGGTTTCTCGTGTGTTACTCCATCTCTCTGTGTGTGTGCGAGCGAGAGCTGATCCCCAGTTCCCCCCCGTGTACCATTCCCACACTCCAGTCTCCACTCGTTCTGCTGCAGAGTGCAGCGGCAGTGGCAGCGGCACTAGCTGACTGCTCCTTTACTGCTGCTGAAAATGTCCAACAAAAGCTTAAAAACATTTAAAAAGGATTTATAGACATTTGGGGAATATGCTACGAGGCAGCCCTGGCATTCAAAGCAAAACCCAGACCCAGACCCAGACCCAGAGCAGGACCAGGAACAGGACGCACCAGACATGGACACATGGACGAGTACCAGAGCCAGTAGCCGAACCAGAGCTCGAGCTCATTCCCAGCCAGGATCACACAATACAGACACGTACAAAAAAAAAACGGATAGTTACCCTGGCAGATTATTCCTCATTGCAGCAGGGTCTAGCAGGTTGTCGAACTTTCGCTCAGTGTACGCAAACTTACACACACACAGTGGCACACAAAAGTCATTTAGCCAGTCAGTTGGCCGAAAACAATAACAATTTTCAAGCTCAAAATCTAATTCATGATTTCATTACCAAGCGCCCAGCCAGGGGCCCAACCAGCCGGTCAGAGGGTTGAGCTAAGCTACGGCCGAGAGTGGCCAGAAAATCATTTCCTGTTTAGCACTCAATGCTCGGGGGTTACCGCCCTTCGCCCAGTAATTGTGTTCCACCAGCCACCCAGCCTCAGCCCCCAGCCTGTAGTTGTCTTTTTTACGGCATCATGATAACAATTGAAAGTGTCACTATCGATGGAATGAAAAGCCATTAGAGGAAAGTGCCCAACTTGACTTTGACTCTTCCCTCCATGCCGTTAAATGGCACATTAACCAAAAAGAAAGCAAGCGGGGCCCCGAAAAACAAAGGCCAAATTGTCTATGAAGTCATCAAAGTGCCTGCTAATCACATTGCAAGGCGTTGCTCATACGCACTGTAAGCCGATGCCGAAGCAGCAGCAGGAGCAGGAGCAGGAGTAGCAGAAGCATCAGCAGAAGCCACAAAAGGAGGAGCTGAAGGAGCAGTTCGCTTTGATTCAGTGTAAATTGAATTGGCTTTTGAGGTAGGCCATTAAATTTGATTACAGTTTGAGGGTGTGTCGACGAAATGTGCTCTCGAACCTGTGAGCGATTGAAGAGCCAAAGCCTCAGCCGTTGCCAAAGAGCAGTAGGTGAATTTTATGATGTGATTTTCCAGCAGAGCTGTTTCGAAATGTTTTAAAAATGTAGAAGAAATTAGTATTTGTGCGCCCACTCGTCCGAGTTGGATTAATCATTTAAATGCTTTTACTTTCAGTTTGCCGTGCATCTGACTGGGCAAATTGTCAGGCTGACTGACATGACAGCGGCGACGAAATTAGAAAATTTTAAAAGAATTCGAGTTTGTGTATAAATTTGTATACATGTCTCCATGCCACAAAGTGCTGCATAAAATATTCAAAAATCTCATTTCCCACCTGCCACGCCTCGGCGGGCCAAAAAACAGAGGCAGGCAAGACTTGGAAGTTTTTCTACTTATTGCCGTCAGTAATTTTTATAAGCTTTTCAACAGCCAACAACAGCCCAACCCCGCCCAAATTCTAAAAAATGCTAAAATCGCTGTCTGCTCAAATCGCATTCCTGTCAGCCACTCTGACAAACCCCCAGCTGGCAAAAAAAAGAAGAAACGTAAAAGAAATAAAATAAAATATAAATGTATATGCGCTAAATAAAATGTCAACGGGCAGGCCATTTAGGGGGCGCCTCTCTGTTGTAAACTGAGCAAGATTTATGTCGCGACAACAATAACGTGGAAGCATTTGGATTATTTACAACATTTTCCCGGAAATGCAAATGCAAAATCAAAACCATGGCCATGGCCATGCCCACCTGCAAAATGACTGAATCTCTGAAGCTGCCATTGACACTGTTCGTCCGAGGAAGCGACATGAACTCAAAATTTAATCTGGCCACCTCATGGCAAAGGAGAAGAGTGCAGTCTTAGCAGCTGATGAAGATGAGAGTGTCCTCTGTTGTTGTTTTCTATGAGCTTTGATGGTCGATTCATCCTCCAAAGCCTAAACGAAAGATTGCAGAAGAACTTCATTAATATCTAAAGCTCTTTGGAAGGAGTCTCCTGCTGCAGCTCCTCTACCTCTACGGATGTTAGTGTAATTCCCTAACCAAGTCTCAGTTTGTAGTCATTCTCTAACCAAATCTCGGTATGTATGTTGTTTCAAAGACAACTCTAATCGTCTTTAAAGGGAATGCTGAAGCGGTACGCATTGCCCCTCTTCTCACTGCGTTGTCTTGCCTTTTTTTATCTTCTGGCTACTCGTACGTACAAACCACTTGAGTGGCTCGCTCTCGCTCTTGGCCACACTTCAGCTGCATGCCTTTTGTATGGCCAAATGGCACTCGGAAAAAGTTGCCGCAGCCACTTCCGCTGCCACTGGCCGACCACCACCTCTCTTGTTGCCTTTCATTTCAGTGCAGTGCAAATTTGCCACCAAATAATGTCAGACAATACACACTCACACTCACACATGTGCAGGCTGCCAGGTCAGAATGTGATCATAACTTTGACTGGGAAATACCCATTGGGTACGGGTGTGGATTGATTTGTGGATTCATTATAGCAACAACAGGAGGAGCAGCCACAGCAGCCGCAGTTGGGGCAACTCGAGGAGCAAAGAGTATTTTTCCCTCTCTGGATGTTGCCACATATTTTCCATTGTTCAAGTTTTTGGGTTTTTTTTTTGTTCACTCTATGAACGTTTTCCCGTTGCCCCTTACCGTGTTCTACTTTTGGATTTACCCAGTGTCGAGTCCTTTTCATGGCTTTGTATCCATTGCTGCGTTGCTGGATTTTCCTCAGCTGCTGCTGCTGCTTCTTCGCCTTCCACTTTTTTGTTGTTGTATTTTTGACATAAATTTGAAACTTTTTGCAGTTTTTTATTGTTGGCAGACTCGTTTGCAGTAATGGATTTCAAATAGAGTTACTCATGGGTAAAATGTTTCATACTTTGGGGGATATTAGCAAATCTGCTAAGACGTCGACTCCGGATCCGACTCTGACGACAACAAAGACGACAACGACAAGACTTTCATAGTCGTATTAACATGTGGCACTTGCTTCTGCTTGCACTATACGAAATGTTGTATGGGGCACTGTTTTGTTTCGTTTGCATTCTGCACACTAAAAGCTTCAAGTTATTTGTTGCATGCCCCCTGCTAATGCACATTTTATTGAAATAAAGTCCGTGCCAGCGGCACACTGCTCAGGACTTGCGGCTCACGGCTCTGCAGCCCTCTGGTCCGCTGATCCACTGGCACTTTGGTGTTTTGTGGCTGCTTTTAGCTGATTTTATGGCCTTAAAAGGCGCCCACAGTGGCCCTGGCGTTGATTTGCTGCCTGCGGTCTGCACCCGGGGCCAGTTTATAGTCCTGGATCCCGGACGCTGGACCTTGGGAGCTCCGCTTAAAGGCACCGAAAGCGCCCAAGACCAATTGCAAGGCGTTCCACTTAAACATGCAAATGATATTTACGTTGCTATTGCTGTTTCTGATTCTTCTCCTTCTCCTTTACCTTCTTCCTCTCCTTCTTCCGTTTCTGTTGCTGGTTCTTAAGTGCAAAGTTAAACGACGCCCCAAAGTATTCAATGCGAGGGGTGTCGTGAGAGGTGGCTGCATTTTTAATTACTCCTGGCAAATCGGCACAGATAACCGTTACCAGCCACACCCACACACAACCACACAATCTCACTCTCTCTCTCTCTCTCTATCTCTCTCGCTTGGTCTCTCTGTGTTCTGTGAATTCTCTCCCCCATAATGGGCACGCAATGGAGTTGCAATTGTGGCGCAAGTGAGCGGCAGAACATGATCATATATTCCATCGCCACTCTCTCTGTATATGGGGCACACTTCCGCACATAGAACGCCAAGTTGGCGCATTTTAATGGATTTTGTCTTGGCACACTGCTGGAGCCAGAGCCCAGAAAAACTGAAGCTGGAACTGGAACGGGCTAGGACTGAGGCAGAGACTGAAGCAGAGGCTGCATTTCAGTGTCATGCTGGCATTTAATTTCACTCACTGCAAAAATGTTTTATGTCTTGGCCAAACACTTTACACACACACAGCGAGAGGGAGAGGGAGAGGGAGAGCGAGGAAGGGGGAGAGTAACGACAGGAAGAGCGACCACCGCGAAGTAGAGTTCTATGGGCTGCAGGACATTTTAGCAGCTGCTGCTGCTGCTGCTGCTGCTGTTTTGCATTTCGCTTACCCTACCCTTACTCCACGACCACTTGGCTCACGGTTTTCCTTTGGCTTTCCTTTTATTTTTTATTTTTATTTTGGGTTTCCAACTGCCAAAGTGAAAGTGAAAAACGACAACACACACACATGCACACACACACACGTACCGTTTGAACAGTGGAAAAGCGCAGTGTACACATGCTTAGGTGGAAAAGTGAGAGAGAAGGAGAAAAAGCAACACACAACGGGTGCAAATTTTATATGCACACTTCGCACCTTTTGCCGCGTCACGTGAGGCAAGTTGCTACTTTAACTGTTGGCGGCCAAAAGGGTGCACGGATGGATGCCGTTAGCCAGGCTGCACAACAAGTGCGAAAGAGAGAGTGAGAGTACAGCGTGGCAGTGTGGCAAAGTGGGGCAAGAGCCGCCAAAGTGTTGCAAAATCACAGCACAAAAGAATTCAATCAGCAGTGCTTAGCCAGGGCGCCAGTCATACCAACACAACCAAAACACACACACACACACACAGGCACACATCAATTCACATTGCAGCTGCGGTTAACAGGCCAAGCGTAATATAAACTTGAGCTCAAAAGCAAGCCACGACAGGCAGTAGGAGGTTGCCAGCGTGGCAGGGCGTGGCTGAAGGAGGGGCAGGCTAAAGCTCCAGGGGGTTGTAGTGCCGTAGTGCTACAGTGTGTGTATGTGTGGTATTTATTTTTGCATTTTAAGCTGCACAAAACAACAAAATGGACGCCTCTGATGATGGCAACGACGTACTCCATTCCTCCCCGTCGTTGGCAAGCGTCAAACCGGAAATGCACAAGCACAAGCCAACCCACACACACATATACACACGAGATGTCGGAGAGTGTGGTGTGGTGGTGCTGCTCATCCGCTCTAAAGACCAGCAGCAGCCAGCAGCTGGCAAACAAAGGTGTCAAAGTGGAAAAGCCGCCAACAGTTTCGATTTGCAGGTTCCTCCATTTTATTTGTATTTGCATTTGTATTTTATTTTATTGCACTCGTCAATTGCTGGGGCAAACGCCCAAGAAATGCCAAAGGTTAAAGAGCGTGGCGTGAGAGATTTGCATGAGAAAATTGTATTATTTAATTTTAATATTCCATGTGGCAACAGCAGTTCATTTGTCAGGCAAAACCAATTTACCATTTTGTATTTATTTTGCCTTAATGAAGTGGACGCGGCCATTCCACCAAACTGATGAACACAAATATGAGAGCCGCAACAGCTGGACCAGGCCAGGCCAGAGATTCCTCATGCCACAATCTTTTTGGTATGACAATCTTTTTGGGACACAAAAGGAGCTGGAGCTGGAGCTGTAGCTGGAGATTTCCCGTGTTTTAGTTTGGTTTTCCCCGACCACCTACTGCCTGTGGGGCATTTACAGCTAAGGCCAAATTATGGTTTCGCCTGTTGTTTGAGAGTAGTAAAAATTTTCCACAAATTTTCCTTGTGCGCTGAGCTGCGTTGAGGAGAGGAGAGGTGCCGTGGCACTGCTTTGCATTGCGTGCCTGGTACCTTATAATTTTGTGTGATACAAACGAAATGTATGTAATTTCCCTGGAGCAAAATTGGTATAAGAGCAACCGAGAGAGAGAGAGGGAGGAGTGCCAACAGGCATATATGACGACAATCAGTGAGGGATGGGGAGGTCGGTTCAAGGGCTGCCAACATGGCTTCAATCATTATTCATCATCCATCAACGTTGCGAATTTTCCTTTCCTTTTGCTGTTGCTTTTACTTTTGCTTTTCTCTTGTATTATATATATCCCTTGCTCTCTCCCTCTTCGTTCTTTATACTTTTTTTTTTGGCAAGCAAATGTGCAAGTAAAAATTCTAAAAAAAGAGCAGCAAAAAGGCGGAGGAATATGAAAAATAAACGAAAATGGTTTGGGGTGTAGGCATCGCAGGGCAGGGCAGGGGGCGGGACTCCTGCGACTAATTCGTGGCTGCGCGCGGCGAACGGAGTATAAATTATCATCGTGGAAAACAAGTGGAAAATGTCATTTATCATATTTTTCGGTGCAGCGACAGCAAAGGCAACAAAAGGCAGTGCCCACCGAAAGCCCAAAAGCAACAGCATGCAGGATACACGCAATCAGAACAGACACAGATACAACACGCCCAAGCGAGAATATCCCCACACATATGGCCATATGTGTGTATGTATGCCTGCTTGTGCGTGTGTGTTGGTTTATTCCCACCAAATGGCTGTCAGCCTTGGCCGCAACTCCGCACTAATTCCGAAATAAAATTCCCCAACAGGAATGTTCAATAAAGAATTGTTTCAAAAAATACTTTGGCAAACAATTTTGCAACCATTTAATACGGAAATTTCACAGAAATATATTAAACACAAAACCATCTACAGCTTACATCTATGTAGATGCCCTCCCCAAAAGCCATACTTCATTTGAGCATGATTTCCTCATGCATTCCCTTTTATTTATTTATGTTTTTTTGCTTAAAAATGGTAACTCATATCTCAAGAAATATCGGTTAAGCGGACAAGAAATTCCTTTTTGCTGTTGGCCGCCTTTTGCTTTGTGCGTTGACAAGTTTACAACATTTTTATGCGCCCTTCTAGGTCAAAGTTAATTTTTATTTTATTTTATTTGATGAAGATATTTTTGCTTCTATTGGATTTTTGCCTTCATTTTTTTGCCAGCTCAAAGTAGACTTCAAAGGAGAATCGGGGGGAGAGCAATGGCTCTGCTCTGGCTTGTCAACTTCATTAACATTTTTATGATGCGCCTTGGCAACCGCAAATGTGGCCAGAGCTCACAGGCGGAAGGAAGTCGATGGGAAGGTCATTCGATAGATGGTGGGGGCAGCGAGAGATTTCTCTAGCCGGCGTCCGCCACACACTTTAAGAAAGGACCCTGCCCTGCCCTGTCCTGTCCCTTGCCTCATCATGAATGCTTTTGTTTCTGTCGCAGCCTTGGCGCATTTTTTTGCTACTCCTGCCATTATGATGATTTTTTATCTAACTGTTTTTGTTTTTACGGGCGAGCGCAGGATGGAACAATGAGGCGTCGCCAGCGTCCTTCGCCTGCTTTCGGGCCACCTGAACCATGAGCCATGGCCAAAACAAAGCCATTACGGTTATTTGTTGTCTATGGTGCGCTCAGCTCCGCTCCGCTCTGTTCTCTGCTCTGCTCTCTTGTAATTTACACAATAAACATTGACAAAGGCGCTGGCGCTGTCGATGCCGTAGTCCACCCCTCAAATGAAGCGAGCCCTGCCAAAGGTCTTTCAGTCTTTATTTTGAAGCCTTGGCCAGGATAAGCAATGGGAGGCCCCAGCCAGACACTGCGCTGCCTGCCACTGATCCTTGACTCTCCACACATGGCAGATGGGACTCCCCTCTCCCCTGCACCATTCTTCACCTTGGTCTCAAGTTCCTTTGGCAAAAGCCACTCGAGTTGACTTCTTCTCCATTTTTCCATGTTTGCTGTTCGCTTTATTTTTCTACCCTCCCTCCATCCGCCGCTGCCACACTTCTCTGCGTCTGGCAAAGCGTTTTCCACTGCAATCACGACTTTTCCGCAGCTTTCGAGTGCCATTTTTTATGCTTCGCCTTGGTTTCCTTGCCTACCCATACCACTTGCCACTCTCCACTTGCCACTCTCCACATGCCACTTGCTCCTTTCGTTTGCGCTTTGCTTAAAGGCTGCGAAAAATGCAGCACTGCAGACATCACAATGGGCGGGTGGGATGTCGGCAAGTGTCAATTGTTTTTGGTAGAAAGGAAAGCGTGTGGGAAGCGCAAGAGAAGAGACAACAAAAAAATACCATAAAAGAGATGAACTTGACTAAAGATTGACTTGGCCATAAGGCTGGCATTAGTTCCATACCCAAAGAGCAGCTTTTATGCACACAAAACCCCAATAGCCCAACTGGGTGATTGATTTAGGCTCCACCAGTTACAGGTCGGGTAGCGGCCAGCACTCTGATTTCATATTTAATTAGAACCACTTTGCCATGCCCAAACTTCCATTAACTATGCACCGTGTTGGCGCATCACCCCGGGGAAGGAGCATCGAGCATCGGTTGAACTGCTCACAGCTCGCTCAATATTTCAATTTCGCGCTACACTTTGTACGGCAATCAATGCCATGGCAGCAGAAACCCAGCAACCCGGCAACACAGCAACCCAGCAACCCGGCAAAGCATTCGGCAGGAGTCAATAGTACTCCGATGGCATACATGTACGAGTATTCTGCATATGCGAGAGTCCAGCTGGGTTCCTCCTTTGACTAGTTCTGCTCTCTCTACACACTCTCCATCGTATCGTACCCCCTGCAGTCGACTGGCATGCCTGAGATGCCAAAGCATGGCTTACAAAAAAATGCCAATAGTTTTTTGCCCAAACGACGTTGGGCAAAGCATTTTTTAGCGCCAAAAACCTCAAACATCAAAAATCCAACACACACAGCAGCAGTGGCAGAGGTAGAGGCAGCAACAGCGGGAGGGAAGAGAATCGTGAGTGGAATCATGCCTCCCCACCGAGTAGCATATTGGGCACTGTGACCGCGACCAGGACTTTGGCATTTGGGTGAAGGTTGCATGGAGCATGCCAGCGATAAATTTGTGCATGCCGCGCATAGATCCCCATCGCCCTCCCCTCCCCTCCCTCTTATTCCCATCACCCACTCCGAAAATCAAACTCAAACTGAAACCAAAACCAAAACCCAACCGGGAGACGGCCACCGCAACTATGGCCGGAATGTGGGGCGGTCTGCTCGTGTGTGTGCGGCCGGGGCGTGGCCTTTGTAGTGAATCCCCCCGTCCCCCATCCCCTTTGTTCTTTATGCGCCTGTTTTTGTGTTTTTTTGTGTGTGTGTGTGTCGGATCCTGTCGCATGAAAAACTGCAAAAAGTGCAGGCTGATTAACTTTATGAGCTACGTGCGGCTTTTAATGGTAAACGGGTGGCGATCGCACGCCCTTTGTCCTTATCAAGTATACGCCCCGTTGGGCACAGCGGCGCCATCCCCCTTCCCACAGCGAATGTCTCAAGTGTAACATTCCGTGCACTTTAAATTTATGCAGGACATCCAGGGAGGTGGCGCCACACTTGCACTTGCATTTCATTTCAGTTTATTTTATTTTATTTGCATTAATCACGTCGCCGGGCGACGCTATTGAAAAATATATTTGCCTGCTGGGAAATTCCTCTCGTTCTCGCTTGCTGAGCACTGCACAAAATGCGCAAGGACGTCGTGCTGCTCCTGCTGCTCCTGCTGCTGCTGCTATTGCTGGTGCTAGTGGCAAGTGCATACGCTTCGCTTTGGCTGTTAATGTAAAGACGATGGCAGCAGGTTTTTGGCTGCCATGCTACGCCACGAAAACCAAAAGCAAAAGAAAAATTGCATAAAAATATATTGTACGTACAAGCAGTAAAGGTGGGTAGATAGGTACCTATAGAGCACATATATACACTCGATTCCCCTTTGCTTATGCTCTATATCTCACATATACATGCATACTTATGTATATATAGTCGCACTTGTACTTTGTATTGTAAAGATTTCCGCGCGTAAGCTGCAAATATTGTAGCAACATTTTTATTGAGGTTTTGTCTGTTTGTTCAACAAAAGCAAAAAGTTTGAGAGAGCAAGGGGAAACCCAAGGGAGCAGCAATGGTGTAGGGAGCGGGAGGGATACATCTTTCCTTTATTGTGAAGGAGTTTCCTTGTATAATTTCAATGTGAAATTTCAGAAGTGGAACTGCAGCTGTTGGCACGAGGATGGGTGGTGGGGGGGGGGGGGGGGGGGGGGGGGGGGGGGTTCGGAAATGCAAATGCACTGAGGCACAGACACACAAAAGCCAACGTGGCGTATGCGCAATTATTTAAAAAATAAAAGAGAAACCCAAGAGAAGAGAAAGTTAAGGCTACAGATTGAGATTGAGACCAGTTCTCGCAAGTCTGGTCAAGTATTCCCTTTCTGCTGGTCATCAGCACTTGAATTTCACTTCCCTCTGTGTCGCAGTCTTTGACGAGTTTAAAGCTTTACCGATTTGATTGAGCCAAGCATGGAGTGCTGTAACGATCTATAAGCAAACTCGCTGTGACAGCTAATATGCTCTCTCTCTCTCTCTCTCTCTCTCTGTCTCTGTTCTGAGTACCCTGTTCTCGGTGTCTCCCTTTGACTGCCTCATGGTTTTCCCATTGACATGTTGGGGGGATAAAAAGAGAATTGCTGGCTATGTGGAAAATCTTTTGTGCCTGCGTTAAATCCTTGCCAACACTCACTCTCACACACACACACACACACACACTCACAGCAACACACACGCATATGCATTTTAATTTGTTTCATATTGAAACGTTTTGTTTAAATGTAGCGTGCTTTGTTTCTGCCTCTCTTGTTGTTTGAGTTTTTATGCACCCCACACACAGTTGTAGAGTGCATTAATCAGGGGGTATATTGCACTCAGGCAGAGATATGTAACAGGAGTTTCCAATACAATATTCTAGATTTATAGCTGATCAGCACTGGAAACTGATCCGCTAAGAGCAAAACTCTCTCAGATCATTCGCATGTGCTGAAGGGAAAGATCCTTCTAGTAGGGTACTATTTTGTCCATAGCCACTTGTTCTATTTTGTAATTCTGTTGTTGCATACAACTTGTTCTTGTTCTGTTGCGTTTTATGAAAATTCAATTGGATGGCGTCGACTGCGACATCGACATCGACAACGACGACAGAACAAAACTCGGCAAGGGCGCTGCTGTCGACGTCTCTCTGCATATTTGGTTAAAATCGTTGCCTTTCACTGTTTGCCATTTCAATTATGTGCAGAGCGGCGTATGCACAATGTTGTAATGAAATGGGCACACAGTCGTCCCTCCACTACACGCTTTATGGCACCCCTTTCTCCCGAGCATCGCATCGCATCGCACATCGGACAGGGCCTCGTCGCGAACTGAACGCATAAATATTTTGACCAGCAATAGCCGCTGGACCCAATTGGGCAAAGAGTTGCCCGCGCCTTTTTCCCGCTCTCTCTGCGTTTTTTGTGTTTTTCTTTTATTTTGTTGGAAGCAGAACGAAGTGGATTCTGTTATTTAAAAAGGCATTTTGTCGTCGCCGCTGCCACTGCAGCTGTTTCTGCATAGTGTTAAAAGTTCATGCATATTTATGGTGTCATTCATATTAAAAAAACGCTCGAGTACGCGTATAAAACGCATTTAAACGGCCGCTGGAATTGGCAGATGGAGTGGGAGTGAGCGCTAGGACGTACATTGTTGTAAAGTTAAAAACTGCTCAGAAATGTGACTGCGATCGGGCATAAACAATTTGCATTTGGTTCGTTTTATCAATCGTTTCACTTTACTTTGGCTTCAAAAACTATCAGGGGAGGGAAATTAAATAGAGCCAAAACCCAAATTCTATTGTTGGTCGAAGCTTTTCCTTTGCCTTGTACATTATAGGGCTTATTTCTGCCAAAAGTTGCTTTTGGCCATTTGCAAAGTTTCCGACAAGTTGGGCGGCAGGATGGGGATGAGGATGCGAGAACCTTTCTCCCCTCTCTGCGAATGGCAATCCTCATTCGCATCCACCATTAGCAGCTACTTTTCAATGCGGTTAGCCGGCAAACAAAGCGTTGCACATTTTGCCCAGATAAAGTTCTCGGATGCTCAATACCGTGAGGGGGAAAACGACTACGAGTAGGGTCTGCAAATAGTTAAAAATATGTAAAAGTATTTCACTTTTTTTTGATGTTTTATTTTATTTACGAAAAAGTTCAGCCGAAATGCACAACAAAAGTTGCACCCACGCAAAGTCCCCGCTCCCCTGCCCTCCACCGCACACACACGGCAAAAGTTAATTGCATGTGTGCGTGTGTGGGTGTGTGTGGAAAAACTAACTTTTTAGGTAAGTTTAAAAGGAGTCTGTTGCACACAGAGAGGGCAAGAGCAAGAGAGAGAGAGAGAGAGAGAGGCAGTGCAAGGGCTTCTCGTGGCAATAATTAAACACACATTTCATGCTGCTAATGAAACATTAGTTGTTTGCATTTAATTTGCTATTTAGAAGCCCCAACGCGCACACATCACCCATCAACTGCGCCCGCCCCATTAGTCGGAGGGAAACTAATGACGAAAAGAGAACTTCATCCGGAGTTTTTGGCCACTGAGCATAGGATGTGGATCTGGATAGTCATTGAACTAGTCAAAGTCTTATTGTTAATAATCATTTTTCTGGCAATCAACTGCTTGCTGCCGGGGCAGGTCTTTGATTTGTTGATTTTTCCGTAGGAGAAAAATATAGACAGAGATTTATAAACAAACATACAGAGAGCAAAAGTTGCCTGCATGTATTTAGGCCAGACAAAAGCAGGCTTATATATGCACAACATTTTACAGCTTACACACACACACAAACACACACAAATTTGGAAGCGAAGTGGTGCGGGCTCTGTGGCTCTCGAAGCTTAGTTGTAATTTATTGGCTTGATAAAAACCAATGAAGAAATAACAAGAAATTCTACAATAAAACAAGGCAGCCAGCAAATATGCATTGTGCAAATTTGACTATGCCAAAATCGTTTGCAAAATTGAAATCGTTATCATGCAGCTGCATGCATACATGCACATACGTATATTTGTTGTGTGTGTGTGCCTCTATGCCTCTCTCCCTTCCATTTGACACACATTTGTGAACTGTGAAATTTTTCATTTACTTTGATTCGGCTGCCACACGAGAGGAGTCTCAATATCTTGTGCTTGCAATCAACTAAACATATGACAGACCTCAGCTCTGGGGCTCTGCAATTTATAAACTTTCGTCATGTGAATGCATTATTTCACATGCCACATGGCAGCATTAGTTACTATACCTTTTCATAGTGCCTGTGTGACTGAGACTGTGTGCCTGTGCCTTCTTGCAATTCGCCGAATTGTACCCAGCGATGCGTAAATTTCACTTATGAGAATGTGGCATGCAGCTTGCTCGTACACGTAGAGGCAGAGGCAGCTCGAGCGAGCTACCAAAAATATTAAAAATGGCAAATCAAAGTGGCTGCCTGCCTGCCTACATAGTTGTATTTTTTGTGGGCAAATGTTTGCGGTTCGTAGTGATCCTTTTGCTGGATTACTTTCATGTGGCTGCTGTGTCTACCTCAAATAAAAGAGAAAGCTTTTTGACCCACAAATTTTCAGCATTTCCATATTACAAAATTACAAAATGAAAATGCTTTTCGTTTCTGTTTTGCTGTTTTTTTAGATATTCCCCTAAATGGCATGGCCTGGCCTGGCCATGTGGAAAAAGAATCCATTCTAATTGAAACTGTCAAAGTCGACTGCTGGATTAGCCAATTAAATAATTCAGTGCCTTTTGGCCCAGCCAGGCAAAATCAATTAAAATTACCTATTACATGGTGCAGAAATTTGGACAGCTGTCCCACGAAAATGATTTCCCATTTCCTATGCTCGTATGTACGCGTAATTGTGGCTGTGATAAATACATTTCTATTGATTTTGCGTGACCCCAAAAACCAGGTGACACTAAAGGCCATTATAAAGTACTTAGCAGAATCAATTAGTGAGCACTTTCCCCCTCCAAGGAGCACTTATCTTTCCAAACCCCACAGTGAAAGTGCAGTAAACGGTAAACATGCTTCAAGCTCGCTCAGTCTTCCCCCCTCGTGCAGCTCATAAATTTCTCAATAATGAAATTATGAATTTGTTTGTGTTTTTCCCGGCGTGTAATACTCGTGCTTCTCGTATTATGACAGCCATCTAGTAACTTTCTTTGGTTAGATGTGCATATAAATCCCCGGATTCGGAGCTCCCTCTGGCAAAACTTAACAAAAACTTTCACGTTCATCATTTGCAAATATTATGAGTGAGTTTCCATGCTAGACACAGCTCAGCACACAGCAGCATTCTTAGCATATGGTGTGAGCGGGAAGGAAGGAAGGACATTATATTTTTGATTGCGAGTGCGTGGCATATGTACATATGTATATGACTTCACCAGCGGATACCCCGCTGACAGTTGGCACCGAAAAATCCGTTGTGATTTTTGGCCATTACCAAAAGCAGCCACGCTTATCTCTGCAAGAATGCAAGAACTACACACACACACACACACAGAAATACATATATCTATGCAGATACTTTCAGCGTGCGAGTTAGTCGGGGATCTGCTAGCTCTTTCAGCAATTCCTCAGTCGAAACTTTGCACCACACACATACAGACAGACATTCTCGTACTCGTTTACGCACAAGGATTGACAAAATAAATAAATATGAAAATTTACGGCTAAAGTTTCGGTTTCGGTTTATTTTTTTCCACCCCCCTTACCGCTCCTCCACCACCACCACCACCTCACTCTTTCACTTAAAATGGGTCTTGGGGTCTTTGGTTCTTGGTTCTTTGGCGGCGTATCCCTGCATGGGTTTTGCGGGTTGTGGCTTTTAACTTTTGCCTCTGAATTTATTGAAAAATCGATTGTGGTATTAAATCCGAGGAGCATGGAATACGGACTGCCATGGACTACCATGTACTATGGAGCATGGACTATGGACTACTGACTCCTGCCTACTGTCGCACAAATTCTTTTGGCTTTTCAGCAAATCATCGAAGCTTGCAGCTTCAAAAGTGGCGCGTGACTACGTCGAACGGGAGGATGCAGAATGCCTGCCCGCCTCGTAAATTTATGCAAAGCGCTGCCAGTTACTTAAAGAAAAAAAAAACCCAAAGCTGCAGCAAGTTTTCTTTTCGTTTCTGCACTTTTTGGCCGTGATGAAAGTTGTACTGGGGCAAGGAAAAAAAAATGGTTTTGATGATGGGTTACAAAAAGATTTGCATAATCCAAAGCTGAGCAGTAAAGTTTGAAGTCAGCTCAGAGGTGAGGTGAACGACCCACAATAATCCGCTCTTAAGTGCTCCCAGGTGAACTCCCAATTATATTACATTTGTCCACATGCGTTGTACAAATTACAGAATTAACAAAGCACCCAAAGCACTTTGCCAAAAAGCAGAAACAAACCAACCAAAAATGTTAACATGCAATGTGCAAATGAGGCCGCAATCAGACAAATACACCAATACACACAGCGCATACACAAAGGAGCGGCTAAACCGCTGGCAAAAAGAATACACAGCGACAAAAAAGTGAGAGACAGAAAGCCGCCGCCCGCTAAACGCCGCAGCCAGCCACAATCGCGATAAAAATCGCACAGAAACCGTAGCTAAACGCAATGAAATCAAATCAAATAAGGCTAATGCTCACAAAGCCGATTTCGGCCGCAAATTTAGTTGAATTAAAATAAAGCGCAAGACGGTTTGGCCCGAAATCAAATTCCATTTTCGATTTGCAATATCTAATTAAATCAGGAAAACCGCAAAACAGAAACGCAAACAAACAACACACACAAAATAGCCGTGCACTCGGGCAGAGTGAGGAAATAACAATTAAAATAATTATATTAGCATTAGCTTACATTAATTTGAGTTCAATTTAAAACAGCCAAAATAAACCAAATGAAAACTATATTTATTTCCATGCCGCTCGAAGGCCTAATGCTGCTCTGCGGCACTGACTGCTTTGTTTGCTTTAACTTCAATGTGTTCGTACATAATTTAGCGGGTACGTCAGACCGCACAGCTACAAGGGGTAACACGGGGTAAGGGCGTAAACGCAAAGTTTCTGCACTGCAAAAAGCCTCTTAGGCTTGTGCCACGTTTCTCTTTGCCCCTGGCCCTGGGCTTTGTTGAAACTTTAAGTCAACTAAGCGGCTTACCTTCACACCGACACAGACAAAAGCACTCCTAGAGATACACGAACAGAACACACATCACTCATATGACACGTGTAACGGCAACAGCCTCTGCCTGGGAATGGAAATGAAAACTCAATTTTGATTTTGCTTAAAACATACGGCTTTATTATTAGTATTTTTGGAATAATTTTCACTTAATCTATGTACAGTGTTTGTTGTTGTTGTTGTTGGTATTAGTTTTAGTTATAGTTAATTTATGCACGCCCGCTCCTTGTATACATTTATCAAAAATACAATAATAGTAATTATATATATCTATATATATATATATATGCATGTAATTATTCTGTACAGTTTTTGAACGCCGCCGAACCATCATCCATCGTAGGAGTATTCCGCTCTAGACCCGAGTGTTGATTGCCAGCGTCGTTTAGTTATGCTTTATCGTATAATGCCCTTAATTATTTACAAGAATTACGCTACATATATGCTGCTACTGCTTGTATCTGACATCCAGGACATCGCTTACATGCTGTACTGATAGCGCACATTGGATGCCAGCTGCGTTTGGTGTGGAGAGAAATATTCTGTAGTCAGTGGGAATTATTTATGGTAAATTATCCTCGTGGACACTCACCTCAACGCCCACCAATCGCTCGTCATACTCGCTGCTGGCCTGCATCGCCAGCTTTGCCTGCGAGTGCATAATCGCATCGGAGAGCGAGTCACGTTGATATGTAGAGGAGCCCATCATGCCGGGCACACCGCCGGTGGCGCCATTGGACGGTCCCTTCAGGCGTGATGACTTGCTGCGGCAAAAGAACTCCACGATGGCCACCACCACAGCCAGCAGCAGGCCACCGATTAGGATGTAGTAAATTCCAGCCACATTGCTCAGGGACAGTTCGTTGGGTGTGGAGGTCTCCTGGCTGTCCAGATTGGGATTGCATTCGGTCTTGTCGTACCACCACTTGTTGCGTATTCGCAGCAGCTCTCCGTTCTCCTTTAGCGTGAGCACAGCCTCATTTAGGCGTTTTCTGGGGGGGGTTAAATCAGATCGTATTGGGTGGAAAAACATCTTAAAATGCACACAAAAAGCTTACCTAATAGGCGATCCTATAGGGGTGGCCACGCCGAATCCCTTGGCATCGATATTGCGGCCCACTTTCATGGTGTCGCACGGGGACCTGGCATTCACGTACTCGTTCTTGGGGGACTCCACCAGCAGCGCGTACTTGCCCTTGGAGGTGCGCACTCGGCGTATGCCCTCGTCGTAGGCGTGCACCGACAAGTGGGGGTTGGAGTTCATATAATCCCACATCTTCTTGTGCAATTCGATTTGTGATCGCTGCAAGACAACACCATGCTAGGAGGCAGACAAATAGGAACACTCTCTGTGGCACTCACCTGAAAGAAATCCCAAGTGGAGCCGTGGAGCAGCGTGCCGTACTGCACGTCCGTTTGCATGGCCAGATCCTCTGGCGATTTGATGGGCGACACCATGCGCTCCACTGTGAGGAAGGCGGCCAGGTTGGCGGTATACGAGGATATCAGAATGATGGTGAAGAACCACCAGACGGCCGCAGCAATGCGTCCGGCAATGGATGGTGGCGTCAGGTCGCAGCCCTGCTGCATGAACGCTGCCAGCGAGTACCAGAATGAGTTGAGCAGACTAAAGTCGTTGGCCGGCACCGGTGGCTGCTGCTGTTGTGGCTCACTGTGTGTCGCGCCACCAATGATGCCGGGCGGCTGCTGGGCATTGGACTCCGGCTGCGGGCGCCTCACAATGCGCCACTCGTAGGGCGGGAAACGTGTGACAAAATAGAGCACAATACTGACACCCAAATAGCTAAAGATGACACTCATCTGGAAGGGGGTAAACACTCAACACTCAGCACTCAGCACTCTTTCCATGTCCAACACTTACCCAAATTTCCTGCGACAGAGGATTGAGGAAACTGAACACTCCGGGCGTTTGCTTGACGGGCTTTTTGATCATTATGGATATGCCCAGGGTCATGAAGGGTTTGCTAAAGTCAATCACACGCTCGCGTTCCGCTGTGATGGTCATGGCTGCAATGGCCACGTCTGCCTCCTTGCGCACCAACTCACCCACCATGCCATCCCAGCCACCAGGAGCATATTGATTCTCAGAGCCATAGTTGCCATCCTGCACCAAGCGGAGTTCATCTGAGGCAGAGAGTAATTCATATCTAGATCGGAGCAAAGTAAACACCACAACTCACATCTTATTCCCAGCTGTGTTGCCAACATATCAGCCAGATCCTTGCAGTAACCCTCGAATCGATCGTTGCCCACCAACTCCTCGCCATAGTGCGGCTGCTTGTGCATCAGATAGGGCTCCTCCAGCACACTGGTCACGATATAAGTATGATTCTTGGCATAGTCCCCAGCGTTGGCGTTGGCAGAGCGTGAGGAAGTCGCATAGCTGCGACTGTGCAGAGGCAGGAGACCCACATCGTCACGCCATTCGGCCACCTGCTGCAGAGTGCTGTTCACGGACATTTCCACCACATGCAGCGTGTAGTTGATGCGACGACCGTCCTCGTCGAAGCGAATCTCACCGGACAAGCCATCGATTTCCACCTGGAATGGAATGTTTCATTCACTGCCCCACTCTCCCAGAGACTGTCCGTCTGTCACTCACCTTGCGCAGGACTCGAGAGATTTTTTCACCCTGCTCCCAAGGCGTCACCCAGCCCTTGCTTGTGTTGCAGTCCAGCAGGGCACTCGATTCGTTGGTGCCACCAGAGGAGGAGCTCGAGCCACCGCCATGGCTGCGACGCTGCAGATGATTGGAACGGAACTGATCCGGCTTCTTGCGCAAAATGCGATTGAAGGCCTCGACGAGCACAAAAACCGCATCATACATCAATGCCGCCTGTGCCTGTGAAAGGAGGAGGACGAAGACAAAAAGGGAACATCATGAACAGAGCACAAATCAATGCCCCGCGTTGGGATATTTACCGAAATGGCTGGCAAGCTGTTGGCTCCCGCTGCGCCCAGGCCCGAGCCTCCTGATGGCTCCAAGCGTTTCCGGCTGTCATGAAAATCCCGCACCGCCCGCCGATTAGTGTCGACAATGCGAAAGCCGGTGATGTTGATGGCCCCAAACTCGGCCACATCGCTGGGCCAATGATTGTCCATGACCTACGACGCCCACGACAACAACAAAAAAAAAAGGTAAAGAGAGGAACAAAAAATGTAACACAACCCAATGAAGGATCTCCGCCCCCCTCCGAGCGGAAGCTAGCAATAATTGCTTATTAAAGTCCGCTCCACAGGGGATGGGGAGGAGAGCCAGACCTGAGTGACTCACCAAACCACTGAGCAGGTAATGATAGGTGCGCCTGCCCAGCTTTATGTCCCGCACATGCTGCACGATGATCTCTTTGGCCATTTCCGCCGGGCAGTCGAGCACGATGCGCTTTTTGCTGAATCGACCCAAATCCTCCAGCGTGTGCAAAAACTCAATGGCCATCGTTACGTTGGCGATGCGTTTCACCATTTGCACACGGAATGTTTCATTTCCGGGCTTCAGTTCTTGATAGATTTGCTGCAGCCGTAGTAAGCCTGTCGGTTTTGCAAAAGCGATTTTGTTGGGTCAGTTGGAATGGTTTGGAATGGTTAAGCGAAGCCAGAAGAGGAGCGCGGATTGGTAGAAATGGAGTGTGGCAGTAGCTGAGAGCTTAAAGTATCCTGAGGCATGAAAAACAATCTGTTAATGCCACAGTTTAGGGTGTTATGGTAATAGCAGCTCATTCATACACAATTTCCAGCAAGCAAGCGTAGATCCATCACTTTTATAGAGTAAATCAGGCGCTGTCCCTCGCCGCCGTCATGGGATCTGTCATTTAATCATATTCCTCATTCCCCCCAAAACTCTATGCAATCTTTCAATCTCACTACACCACGAAATCCCTCACAAGCCGCAAGAAGCTCGGGTGAGGGGGCACAAAAAATACATTTTCACACGCCATTTGTTGCACGTTCAATATGCGCCGTGTGTGCTTGTTGTTGCTGTCATTGATTTGCTGCCTGCATTGATTCCATGCCAGAAAAAAACGAAACTAAGGAGAGAGGCACGCACGCACACAACAGAAGGAGATGAAAGGAATGGGAAGTAAAGTGGAAAGAGCGGTAAACAGTCGAGTGCAAAAAAATCGGAAACGGAAGTGCACAGACAATTGAAGTACGTTTTTGTGGTGTGCTGGTAACATTTCAATAAATAACAACCCAAAAAATTCCACTGCCCATGCCCCTGCCCCAGCCATTGCCGTTTTGCTGTTTTATTGAATGTTTCCTATGTTGTCGATGGATTCGCTGGATTGCTTTTTCCCTGCCACTTTTGTATTCATGGATGCGCCAAAAAATATGCTACCAATTTGTCGCCGTGTGCAGCAGCCCAGCCCCCAGCCCCCAGCCCCTGGCCCATTCGGAGTGATAACAAGCAGAAAAAGATGGCCAAAAAAACCGACAAAATGGGTGGAGGAGTGAGGGGGAATTTTCGACACAAAGCAATAACAACAAACTGCTGACAGCGGCATTAAAATATAAAGTCCCGCTGTGGTGCCTTTCGTTAACAATGTAAACGCCAGAATCGGAGTCGGTGTCGGCCAAAAAATTCCTCACAACAACAGCAACAAGAGAGGAATGGAGCAAGAGGGTTTCGGGGGGGGGAAATAACAAGAGTAGCAGCAGCCAGCAGCAAATGGGGCACAAGCTGGTGAGTGAGGCTGCCTGCCTGCCTGCCTGCCTGCCTGCCACTGCTGCTACTGCGGCATTTCCTTTTCCTGCAACGAATGCCAGCGGCAACAATGTCGGCCTACTTTTGGCGCCGTGGCAAATATTAAAAAATGGCCCAAAAAGGGAAAATAATAATAATGTTAAGGCAGAAGCGGTAGCAGCAGTGGCAGAATCTGGAGGACCGAACCGAACTCACAGCTGAAGGCAGCAGTTGCATAAAGTCATAAATTTTATTTCACACAGAGTCATTAACACATGACACACACACACGCAGCACAGAAGACACACACACACACACACACACACACACACACATGAGCAGTCATTACAACGGCGTGTGAACTCATTACAAAAGAGACAGCAAGAGAGAGAGAGAGAGAGAGCAAAAAAATCACTGCGGCGTATACGTAATACTATATGAAATTTTTACTGAGCCAAAAATAACCCCACCCCAGAGCCATTCCATTGTGTATGTGGCAGTCTGTGTGTGTGTGTCTTTTCCGCCATCTGATGTCTTCATCTTTGGCCGTAATTGTTGCCGTCGTCGAATTGTCCCAACGTAGACGGCAGGAAATTGCTTTGAAATAAATTTCAATACAACAAAAAGCAGCCTAAGACACGCACACGAACACACATACTCAACACACACACACACACAGAGAGAGAGAGAGAGAGAGACAGACTAAGAGGTAAACTTAAGCATATGTGTGTGTGTGTCCTTCTCTTTTCAACTTAAGCCCCGCCGAGGAGCCACTCGAAAGAGCACACTTGAAGGCACTTGAGAGCAGGCTGTCGTCTGGCAAGCTCTTCCTCTGTTTTTCTCTATGTGTGTGTCTGTTTTCTGCTTTTTTTTTTAGATGCGAGGCACGGTGCTCTTTGTGCCGCTTATTTAATTACATATTAGCAAAAATGAAAAGGCTGAAGATGGAGCAAAAGTGGAGCAGGAAAGAGCACTGAAATAGTGCTCTGAAAGCGAATTGAAGGAAAGAGTTAATCCCCGTGGAGCAGCAGCAGCATAACCTTTTTGCCTGAGTGACGCTTTATTTGTTTAAAGGGAAATGAAATCCAAAGACAAAGGAAAACACACACAGAGGGATAATGTGTGTGAAGTGGTTCCCTTTTATGAATGTTGTGGGTGGGGAGGCTATAAATGTATGAATTCTCGTACTCACCGTCATGTGAATCGTAGAGATAAATAATGCTCTGCCAGCCGTAGTACTGGATGGTATCGATAATCGCCTGATGGTAATCCGGACGCATGCTGATGGCAAAATCCAGCAGACCCGACGATGGTGTAAGCACCTACAAAAATGTATGCAAAGCACAAGAGAGAGAGAGGGAGAGACAAAGGCCATGAACTGGTTGTAACAATGTAATGTGTACGAGTACGCTACATGAAGCAATAATAAAATGAAACGCGCTTCCGCTTTGCGCCGTAACTCCCAGCCCCTCCCTACCAGCGACATGTAAGTCTATCCTTTGGCGGAGGAGGAACAGAGGTGGCTCCACAAACAAGCAGATACATCCAAAGAGATACACACACACAGAGATATACTCGCTTCCGTTTAGCTCCACTCACACTACAGAGTATAGCCTGCCCCAAGGAGCACGCAAATGCGCAGTCTATACTGGCAGTGTGTGTGTTTGTGTGTGCGTTTTGCTTGCTGGCAACTCAACTCCGAGCCGCTGCTGCCTTTGCCCCCGTCGCCATATCTTGATTTATAGTGATTGAAATAAAAGAGGCCAAGAGCGTGTCATAAATTTTTTTTGCTGTACTCCCAGTGCATGGGGAGAGCGAGTATAGGAATCCTCGTCGCTCGTTTGGCATTGTCTTCCGCCTTGTGAAGCGGATTGGAGCATAGTGCGGGTGGAGTGCGGCAGCGTTTGGTTTGGCTTTTTGTTTCGCAAGTGACAACAACAGCAGCAACAGCTACTCCTCGTACATCCACATCCACATCCACAGACTGTGGCACCGCCAACAGCCAGCCACAGAGTACGAGTAGCATTACAACCAGCAACAACAACCACTCCCTGCCGCTGTGTGTCCCCACAGCTTGTTGTTGGTAGTAAATTTTCTTCAAATTACAATTATTATGATTTGTGCTTGAGCTTTGATTTAGTGCACTGTCTGAGGACAACAGCAGAGAGCACTGGCTTCGGAGCTGTGTGAACTGTGAACCCGTAACGATACCCAATGCTCCACTTTAGGCAATGACTTCATTTTTATAAAAGCTGACAAAATGCTTGAACCTTTGTGTGGATGTGGGTAGCAGGAGTAGGAGAAGGTTGTGGAGGCGGTTGTGGAGGCGGTTGTGGAGGCGTTTGTGGAGGTTGCAATGCCAGGCAATTAGGATTGGTAATTGGAAATACCGAAATGGAAACCTAAATGGGAAAATTCCGGCAAGCTAAAGGTGGCTGAGCTTTTAGTCGCATAACTACTAATAAGTAAATTAGTTAGCGATGATTTATTGTGAGCTGATTTGGCTTCATTTTCTCCTTTGTTGGCTTGCTGGAGAATCTCTTAGACTACTTGCATTTATATTAACAGATCTATGTCCTATAAGCACACTTTTGATTGATTACATTTAATGGTTACACAACTTTAATATTTAATTAAAGATTCGTAAGTTTGTTTAAACACTGCTTGCACCTGCACTTAATTATTAAACTTCTCCCCATACTTTGATGTGACATTTAAACTACTTTAGACACACACCAAACATAATTAAATTGTTTAAGACCCCCACACCCTTCCACTCTAAAACTTTCCTTTTGTTTCAAACTTCATTAACGCATAACTAAATTAAGTTTATCAAACCCCCCAGCACAATCCTTCCTTTAATCCGCTTTCGTCTCGCATCAAAACCACCAAATGTAAATAATTGCGCGAGGCGACACAGAAATCAATTACATATGACAGAGTTTTTTTTTGCTCTGCTGCTCTGTTCATAGGTTGCTTCGGGACTTACCTTCTCGGGGAACCAGGGCGTCACAAATGGCATTTGGAACGTATTCGAGTAGGAGTGCAATGTGTCAAAGGAGTCCGGCGATACGGCGCCCAGCATTGAGTAGACTCCGCGCGAGAATTGATTGCAAACTGGAGGTTACAGTAATAAATTCTTTTTGTGTTTCTTTTTGGTTTTGTTTCATTTTGGGTGCGACATGGCAACAGTTTCGGTAGCAGTTTCGGAATGGTGGAAAATTGATGGTAGTGCGAGTGTGAGAGAATGGCAGGATGTGCAGTAGAATGATATGCTGAGTGGGAGAGCAGATGGAGTGTAGGTCTGGGACAGTGTCTAGGTTGGGAGAAGGACAAAGAGCAGGGAGCAGGAGCAGGAGCAAGAGCAGGAGCTGGAGCACACTGCGCACAATTAAATTGCAGCTTTGATGGGGAGGAGAAGTACTGTGTGCCGAGTGCCGAGTGCCGAGTGCAAATGTAAAGTAAAACCAATTTTCATTAAAAAATGCACAAAATTAATGGGTTCTATGTATTGTGTAATGGATTTTTTTGTTCTCTGTTTTCTGTTTTTTTTTTTTGCATCTGCAGATGATGTGTGTGCTGTGCGAATGGAACACATACTCAGTCGGGATAATTTGAATGCATCCGCCGTATTGATGACATCTACGTACGCCTGCAGCTCGAAGCGCCGAGAGCTAACGTTCAGATTGTGATTGAGCATTGCATATTTAAAGGCTGATTGCACATCATCTGTACCCTGCTCAAAGATGGCACCTGCAGGATGAGAGAGAGATACAGAATGAGAATGAGCTTGGGGGCACAAATATTTTTTTGCTTCGTTAAATATTTAGGCAGCTTTTGACACGGTCCTGTTAATATTAAACGAAAGCGCACAGAGCAAATATTTACACAAATGATAGCACTATGCTGCACCCACACACACATGCACACATCACTACACATACACACATAAATACACACATAGATGGAGGACACACAGCTGCAGAGGCAGAGCCATAGCCAGAGACAAGGAGCAGCAACAAAAAGCGCCAACGAAGTGTTGATGCAGCAGTGTCCTCCCCGTGCTCCCCCCAGTGACAACGTGTCCCGTGCCATGCCGTGTGCAGGTGTGAAGCGTTGCAGCCCGAAGCAGTCAGGATGTAGGATTTGAGTGCAAGCCAGTCAGCATGACTGTCACATTAGCAGCAACCATACGTACAGGTACAAATACTTATGCATGCACACACACATACCTATGCAGCACCGAAATGACTGCAGGTGCAATGACTGAAGCGCCAGCGTGTAATAAAAAAAAATGGGAAATAAAATGAGCCAGCAGGAGTGTTCTGGCAAATAATTTCCACTTGAAATAGGAAGGAAACTGATAGAAAATTTCATAAAATTGCATAAATATTTAGGAAATTCTAGGAAAATCTACAAGTTAGTATAACGGCAAGCACTCTCCTTTGCCAAAGTGGAAGAGGTTAGGTTAAGGATAATCTGCTTGCATCAGTGGTGCACAATTTCCCCAGCGAGTTACGAAAAGTATTTCAGGAACCCCATTCCGGGAAGCACCAATGACGGACAGACAGACACACAAACTGGCACACAAGCAACAACAACAACTGGCTATACATTGTATAGCAAAATCCAAGCACCAAGTGCACCAATAGCTGTGACAATTTCTGTCCCGCTTCGGGCCATGCTCCAGCAGTGAGTGCCATGGTCTGTTGGCTGCTGGGCTGCGAGTATCCTGGCGACGCTTTTGAGACTCACCTAATGGTATTTTCTCGGTTAACGATGCCGTTTGTTGCTGCTGCTGCTGCTGCTGTTGGGCGGCACTGAATTCCAGCCAGCAAATGCTGCCGGCGCATATTAAATGTAAATATGCCCAGAATTTTAGCCTCGAATGCATTTTGCGTTTTGTATTTTTCCCAAGTTTTTTTCCACTTCTACTTTCGCGTAGTTTTTATGCCCATACAATGGAATTTTATTATTTGTTACTCAAATTGGTTGCCCATTACGCGGCGTGGTCTTCACGTTGTTATATTTTCTCGAGGGTTTTGTTTTGCCAACAAAAACTTCCCACTGGCAGTAGAGAAAAAATGTTTCACTTGAGTTTTAATCACTCACTGAATATTTTTTTTGCATTTACTTATAATATTTATGATATTTTGGGTTATTTTTTGCTACTTTTTTATTGTTTTTAAACACTTTTGAATGGGTGTTTGTTTTTGGACGCTTCCGAGTCTCCTTTTTTTTGGCACAAAACTAATCTCACTTTAAGAGCAAAGCAAAGTGGACTTTGCTGGACTTTAACTTCGGGCCGCCTGCCCGCCTCTGCTTGGAGATGTGCCCCAATCGTAGGAATGTCTCGCCTGTTGTGCTCATCCGTTCACTTCAACCAAACGGCAACGCGTTGTAATCAGCACTAAAAAACTCCTAAGCTGCCTAGTAATACGAGCTCCAGTGCCGAGGCAGCGAGAGCACGGGCGACACGGCCACAATGTCGCTTTGTCGCTTTGTCGCTCCAGAGAGCACGTCCAAGGGATGCTGTGCTCTTTGTACTAAAATAACGAACGCTCTCTCGTATTTGTCTGCAAAGAGAGAGAGACTGAGGGAGAGCCGAAAATAGAGAGAGAGAGAGAGAGAGAGAGTGAGGAAGCGTGGATGCTGTAACTGACCTACTGCATTTTGGACGCCACTCCGCACAAGCTGCAAGTTGTTGCTTTTGTTGCACCATCTTCTCTCCTGGTGGTTAAATGTTTGTTTACGTTATGCTGCCGCTTTTTGGGGGAAGCGGGGCCTGGCTGCATAATTGATAACAGCACGAGAATGAGACAGCAGATGATCTGGGGCATGCCATAGCACAGTGCGGCATCTGCTTGTCTTTCGGCGTTGACTCGTTCCTGGCATAATGAGAGATTTAACATTTTGTGAGGTTTTTTGGCCACAACTTCTTTACGCTATGTTGTTTCGTTGTTTTTTTTTTTTTGTTGGTAATTACGAATGATTTGGACGAACAATCCTTTTAACAAATCTCATTACGTTGTCAATTACGCGCCATTACCAACCAACATCAACCGGTCGGGAGTGGAGTTGAGTCGTCTCTATTCTGTTGAGAGGCGCCTTCCGCCTCGCGAAATGAAATCTCATTAACAGGCTTTAATTTTCCAAACAAACTTAAGTGCGCCGAGTATGAAGGAACTCAACGGAGCAGCAGCAGCGCTAACTTTGCACTACTTTGCTGGCCTCACCCCCAAGCATATTGCACGGGGTTTCATGGCGAACGATTTCGTCATAATCTGTAATTAGTTTATAATGCGCACAGGAAATGCGAGCAGGAATGAAGAAATATTAAAAAAAGAAGAAAAACGAAACAGAAATAGCAGGAAAGAAGGACAATGGCCACAACTCCCTTAGACTTAACCCTCAGTTAGAGGAGTAATCCAAAGAGCCAGAAGAGCCAATAAGAGGCGCAGTGGCAGAGCCAATAAACATAAAAGTTAATGGTGAAATTTTTTAATTAAGAAAATCAATGAATATTTTTCTTTCATCGGCATTCACTCTCCTCCTTCGCACGTTCTCCAGTGTGCATTAAGGATATTTTGCTCTACTGCTGCTCGTACTTCCATTTCCTGCTCTTCTGGATGGCATAATTTTAACATTTATGACTTGCGATTTTCATTGCTCTCCAGCAGCGAATGGGAGAGTAGGAAAGGGTCCTTTGGTTTGATTTCCTTTTTATGTTTAATAAGCTAGCAAACAAACTTGCTTTCATGCAATTATTTAATGCAAACGTTTATACATTTTAATTGGGTTTTTTTTCACTCCTCCGCAAAGCCTGGGCTATTTAATTATAAATTACCATTTATCCGAGTGCCTAAGTCAACAAAAGTTAAAGCGTTTAATTAAATCGCTCACAAAACAAAGCACTTTGTCAGTCAGTTCTTAAAGCCGCAACAAAATCACAGCCGCAAGTACAAAGATAAATAAGTGGCATTGTCGGTTTCATTTCCGGCTGCAACATTTGCATTCAAATCGCTCTGCAGCTGTCTGTCTGTCTCTCTCTCTCTCTCTCTCTCTCTGTGTGTGTGTGTGTGTATCAGTATCTGTTTCTGGCTGTGTATGTGCGAGTCGTTGTAAGCGGTATATAAGTAGACTCCCAACTGGTTTTATATTTAGGCGTTTGCCTTCGCTAAAAGCACAAAAAGAAAGCAATAAAAAAGCAGCACGCCGCGAATACGAAGCCAACCCAAAGTGATAGCTTTGAGAGGCGAAGGAAGGGAGTGGGGGGGAGTGGCTATGCTGCCGAAGAGTGCCCCCAGTGGGTGGGTAGTAGCACTTTCAGTTAGTAGCAGCTGTCGCTTCCGTACCGCCCCCGTCGCATCTACATTCCACATCCCACATCCATCCCATCTGTATTGGCTGCTGCCGCGACTTGGCCTCAACTGTCTTTCAGCTTCTCACTTCATCAGTTACGCCAAAAAGGAGACTCTACAATAAATTTCGCTGATTGCTTCCGACTTTTTTTTTTCATCTTCGCCCCACTGCGTCCTGCGTCCGTTGGCACTTTCCTGGGAGTCGGCATCTACGCGGGCTCATTTTTTATGCCGCTTGATAAAGTAATATCCGTTTTAGGTTCACTTTGTTGGTCCTGCCCAAGCTAGAGCTGATGGTGATGGCAGTTTTGTGGACTCTGCAATACCCTGAAGACAAGACTCTTTGGACTCAACTGGCGGTACGTCAGTGTGGGGTACAAGAATGATGGCAAACCAAGGCATTCCAGGCAGGCGTACAGCGCGTAGCAATCCTTTAACTCAGCTTTCAACAGCCATTAATCTATGTAAGTTAACTCGCCGAATCAAAATCAATTATCAGCTGGCACAACCAATACTCCTTCCGTTTCAAGCAAACATAATTAAGGGGTATTAAGTACAAGGTATAAAAAGTATTTGGCTGCAAATAATGTGCCAACTTTGGGCTATAATTTGGTCACAGTTTTAGCCACACAGCAGCTCCCATTCCCTGCCTGTAACGCCACTGCAGTTTTGTGGATCTAACACAGATTTGTGGGCTTGGTTACCGAGTTTGGTCAGAGGCTGTAGCTGGGGATTGGGGCTCATGGGGCGCGTATGCGTCATATCAGCAGCACACGCACACTCTGAGCTGTGTGTAGGTCAATGCTGTGTTTGGGCACCAAAGGGAAAGCCTTGCCATAGGCATGCTCTGTTTTCACTGGCACTGGCACTGGCATTGCCGTCGCTCTTGCCACTCTTTCTCTTATTGCAAGTGTGCGTGTACATGTGTGTGTGTGTGTGTGTTGGTATATGTGTAATTGAAACTTCCGCTTTGGTCAGTTAGCGCAATTTAGCAAGCTGCAAAAAAGTTAGCCACGGCTGAAGTAACAGGCAAAGTGCAAAGTCCATTGCAGCTACTTGGCTTTCATTTCAATTTAAACTTCAGAAAGCCAACACATACACACATTCACACGTGCATACCACACACACACAACCGCACACACACCTACATAGTTGTAGGGACAGCAGACACATAGCCATGGAGAGTAGAAAATTATTTAAAATGATTTATTTCACAACAATTTTCATTAGGTGGCCGGCCAACTGCATTGCAGGTTCCCATGCTCTACCGCTCTTTCCGGCTCTTTCCCGCTCTCTGCACTAATTCACTTTTGCTGATTCCTCTGGAAAAAGTATGCGAAAAATGCCTTGAGAGTACAACCCACCCTCTTACCTCTTACCACAGTCTCCACTCCACTCATGTTTCATATATGAAATAATTATATATGCGGTCAGACTACGACGACGACGACTGGCTGCGGGCAGTGCAGCAGTCTCTCCACTCCACAGCACTAACCGTGAAAGCTGCTCGGAAAAAATAGAAAATTTGTGGCACTGCTACATGTTCCTTCCATGCTGCCGCTCCACGGCGACTGGTGCATTACTTTGGTGAGGAGATTTCACTCCACCGCCTGTCTGTGTGCACAAAATTAGCAGAAAAGAAAGCAGATGCAAGCCGGACGAAAAAAAAAGACCGACGCAGGCCAAAGGAAAATTCAACTTGGAAAAGGTTAACAAGCGTCAGACAGCCCACAGCAAGCGTGGGGGAATTACCCAACAACATTACCAGCGGCAGCAGCAACAGCAACAGCAAAAAAAGGAACTTATAATTTTTGGCCACAAACCTAACAACAACGGGGGGAAAAAGGAGAAGCAAAAGTAGAGTTGAACCAAAAGAAAATGAAAAGCAAGCGTGAAATAAAATCATAAATTCTGCAACGCTTGCGGGCAGAAACGGGAAGTAGAACTACGAGTACGAACGAGCATGTGCAGGTGTTCGTGTGTGCTGGTTTCCTGTTATTATTTTGCATCTGTGTGCACATGGAAGTGGGGTGTGTGTTCGAGGTAGAGCTAGGAGAAAGCTCGGACTTGGTTGAGTGCATTTGTGGTAAGCCCCCAAATGTACACTACGATAATATGCTACCCCAAGCACAATGTTTGTTTGTGTGTGTGTGTGACCGTGCACGGTCTGGGGGGTCTACACTTTGGTAAGACTACACACTTTGGCGGCAGCGGCAGAGTGGTAGAGCAAAATTGAACGCTGTAAGGGTTAAGGCTGGAGCGGGATATGTGCCAGAAATAATTTGTTTACACTTTGAAGTAGTAAGTAATTAAAGCGTGCTTTCTTTTTGTTCTTTATTGTTTTTTTTGGAATCTCCTATACCGTCCAAAATATCTGTAAATTTGTCCAACAACCCTTGTAAAGTTTCACTCCGTGGTGAAAGTCGTTTCAAAGCTTTAGTCTGGTGCAGAAGTTTGCTTTTTGCAGAGCTTTTATCATGCCTCGTATGTGAAGGAAATGCCCCACTTCACTGCTGCTCAAACTTTCATCACTATGCCAGTTTCCCACCCACCCATTGAAACATCATATAATTTAGTATTGTTTTAGAAAATTGTGTACACACGTTTTGTTGTTTGTTTTTTTATTAATTATTGTTTAACTACTTTTTGCTTGAATGTTTTTCCTCTTGCACTCGTCTATGGCTGATGAATTTTCGGTTTCCTTGCGACTTGAAGCACGTGAATTGGCATTTTCCATATCGCAACTTAGGCAGAAACAATTCGCTCTATGATCTAGACATTTAACTAATAAAATGCATAATTCTGTTAACAATTTGTGTGTGTTTTGTGTGTGAGTGTTTGTGTGCTTACATAATTAATTTCACTATGATTAATGCTAATCTGATTGTAATTGGTATTTTATGCGATTTAGCTATAGCACTTCGTTATAGGAGTTAAAGCCAAGAACCGATTTAACGGCAACAGATTTGTTCGGTGTGTTAACGCATTTTGCTCTATATATCATCTATATATATATATATATATGTATTTGTGTGTATGTGTGTGTGTTTCGTATATAATAAATTCAATTTCTTTTACATTTTGCACAACAATTAAAAGTATATTAAACCAGTTAATAATAATAATTTTTGTTTTGCTATGGCCGGGCCGAAATACAATTTGCACTATAAATTTGTTTATGTTTTGTGTGTGTTTTTGCTTTTGCGTGTTGTTTGCGTGTTGGCTTGATTAATTTGTGTGTAGCTTGATGTACTTTCATGATTTATTTCTGCTGCATAGAACTTTCTTTTTCTTCTTTTTTTGTATTTTGGTTTTTGTTTTGGTTTGTACTCGCACTTTGAGTATCCAGCTACAAAACGTTGCATAAAGTTGTATAAAAGTTTTGTGGTATTTCCCCCATACGTTACGAGCAGGAGGTATACCTTTGTTACCATTTTGACTAGCGATTAAATACAAAAAACCCAATCGATTGACCCCTCTAAACATGCGCACACACTGTTATGTATATATCAATAAATAACACTATTTAGTACATATTGTTAGAAACGGCTGCTATAAAATCACCGCCACTTGTTTGGCCAGCACTTGTCCTCTGCTCTTGTAAGACTAACGTAATCATTAACTAACTATATATGTATGTGTATATATGTAGTTCATAAGCGCTAATATTCGTTAATGCAACAAGTCTATGTGGGATCGTCCTCGTCCTCTTCCTCTTCCTCCTCCTCATCTTCATCTTCCTCCCCATCATCTTCATCCTCATCATCATCCTCCTCCTCGTCGTCCGACTCTTCGGATCAGTCGAATATGCAAACAAACACACGGAGACAATTCATGCCGAGCTTCTCCCAGCAACCCTCCTCCGTGGAGCGGCCCTCGTTCGCTCGGCGCATCTTCTTGGGGTAGTTCTTCGGGCTGCTGCGATCACTGAGATGGACTGGCATGCGGGCATATTCGGCACGTGGCTGGCGGAACTTCTCCATCAGCTCCGTCTGCTGGTCGGTGAGGTTCTTTAGCTTTTTGCCTGCAAAATTTAGGCACAAATTGAAGTAATCAAAACGGAGTTTGGGCATCTGTCTGGTGAACTCACCCTCTAAGGCATCACTGATGAGAGATATTTCCACTGGTGGCAGCAGCTCGATGCGCTCGCAGCAGCGCCGGAACTCGGCGGCACTCATGCGCAGATAACGGGGAGTGAGGCACAGGGGACCCAGCACAGTGCGTCGATTTTCGGCAGTGCCAAAGATATTCTTGCGCGCACACTCCGCCAGACTCCACGAGGCCAGGCACTCGAACAGGGTGACCTCCGAGCGGAGTTGCAGCGTGTCGCGCTTGACTATAGTCTCCAGCTCCTCGAAGCGCAGGTCACAGATCTCGGGCATCGAGAGCATCAGCTCTGCGTGCATGTCGATCAGTTGGAGTGTGTTGTGGAGCAGCGCCACGCCATAGTCTTCGGTGGTGAAGGGATTCGGATTGGGTATGAGATTGAGCTGCGCCCCATCCCCGCCCTCGGGTGGGTTCTCGCCTGCCTGTGCCGCTTTGGCTGCCGCCAGCTGCTTGGCAGCGGCCTTCGCCTTGGAGGCCTGCTTGCGGGCCAATTGTTGGCCACTCTGTTGGGTAGTGATCACTGTCTGGTGCTGGTTGGTCAGCGCTATGCCCTGGTAGAACCACAGCGCCTTGAAAATGTCCAGCGCGGTGGCACTGGAAATTCTGAGATCAAGCTCCCGAATGCAGTAAATTATCTGAAAGAACGAAAGAATGTTCATTAAATATCTGGGAAAATGGGTCAGAGACAGCATGAAAACTCACCAAATCGGGCACATTAAAGCGATCGGCTAGCTCGAGGATCTTCAGCAAGTGTTTGTGATCGCGATAGGGTATAAAATGCTTCTCCATGTAGCGCACAATCAGCTCAAAGTCGTTCTTGTCCACATTGAGGATCTGAAAGTGGTTGTCGCTCTTGCGGCCGCTGTTGGGTCCGGCATGTATCAGCTTCGCCAGCTCCACGCTGCGCTCCACCACGGACTTGCGCTCACAGCGGATCATGTAACGATCATCACCGTTCACCACAATAAAGTCGATGTAGGGATTCACAATGACGGGCACGCCTGTGTAGATGTTCGTCTGTCCGCGCGCATAAGGCGGTGGCATCGAGTGCGCTGGTGGGGCACTGGGCGCCGGCGCACTGTGTATGGCATCCACGTGGTGGCCGTCAGGGCCAAGACCGAAAGGCAGTACCATTATGTCAGCCGCCTTTGTGTCCTGTGTATCGTTGTTGTTGCTGTCGCACACCTGTGGATCGTCTAGACCCTGTGAATCGTTGTTGTTGTTGTTACTGTCGACTGGCTGTGGCTGTGTTTCCTCTTCGCTTGTGGTTGCCTCCACGCGACCGTGCAGTACGTTGTGGAACAAAGCACAGCCCACTAAGGGGAGTTGAGGGATTCGCGTTCGCTTGTGTAGCCGCGCCTCGAGTGCGGGATAAAAGCGCCTTCTGTGATACTTGTTGCCACAACGGAACTCTAGGTTCCTGCTCTCCGAGAAGACCCACTCTTTATTGCGGAGCTGTAACAAAAAGTGTGCCATTAAGTAATTGTTTTGTGGTGTCAAATAGATGAGTATTAGATTGCTATTGGAGCCTTCCCTCCGCGGGAAGCACCTTCTTTATCGGAGAATAACTCTGGATAATATTTACGACCGAATGGGAATAAGCGACCATTAGTCATGTTTCGAGTGTGTGTTGCAGACGATTTCGCCACACTAGGAAATCTATCAGAGCGCCATCAAGTAGAGCCCTGTAAGTGCTTTCCCCACGCAGTTAACGATCGATTAAACAATCTTTATCTTTATCAGTCGATTGCCACACTTCAGAAACATAAATCGTTTGGCGTTCGCACTCGCTGAACTTAATCGCTGATTTCTGCACTCGACTATAAGTTAGTGGGCCTCATTATCTGTAAAGTAATGCCGCCTAATTAGCTAACGAGCTGAGTACTTTTTGGGGGCATAACTTGTGTGCTACTGGGATCAGTTTTCTTATATTTGAATCGTTTGATTGCCACCAGTTCGCCTGCAATCCATCATCTAAGGACTATAAATCATTTTGCCAGCACTTCTCGTATCGAAACGCATAGAACAGCAGCAAGCTATCGCGAAGCAAGCCGCGTGATATGTCCATAAATTGTATAATATCAACCCGAAAAATATATCAACCAATGATAGTGACAGCCTACCCGTGGGTGGGGAGGGAAGAGTCTCCAGTCAGTGGCACATTGATCGCTGAAGCCTAATTATGACGTCAAGTAGGCTACAGTAGTAATGCTCCCTGATTTGAGGCGCATGTCATATAATTCTCAAACGATTTAGAACTGTCTTTATCTTTATAAAGTAAAAGGTAAATGAAGGCAATGATAAAATTTAGATAGATAATATTTGTAGATTTGATTAAATTCAGACACGAAGAAATTGTGAAGAATTGAAAAAGTAATACTAAATCAAAAGAGAAGACACTTTTGAGCACTTCCTCCCTTGTTCGAATTGAAGTCCCAATTTCCCTTTTGTAATTTCAAACTTAAGCCAACGACAAGATTAAGTGAAAGGCAAACACTTCTTATCCTATCTGTCTGTAGAAGAGTTCTCAGTAAAAGTTATTTGAAAACAATGAAATTGTTTCATTCTTGCCACAAGAATAGTGCAAACAATAATAATTATGGTACTCACAGATTGCAAAGAACTAACCATAGAAAACAGCGCAAAAAGTATGAAAATATTAATAAATAAAATAAATTATATGTCGATACTGACGATGTTTGAACAGTTGTAAGGAAGGCGAAATGAAGTGTTGACGACTCCATCCATCCGGCTCGTGATGGAAGTGTGATGGAGCTGGAACAGTTCCCGTTACCCCGCGCTGATATTTAAATATTTGCACAGCGAACAGAGGAGAGGAGCAAAGAGGAGAGAGGCAAGAGGCAAGAGGCAAGAGCGCAGCACAATGTGGGGGAAGTGTGACGAGCGAGACGTGATAGTGTCTGATAGTGCAATAAATAAATTATCGTATGCAAATAAATTTATGGCTGTTCATCGATTCAGAGCGATTCGTGCGTTATCATCTGCAGAGGCAGAGACACTGTGTGTCGGGTTCTGCTTTCTGGGGTCTGTGAGGTTTGATCTCTCAAGTTTTATGTGTAGCACAGGCATCGAATTAGCACTCGGAATGGTAGTCATAAGTTCCCTACGTTTCCTTTATCAGCGGGATGGCTGGGGATGGTTCACTGCTCTGGTTTCCCTTTACGATGGGGAGGGGAGGGGAGTGGCCTGTGCGCATATCAGCCTCGAGGCTGCCACAAATGTCACAGTTAACCAGTAAATAAAGAGCCCGCCCCGCCAACAGTCCCACGACCTTGCCCGCAATACGTTCTTGAACTTTACAGCGCACATGTCATTCGATTCCCAATCGCAAATTATCATTTACTATCATGTACACATGTATCTATGTATGTACATATGTATTTCATGCACTTCTTACACTATTTTCTGTATTTGTTCCTTCTGCTTATCGCGCCGGGGCACGGTTCCATCAATCAATCAAATGCGATTTACTTCGACTTGCCGCTGTCCGCAGATATGTTTTGGGGCGAGTCTCCGTATTTATATTTGGAACTCTATTTTTTGCCACAATATTTCCAATATTATAAGTCACACACACACTAAGTGGTTTGTCTTTTTGGCTTTTGGGGGTCGGTAGGTGGCGGAAAGTGAGTTGTATTCGCACGATTTTCCTTAATGGCGAACCGCACACCACGAGTTTGAGACATCGACTGACATTTCCAGTGGATTCGCAGGCGGCGACATCGACAACAGCAGCAGCGGTAGGCAGCGGCAGCGACGCCTGGGGTTATACATTTGAGAATGTGTCATAAAGAGCGAAATATCGGATTCTAAATGAGGCATAATAACCGCAGCATATAGGCAGACATGATGGGCTAACATATGAAGTCTTCAAACCTGTAAAAGTAACAAGGTGAAGCCCGAAATTTGTGTACTCAAATGCCGCTCCGCCGTTAAGGAACTTTCCACCAGAAAGAAATGAAACTCCAGTGAAATGCAGGCCGCCCGTAAATCTACCAAAGTGCGCCTCAAGAATCAGTCGCAAGTCTGCGATTATCAACCTCAATTTTTGTCGGGGGACAGCCGACAAATAAGTAAATCAATATCACTCGCAGCGCTCATATCTTAGTTTAAGGGAGCAGCAGCAGAAGCAGCAGCAGCTGGCCAAAGATTTGACTATTGGACTTAAAAATTAACAAGAAGATTGTGTGGGTGGTGGGTGTGGGCATTAGGTGTGTGGGAGTCGTATTTGACAACTGTAATTGTTGTCGCCCCATTGTGTGTAGGCACGAAATCCATTTTATTGATAAGCAATGCAAATAAATGCGAGGCACTTATAAAAAGAGGCAGAGAGACGGCGAGGAAAAGGCAAAGGCAGCAGTAGAAACATAGCCATGAGTGTGTTTGTGTGTGTGCTTCTGCAGAAACTGTGCCTGCGTGTGAGTGCCTGTAAGTGTGCATGTAATAATAGCAACAATGAGCAGTACAAGCAAGGGGCCACCCGAGAGAATGTTACTAGTGGGATATGGATTGTTGTGGTGGTTCGTATCAGCGGCCAAGGCCGGCACAAAGCTGCAAAAGCTGCGACTGCTAGAGTAGGAGCAAGAGAGAGCAGAGCAGGGCAGAGCAGCGCAGCGTGGAGTGTGTGTGCACAAAGTATTTATGCACTCGCCGAGGGCTGCCACAGCAATTGCCGCAAAAGATTAAGCACAACTAACAGCAGCTTAAAATTGAAACAAAGGGAATTATAGGAAACTCTTGAACCCCACCTCGCGCTGCAAAAGGGCCGGCTATCATGTTTACTCATGTTGGCGGCTGCTGGGCCGCTAATGAGTCGCTCCGCTTCTGCCAGTAGCGTAAAGCGGAAGCGGCAGCGCCAGTACAACAGCAACAACAACAGTTAACAGTTAACACTCTATGGAAGTTCTCCGAGTCTCGCCTCACGCACAACCTTGACACTGGGACACTCGGAGCGAACTCCCCGCCCTAGCTGTGACAACAGCAAAAGTCTCTGTCTCTAGCCCATTTTTCCCCATTTCCAGCATACTCATACTGATGATGATCATTAAAACCCGTTTACGATCGTCTATCAAATATTTGCATTCATAAAAGGGGAAACAAAAAATATCATTAGCAGCACAGCATCAGAGCAAAGTGGAGCAGAATCAATATACATATGGTGTGCGGGTACGTGTGTGTAGGGAAAAACTGTTTAATTAGTTTAACTTAACATAATTATTCACATTGTTGGCTCAATGTAAACACAGCCGAATACGCACAAGCAAAAGTGCAAATAAACAGAAGATAGAAACGAAATCGATGGGATGGCCACGTACTCGAAATGGGAAAACAAAAACAAAACGAGCAGCACAACCCAATTAACTTCCTGGGAATATATACATACGATACGATGGCTAGCCCCTTACAATTGCATCACATAACAAGATCTCTAGAGTTCAAAAATAAAAACACTTTGCCACATTCTTGGGCGACCACGGCAAAAGTTCAGCAAGTGCGATGGCTCCGCGGGCGCTATTTATATGCCCCTAATGAGGTGCATTATTAGGAGGGAAATAGGAGTGAAGCGAGTGCAGTGTGATTATGAAACAGAACTTTAATTAAATAAGCAACAAGTATTCAGAGTAAAGTCATATCTCAGAGCCATGGGCCTCAGTAAATGCGATTTAGATGTTGAACTCTACCCGCTGGAAGCCCGGTAAATGCTCGAGAATCGGGACTCGCGTAATTTAATTTGCCACTGTGCCACCTCGGAACCTACGATTATGACTCCGTCTGAGTCATTGTTCGATTGTTTTGTGGCAGTGTTTGCAATGGATACTTATACCCATAGATACCCTTAGAACAGGACAGACAAATGGCAAATGACATCATTTGATTTTGATGCCGTGCAAAAAGAAAAACACAATCAATTTTATTGCACTGTCCACGAGGTAGCGGCATTACTCATTACCGTGCAGCGGATGTGCGGAGCTGAAGATGACGAGCCGTAAACTCAGACAAAATTGTTTTCTGGCCACTTGGCCAAGTGCCAAGTGTAACAGCAGACACCGAAATATGAAAGAACATTCATATGGGGATGGGATGGGATGGGATAGGCATGGGCATGGGGTAGGAGTAGCCGTGGCATAGCGCACACTGCGTCAGTCATTCAGTTGGTCAGTCTGCCAGTCTGCCAGTCAGTCAGTAGCTGATAGGGTTTTGCCACTGACTCATCCTCTTCGAGTGGGGTATCAAGTGCAGTGTCGAGGGAGAGGTACCCTATGCTTGGATCAGGCTATATCTACCAGATAGAGACGTTGCTTTTTGTGTTACAACAGGAATAAAGCAGATAATAATCGCCATATAAAAGAGAGGCAAACAATTGACTTGCAATTTAATTTCCGCACAAACAAAACTTTTTATTTTTGGCTGAAACTTTCACCTGGTTTTCCCTGGTGCTCTCTGGGAGTTGGAGGTGACTGCGTTGCCTTCCCAAAAGGCAAACACAACATAAAAACGGAAAAAGCGGAAAAACTCACCCTAAACGAATGAAGAGAGGGTGAGAGAGAGAGAGAGAGAGAGAGTGAGAGAGAGTGAGAGAGAGGAAAACCCTACGCAACATGTTCCATGTTCGGCATGGAGTGGGGCATGAGGGGAGAGGCTCTGACAGAAACTGGAGCAAACAGTGGGAGCAGTTCGGTGGGGCAAAGAATCCAAAACGAACAAATTTGCAATTGCAGACAAAGGAAATAAATGGAAAGAGGAGTGGTGGAGGGCAGCAGTAGGTTGCGGGATGTGGCGTGCTGAATGCGGGATGGGTCTTGGGCTAGGCCAATAGCCAATATCAAGAGCGCGACGTTTGGGATCCCAATGCGTTGGTGGGACAGATAATGGGGAGCAGGAAGGGATTGGGGTCGCATGGGCAACCAGTTGGTGCCAAGGGCGATGAGGCAGCAGAGGCAACAGAGGCAACAGAGAAGGCGGAATGGACGTGAGGCAATGTAACAATTGACAATGCGGCGTATGCGCGATGGATGCCCAGCTGATGTGGCGGATGAAACACTGACACAGTGAACGAGTTTCCCACTCACTCACTCACACACACCCGCATATAATTACACCAGCACACACACACACACACGCACACAGAGAGAAAGTTCTCCCTGAATTCCTTTGAGCAGGCTTTCGCTTGGCCCAAGTACCGAGTATCTGTGGCCGACCGTGTGCATGTGCCCAGTGACTGTGCCCAGTGAGTGTGCCCTGTGCCCGTGCCTGTGTCTGTGTATCTTATGGATACACAATTTATGTTAGCCAATTTCTCGCTCATGTTTTGTATATACAAATGAACTTTTGATTAATTACACACGGCCCTGCGACTTACCCCAGTTTATGGCACAAAATTCTGAATGGGAATCTGTGAAATAATTCAGCAAAAAGTTATTCCTTTCCTGACTGCCGATTTCCGCCACAGATTTCGATGCTGTTTAGTTAGTTGATTTTTGTGTGTTTGTTTTGCTTTTGTGGGCAATTTGTTTATACCCAATTTAATGCCCGCACACTGCCCGCACTCCACTCTCCATCCAACCTTCCATCCAACCATTTACTATATTCATATGCCACCTACAAACACTCGCACTCGTACACACGTCTGTAGGTGTGTGGATATATAGAGACACATGCAATATAGTACGATCCGTGGCCGAGAGTTTGAGAGATTTTTGCGCGCGCCTCGTTGCCAAAACGGAACTGGGAAAGGCAGCCACCAACGACAACGTCTCCTCTCGAGAGCCGAAAACCGTATATACAACAAAATATTTCGTGTGGTGCGCTTTTCCGAGCGGAAAGAGCGCCAAAACCAAAAAAAGCACAAGAAGAAAAGCGAGACAGAAGGAAAACATACCCAATTTCCCGGCGCAGCGTTGCCAGCAAGTTCATCCATAAAAACAAAATATTATTCCTAGAAGAATTTTTACAGAATTAATGTCAAATTATGGACATTTTTGTTGAATTTTGAAGTATTTTTAAAAGTATTTCTGATATTGGACATATATTGGCATTGACAGGAAAAACGCAACCTTCTGGCAGCCCTGTACCTGGGTCTTGGGGAAAATTCTCAGCAGCTTTTCCCCCAGCCGGACATGCGCCTTGGTTGTGTGTCAGTGAGTGAGAGCTCTCTCCCGACCGACCTACAGGTCGTGCGGGCACAGCCAAAAGACGCAATATTTTCGAGCGTGTGATAAGACGCGGGACACCGATGCGGATGCTCCCGGACAACAACTTTCGTACACTTTCCCTTTCCAAAGAGAGACAGAGAGAGAGAGGGAGCAGTGGCCCAGCGAGCCAGCGAGAGTGCGTGAGTGCGTGGGCATCATAGGGAGGGCTGCCTCGTTTCGGAGCCCTAGACAACGGAGTGGTGCATTGTGTGAGGTAGGAAATTTATTGCTCTTATCAACACACGACCGACCGACCCAGGGACCGAGCGACGAACCGAAAGGGAATGGCGAAAGCCAACGGAAAATATCGGGCAATGCAAACCGCCAGAAACTAGGTCAAATCTCACTCTACGGAGTCGAACCATTCCATTTGGTAGCAAAAGTTTGGCAATCGATTCTGGGTTTTTTGGGCAGCTACGCCCCCAACCAGAAGGCCAGTTGAATTTTTGTTTACATTTTGTTATATATTTTTGTTTGATTTCATGCGATTATTTGATCAATTTGACAACTTTAGTTTCGTTACATTTTTGCAGTGTAATTTTCAGGATAGTTGGAGGCAAAGAAAGAAGAAATGGATTGTACGTCAGAGGTTGGGGTTGTACGGCTAATTTAATTTTGCTTGAGACACCAAAAGTCTGTGGGTAAGCTAATCCAAGCTAGCGATTTTGGGCACTCTGTAGGGCACTTTCGGGGCGCATTCAATTCAAAATAAAGTCAGGGCTGTTGGTGTGCTAACAACCGATGGGGGCACTTGTCTGTTCGGTGCCATTCAATCGCTTGATGGCAATTTTGGCCACACCCTTGGGGCACTCTGTGGAGCCGCCCATGAGCACGAGGAAGAGTCCATTGTGGGCCACCGTATTCCACAGACGTTCGATGACCTTGTCGATTTTGACAGCACTGCGCTCGGCCCTGTCCAAGAGGAAATCCTCTTCGGGTATCGACAGATTGGCAATTGTCAGCGAGTTTTCCAGGGCTATTTCGGTCACCTTGCGCACAGCCTCTTTGGTTGTGGCCACCTCGTGCACGAGCACAGCCGTGCTGTTGTCCTTGGGTACGACCTGCTCGGCCTTCTCGATGAGCTCCTTGAGGCGCGGCTGCAGGCCACCAACATTCACGATCGCCGTTCTCCTGTCCCGCTTGGCGGAGTACGCAAACATGTTGTTCGTGATGCTGTCACCGCTGCAGGCATTGGCGATCTCCTGCAGTCGCTTGTGTTGGGTGAGAATCTCGTCGCCAAACTCGATGCTGTTCGCGAGCTTCATCTTCACAAGCTTCAGCGTGGCCCTGGAGTCCTCGATCGAGTCGTGGCCGTACTCGTTCTCCTGGATGGTCTCCTTGAGGAACGTCATGGCCAGATGCTTCAATTTGCTCTTCCGCCGCCGCACGCCGGAGATGTTGAAGCAAACGCTGGTGTCGATCACATACGGATGCATCATCCGCATGGCATTCAGATCGGAGTTAAGCGACTGTCCCACGAGAATGGCATCGTCGGGCAGCAGTGCGGACACCTCCTTCTGCACATCCTTCAGCTGCTTGGTCACCTGCTTCATGATGTCCTCGGTGATGCCCGAGTACTGGGTGAGATAGTCCGTGATCCTGTTGTCGGGCATCACCAGCGTCTCGTACACAGTCTTGTACTCCTCGTCCACAATGGAAATGCGCGTCAGTTCATTCACTCCGGCCACAGTGCGACACATTTCACAGTCCACGCCGTACATGGGACTGCGATTCGTGACCGGCTTGTACGATTTCTTTGTGAACTTGTACGACCTGAAGCGGCTGTGCAGCTCGCCCTGCAAGGGTATCGGATAGCCCTCGTCGACCATTTGCAGGGCGGAGAGCAGCAGTTTGGTCCGCGGGAATTTATCATCGGGATGCAGCTGTGGCAGCTCCATGCCCGGCTCCTGGCGTCCCTCAATGGGGAAAATGCCACGCACAAACAGTGTGGGATCCTTGTTGAGTGCCACTGCAGATTCCAGGGAACCGTGCTGGTCAATTAGCTTCTTGGCCTGCACACTGGTCAAGGGAATCTATGGGAGAAACCAAAAATATATCAGGATTCAACGATCAACGAACGAGTGAGCTACAAACCTGCGCAATCTCATCGATAATCATGCCTTCACCCTGCTGGGGCAGCATTAGTTCCAGCTTCGTGTTGAATATCTTGTTGCTGGCCTCGAACTGGCTCTCATTGGAGAGGTAGTGGTAGAGGGAGAGGCCCTCCAGGATGACCACCACGCTGTGCGAGAGACTCACCCACTTCTCGATGGAGCACCAGCGGTCCGGCCGGCAGGGACTCTTCTGGCCAATCATGCCCGACATCAGCAGGTTCTGTATGTCGCTAAGGAAGATGGGCGTGCGCGCATCCTGAGGTGTCTCCAGCAATGCCCGCTGCCCCATCTCCCTCAGCCGCAAGGCGGGGAAGTCCTGCAGTCGCCGCTTGCGTCGTCGCAGATCCGCCGAAAGGGCCTTGTACTGCTCTTCGCTGAGAGTGACCAACGTGTCACCCGGTATGTTATCGCCACCTGCTTCCTCATCATTGCGAATCCGTTTCGACTGTGGTTCATCGGCTTTGTCCGGGTCTGCCTCTGTGGGCCTTTCGGGGGTGCTCCTGATGGTGTGCCGATTCTTGGTCTTTCGCTTGCTGCTCACGGTGCAAAATCCGTCATCTTCCATTGTCTCTGGGCCGCTGGATTTCGGCTCAGAGTCCCGCTTCTTCGCCAACTCAGCCTCGTGGAGACGATCCCGATCGTTCAGGTCCATCAGGTTGGCCAATGCGGCCAGCTTCTTCTTCTTCTTGTCGCTGCGCTCCTGCTGCTTCGCTGAGACTTGCTCCTTCATATTGGCGAGCCTGATTTGTAAGCTGCAACGCAAAAGGTTAGTTATTCTTTATTTCCAGGCCTTTTTAGCGATTTTCAATCAAAACAAATAAAATGTGCTTGTCGCACACGTATGTCAGAATTTACTCCTAACGCGTGACCAAAAGTTCATTACGAAAAATACCAACACCGAAGTGCAGATAGTACCCGATGTATGTATCTGTGGGGGCGCCACCACAGCCCATTAAATTGAAACAACGATATAATCGAAACTGGAATGCTTCGTAATAATAATTTTCCATCCGCTTTGGCATATTATCTATATAAAGCAAATCGTATTGCAAAATTGTATGCAGAGCGGTCATGGAGGCGGCTACAAAAATACATAATGTAAATGTAAATGTAAACTACCAAATATTTAGTTCTACAAATGGCCGCTGACGACAGTGGGGCGCCAATACAATTACTGGCTGGGACATGCCTTCAGATTGTGTATATTTTGCACGCTATCCCACCTGCAACACGTTGTGAAAACGAAATGCAACCACAAAATCAATGATATTCAAATCTATCTCGTTTCTGCTCTTTAGATTTAATAAAATTTCAATTTGGTGGTAAATTGATGTTAATTACTATAAAATTGATATTTTCAAATTTATCGCACAGAAGTATCGATATTTTGGGAAACCCAGCCCTGTAAATTGATATATTGATATCATCCCTACTTTCACCGTTAGAATGCCGCGTGCTCCACGAATTGCGCCTAAATTTTCAAGTTGTGTTTTTTGCGAGCATTAAAAGTTAAAATTGCGTGAAGTAGTGCTCAAAATAGAGATTCACAAGATGTATGCCGCAGTTAAGCCACTGTCGAAGTACTTGCAATTCAAGTCGGTGCACATTTACGATGCTGTGTTCACCATCCATTCAAAGTGCACGGTGGCCCTGCTGCTGGCTTGCACTTTCCTGCTCTCCTCGAAGCAATACTTTGGCGATCCCATCCAGTGTATGCGCGACCACAACGACATGGATTTTATTCACGCCTATTGCTGGATGTACGGCGCCTATGTCAGCGACAACATAACGGAGACGCCGACTCCATTTGGCCACGAGCGCTGCAAGCCGGGTAAGCAAAGGAAAATGCCGTTCGATTTGTGATTCTTTTAACATTCGCTTTTTGCAGGCGGATATGGTGGAACCGTGCCCTTGGCTCAGCGTCGATATCTACGCTACTATCAGTGGGTTGTGCTGGTGCTGTTGCTGCAATCGTTTGTCTTCTATTTGCCTGCATTTTTGTGGAAGATCTGGGAGGGCGGCCGCCTCAAGCATCTCTGCATGGACTTCCATCAGACAGCGGTCTGCAAGGAGCGTAGCAACGCGCACTTACGTGTGCTGGTCAAGTACTTTACGAGCGACTACAAGGAGACACATTTTCGCTACTTTGTAAGCTACGTTTTTTGCGAGATTCTGAACCTGGCGATCAGCGTGAGTAGATTCTGCAGACACCATTTGTGGTTCCCTTCTAGCATATTGTACTCCCGCAGATTGTAAACATGCTGCTGTTGGATGTGTTCATTGAGGGTTTCTGGAGTCATTATGTGGATGCTTTCCTTGCGGTCTACTCTGGCGACTGGCACATGTGGAGCAGCATCACCAAACGCGTCTTCCCCAAGTGCGCCAAATGCGAGGTGGTCAGATTCGGTCCCAGCGGATCGGACTCTTCTATGGACACCCTTTGTCTGTTGCCTCTGAACATTCTAAACGAGAAGATCTTTGCCTTCTTGTGGGTCTGGTTTATGACCATGACTTTTCTGGCTGGCCTCAAGCTCTTCTTCCGCTTGATCACCATTTGCCATCGCGGCGTACGCTTCCACATTATGCGCGCCAGAGCCCGTCTCATGCCAAAGTCGCATCTTCTGCGCGCTCTGCAAAACTGCAGCTTTGGCGACTGGTTTGTTCTGTTGCGTGTAGGCAATAACATAAGTCCCGAGATGTTCCGCAAGTTGCTGGAAGAGCTCTACGAGGTCCAGTCGCAGCGCAAGTGCCCGCCTGGTGCGGAGGAAATTTAACCATGATTTTGATTAACATTTCTGACATTTTCCCGAGCAAAAATGAAGTTGTTGTTCTTTTGTCGGGCAAGTACAAGTACTTAATTCATTCAAATTCATATAATCTACTCCCTAATCGATATGTAAGGATTATCGAGTTTGCATTTAACTTTTTCATTAAAATATCAATTCAAGTTCCTTCTTAACTAAGCGAAATGTTTGCTGAATTTACATACTTAATAATGTATAATGAATATATTTTGTCTAACTTTATAATCAATGAACCCACGTATCTGCTGGAAGTACTCACCGTTCTGCTCGCGTCAACTGCAACATAGCTAACCTACCGCTCAACTCCGACAATTGTGAATCCATCTGCTGATTGGGTAGCATTTTCATTTCTTCTTGTATCTATTTATGGTGAAGGTTTATGCTGGCACTCTTTACTGTTTGACATCTATTTTATGTTTAAGTGTTAACTCACACTCTTTCGTTGGTAAAATTTTGATTTAAGATTTTTGACAATTTTCAACTGAATTTTCATATGTACAATCGGATGCGTGTGCAGCAATGAACGGTTTTTAGTGTGCAACCTTTAAGACAAAAAGTTACTAAAACAAAAGGTGTATTTTCTCTGCTTGAGATGTATGAAATTTGTATCAAAATAATTTCGGAATAGGTTGTGTGTTTCTATCAAGAAATAAGTTGCAAGGATTACTTTAATCGAACCTTTGTCAGCCCATAGCTTGCTGTGTTACTAGGCTGTATGTGTGTGTGGGGGGTGGGGGGAGCTCTACTGCTGGCTGAGTGGGTGGTTCGTTGCTCTGCAAATTCCCCTTCAACTTGCACTTTTGCCCATGGGTCGCCGTTTCTAGCTGACCTCGGCAAATGTTGCTCCGTTTTTCATTAACCAAAAAACTGTAAAGTTCGAAACGTAGCATAAAAATTGGCAGCGATATGCATTGGAAGTGGGTCGATCGAACGCTGATCCACTTTCCGGAAGCCTTCATAAGCCCAGCGAGCAGCCGGCGATGGCTTCAGTTGCCGTTTACCATTCGCCGTGTGTACCGTACCGTGTTGGAAGTCGTCGTCGTGGATATCAGATTCGATTTGGCTGCTTGTTTTGTGCTTTTTGTGAATTTTTTTGTTTGAGTGCACTGTAATTCGAGGCTCCTTGTTGGGAAGCTAATTAAACAAAGTGAAGAACATCGAAAAATAAAGCAAAATTGCATGTAAAACTTGCAACTGAGCTTCCAAAATGTATAGAGCATAAGTGATTGTGCCGCAAACACCACAAAAATAATAATTAATAATTAAAATGAGTTACAACATAGATGGTACGTGGAATACATATTAGGTTTTAAGCAAGAATATTACTCTAAATTATGTTAAACTCTACCATAAGTTATTCCATTTGAAGTTCCAATTTTGGTTCGCTTTTTTTGCATCAGCGTTTTTATTGAAATCAAAATTATTGCGAAATTGCTGAGCAGCCCAGAAATGGCTAATCAAAATAAAGTTCCAAAAAAGAAGCAAAGAATTGGCCGAGAATGTTTAATCATGTTAAAAAAGTAAAACGAATGTTCACAGCACTTTTAAGGGAATAGTTCAGTTTAAGTAATTTAGTTCAAATAAGCGCAGAGATTAATGTATTTTATTTGTGATAATTACGATTATAATTCGGAGAAAATGAAATTCTTAGAGTTGGAGGCTACCAGGCTGCTGCGTAAACCGCGTCACTGCTGTAGTCGTACGCCCAACAGACGCATCCTGGCCATCATCGTGCTGCTGATCCTGACGCTGTGCTTCTTGCTGATCTACCATGGCTTCGTGGTGGAGAAAATGGGTAAGAAAATGACTCCAAATGGAGTAGAATGAGTAAACTAATGACTGTTGCCCATTCCCAGAGCGCGGTCAGCAAATTGCCGCTTTGAATGAGAAGCATCGACAGCCCAAGGAGCCCTTCGATGAGGTTCAGGATGTTCTGATCGTCAGCCCACAGACATTGCACGTGAAGCTTGAAGATCGGGAGAGTCGCTTGAACAAATTGCGTTGGAAGTTTCGATTGAACAATCGACGCCGCTCACCGCGTGATCTCTTCCGAAGAGATCTACTTGATCCCCTACAGGTGGAGGCGCACATGCAGCACATCTACTCGAAGCTGAGGAGCAAGCGAGCCCGCGAGGCGCTCAGTTTGCTGGAGAGCGAGTATGTGCGCTGCAAGAAGCAAACGCCACACGACTGCATGTCCGCCTTTGTGCGGATGTACAACATGGCCAAGGAAATCACCGAAAAAATGGAGAAAATGAAGGCCATCATGAGGGAACAGCAGCCCCAGCTGGAGTCTGGCAGCATGGAGTCGAATGAAACCCGGGAGAAGACACAAGAGACGACAGCTGGACCCACGACAAGCGCAGCGAATGTCACAGAGGAGACGTATACGCAGAAGCCAGTTCGTTCCAAAATAAAGCCAGCGAGAATCAGCTGGATCATCGATGGCCATGACCACGACGACAGTGCGGTCTATACGGACAATACGCCAAAGACATTGACCACCAAAGAGCCAATGAACACCACAACTGTGCCGCTGGTGGAGACAACAACCCAGCAGGCAATGGCTGGGGAGACGACTGCACCAAGTGTGGGAACCTCTGTGGAGACCACAACGGAGCAAATCAGTTGGATCTTGGACCGCTTTGACAAGCCCAAGGAGATTGTGCACACCACAGAGGGGCCCAAGCAGCGAACCACCAGAGAGCTGACTACCACAGCAGCCACAATGAACGCTGGGCAGGAGCCCACCTCGGAGAATGTTGTGTGGGAGAGAAATCTGACAACAGATGCACCCGAAGCTCTGTCCACGACCACTGCAGCAGCAGCAACATCACACACTGAGACACTGCCCCGGAAGCTGCAGTTTGATTGGATCATTGATGGCGAGGAAGTTGTTGAACCAGAGCCAGAGTTGGGTAACTCTAGCACCACCACAACCACCACCACACAAGCGACTGTTAGCACAACCGAAGCTAGCGATAGGCAGAACTTTACGGCATATCCGACCAAGCCAAAGCCCGTGAAGATAAGCTGGATCATTGACAGCGATGTGATCAGCGCAGAAGTGAGCAGCACGACCACACAACCAAAGCTAACGACCACAACGGAGATGTCCAGCAGCAGCAGCACAACTACAGCCAGAACCACCACTAAGACAGGTTCGCGCATTCCTCTGCATCCACTGGACAATCCCAGCAGCATTGAGAACATGCTCGAGAGCTTTGAGCGGCATGAACAGGATAAGCCTATCCTAAAGGTGCTCCCCAGCAACGAATCTGTGGAGGAAACAGCGACACTGCTTTACGAGCGCCAGCACTGGCTGAAAGAGTTCGAGAAGCAGGCCATGGAAGCGAAGGATGAGCTGATAGACACCTTCGGCACGGCGCTGGATGCCAAAGTGTTGGAAAAAATGGGACCCAAAATCAATCCACTCAATGGACATCTTCTGAATGGTAAGCCAAAGGCACTCTCTTGACTTTGGGCAAGATTAATACTCCATTTTTGTGTTTCCCCCACAGCTGCGGATGCACAACTGATGACGCTTTGCGAGCGAATGCGTAACAAAGTGGCTGCCATGTCGGATGTCGCAGAGACCAAGCAAATGGGAGAGACGTTCACGGCGTCGCCCAGTGTGCAGTTCACCAGCCGAGCGCCCGGCGGATTCCCTGTTTCTGGAGAGACCATGAAGGCCTCGGCGCAGTTCATGTTCAACCCGAATCTCGGCATGCCCAGCATTCCCGTTTGCTTCTACATGACGCCAGCCAACTTCCGCATGCCCATGTGGTCGGCCGCACCCACATTTATGGGCATGCAGGGAGCACACTTTGGTGGACCATCCAACAATGGTGGCGGAGGTGGCGTGTTCTTTGTGCCCCAGCAGTTCGGACCGAGCGGCAACTTCTTTGGTGGCAGCGGCGGCTCCGGAGCAGGTGGACAGGGCGCCAATATCTTCTCGAAGAATGCTTCACCACAGAAAATGACAAATGCCCAGCAGCAGGTCTACTGCAGCTACATGCAGAACCAGTCGGGACAGGGACTGCAGCAGGGACTCAACCAGCAGCAAGGACTCAACCATCAGCAAGGACTCAACCAGCAGCAGGGTGTCGGCCAGTCGCCCTTCTCCAATGCCAACTTCAAGATGCGCCACGATGCCAATCAGACTAGCGCGGTCCAACATCAGGGACAGATTATCTACGCCAGTTATGCGGGACTCCCGCAGCAGCCAATGGAGCGCTCGCAGTGCTCGGAACCGGATCAGGTGTCGTGCTATGGCGGCCATGAGTGCATTCCAGCCTCCCAGTGGTGCGACAACCGTGTGGACTGCAAGGATGGCAGCGATGAGTCTGCCTGCACCTGTGGCGACCGACTGGACGAGGAGCGGCTGTGCGATGGCTATCAGGACTGCCCCATGGGCGAGGATGAGCTGGGCTGCTTTGGCTGCGAGGCGCTGGCCTTCTCCTGCTACGAGAATCAAGAGGAATATGCTCGCCACAATCGCTCCACGATAGCCATGTGCTACAGCCGCCTGGAGCGTTGCGATGGCTTCCTCAATTGCCTGAATGGTCGCGATGAGCAGCAGTGCAGCATGCTGGTCACAGATGTCACACATCATATGGTAAGTTCGCTCCCTCTGCGCTTTTCCCTTCTAATCCCGCTCTTTTGTTCTCCAGTCACACGCTGCCTCTGCCTCGGAGGGTTATCTGTATCACAATCATCGCGGCGATTGGCATCCCGTGTGCAACAATGGCGAAAAGTGGGCCAACGCTGCCTGCGAACAAGATGCAAAGATGGAGGGAGCTGTGCCCGAGCTCACCTTTAAACCGCTGATACTGCCAGGTCCCTTTATTGAGCCTTCGCTGCACGCGGGCATACACTTTGCCCAGGCCTGTCATGGACGCAACAACGCAGACTCCCTAGTGGATCATGTGGCCTATGTCCAGTGCCCGCCGACGCAGTGTGGAGTGCCCAAGAATACGACCAAAATGGAGCACTCGAAGCGCGTGAAGAGAGCAGTGGCAAAGGAAACTATCGGCGAGGGACGCATTGTGGGTGGCGGCTACACGAGTGCCCTTCAGTGGCCCTTTGTGGTGGCCATCTATCGTGATGGAAAGTTCCATTGCGGTGGCACCATCTACTCGGATCGTTGGGTGAGTACAGCGAGGATTTCTCCCCTCTATGTGATTTAAAACTCTTCCTTTACAGATCATTAGTGCCGCTCATTGTGTCATTAAATATGCCAAATATTACTACGAGGTGCGTGCTGGTCTGTTGCGTCGCTCCAGCTACTCTCCTGCCACCCAGATCCAGCCAGTGTCCCATGTAGTCGTACATCAGGCCTACGAAAGGCGCAGCATGCGCAACGATCTGTCGCTGCTGCGTCTAGCCAATCCGCTGCACTTTAATCGCTGGGTGAAGCCCATCTGTCTGCCTGATCAGGGAAGGACAACCTTCGGCGACGATTGGATATGGGGCCCCGAGGAGCACACCCTCTGCACGGTGGTAGGATGGGGTGCCATCAGAGAGAAGGGTCCAAGTAGTAAGCTGCGACAAACTCCAACCAAAAGCTGATACTAAATTGTAAAATCTTTGACAGGTGATCCGCTGCGACAGGTGACGGTGCCCATACGCAAGCGCTGCACGGATCCAGAGGATCAGGCGTCTGAGGATATTTGTGCTGGCGATCCTAATGGTGGCCGGGATGCCTGTCAAGGCGATTCTGGTGGTCCACTCTTCTGCCGCAGCGTCACCCAACCGGAGCAGTTCTATCTCGCTGGAGTGGTGAGCCATGGAAATGGCTGTGCGCGTCCCCAGGAGTTTGGCGTCTACACGAGGGTGGCCTTGTACCTGGACTGGCTCGAGATGGCGGTGTCACCTCGCCTGCTGCCTGCACGCAAACCGATGCAGCTGTGTCCGGGATTCATGTGCGTGTGGGGTGGCAAGCGGTGCATAGCCAAGCGACAGCGCTGCGATCGGAATGTCGATTGTTTGGGTGGTGAGGATGAAGTCGGTTGTGTCTATAACTTTATACCCGATATGGTGGGAGGCACACAACAGAATGTAAGCACCACAACGGAGAGTGATTATCATCCGCTGAAGGAGCATGAAGAGGATAGCAAACAGCGTCAGGATATTGCTATAGAAGATGCTGAATTGCTGGCAGAACAAGATGAGGCTGAAGCGTGGCAAAGCACAACTTTCCAAAGTGAAAATGAAATTGATTCCACGCTGTCTGTGGATGTAACGACCACTCCATCAGGGGATTTGTCCGAAAGAATAGAAACCACAACAAAAATGGACTCAACAACGACAGCGGCAGCCACAACAATAGAAACAACAACGATTACGTCAACAACAACAATTGCTCAAACCACAACAATGCCTACCTCAACAGAGGATTTCAAGAAGCTCACCGATTTGGTTACGCAATTGCTGGAGGAGAGCACAACAATGATGAGCAGCACCTTGTCTGCAGTCACAACAGATGCGCCTACAACAACAATCACAACGGAGGGAACCAAGGAAACTACATCCACGGAAGTCACAACTACGACAACTACACCCAGCAGCAGTAGTTCTACTCCCGCTACCACAACTACCAAGTTTACGACTGCCAGGCCCACTACAACTACGCCCAACAGTAGCTCTACTCCTTCTATCACAACGACTAAGCTCACGACTGCCAGGCCCACAGCAACCACAACCTTAGCGCCAACTACAAGTACCCCTCAACACACAGCGACCATTAAAACGGAGATACCCAATAAATTTGTATGCAAAAAGTAAGTAAAAAGAAAGACACAACTCTTGTAAGGATAAACCAGTTAATCTCATTGAAATGGTCTACAGAATGTCTCAGATTGTGCAGCTGCAGATGCGCTGTGATCGGAAGGTGGACTGCGAGGATGGCACGGATGAGCTGGAGTGCAGCTGTCGGGACTACATGAAGGGCAGTCTGCGTGCACTCATATGCGATGGCAAAGCGGATTGCGAGGATCTAACCGATGAACAGGATTGCGGTAGGCAGCAAAACCAACTCTCATTATATTCCAACTAAGAATTGCCTTTCAATCCCCCCAACAGTTGGCTGTCAAGCAAATGAGTTCCGCTGCCCGTTGTCCAAGACCTGCGTGCCACTGGCGAAGCGCTGTGACAACTCCGTGGACTGTCAGTTCAAGGAGGACGAAAAGGATTGCTGTAAGTGAAAAAACAGAATGGAAGTAGCCATAAAAGAAGCTTATGTTTTTCCCCTCCAACAGTTGCCCTGACGAATGGCCAAGATGTGCACTTTGATATCCATCAGCAGCCGCAGTTTAGCAGCGCTGGAATCTTCTCCAGAAACGCACATGGCGTCTGGCGTGTTGTGTGCGCCCATGAGACGGGCTACCATGAGCACCAGGCCAACACGGCGGATGCAGTGTGCGCGCTGCTTGGCTTCAAGGGAGCCCACTACTTCAATAGCTCGGAGTTTGTAAGCCAGCGGGATGTTCATTCCATTACACCAGAGCTGAAGGGAAAGACTCAGCTGGTTGTGGAGCTCCGTTCCATGGACAATGACAACGACCAGCTGTCGGACAACGAGGAGGCAATGCCAGTGCAGGGCCTGCCTTTGCCCACGAGACCGGAGAAGGACCGCCTGCTGTCAAGCATGTGTCTGGGCATCTATGTAGAGTGCAATCCCCTCTCCAACAAGACAACGCCCCTGAAAACGCTGAGTGCGGGGCAGGCGGTCAAGCAAAAGCCTGCGGAGGAGATGCCAATCCTCAAGCCCACCATTGAGACGCACAACCGACCCAATGTCCACTTCAAGCCGCAAGAGCCAGCCACTATGATTGTCAACAAAAAGGACGAAGTACTCGACCGTTTAGATAACCTAATCAAGAGCAAGAAGAACAGGACGCTGCTAGTAAACGAGCAGCTGCACGAGGCCATCGAGGATCTGCACTGGCCCTGGCTGGCCGATGTCTATGCCAATGGGGAGCTCTGGTGCATCGGTGTGCTAATCGACAAGCACTGGCTGCTGGTACACGAGAGCTGTCTCTCGGGCATAAGGTAAGTCGAATGCTTTGGAACATTTTATTAAACTGATATCTATAAATACCTTCCAGCCTCGAGACGCACTATGTTAGCGCACTGCTGGGCGGTGGCAAAAACAAACGCTCCCTCCACAGAAGCAATCACGAGCAAATTCGTCGCGTGGACTGCTTTGAAGCAGTACCCAAGTCCAATGTTCTGCTGTTTCATTTGGAGAAACCTGCACGCTTTAGCCATCATGTGCTGCCCACATTCCTGCCCGACAGGTGAGTAGCGTAGATTGCAATAGCAATCTGGGAAGTTGTTCTAATTGGTTCTTCCATTGCAGTACTCCCCATAATCACACTGCTGTTCAGGATTGCATTAGCGTGCTGCACGACGAGAGTTCCGGGCGAATTAAAACGGTTGCCATTACACAGATCATGAATAACCCGAAGTGTTCGTCGTGCTATAAGCTGCAGGAGAAGCAGCCGCCTGTGAATCTCATGCGCTTGCTGAATGTCAGTGCAGAGGATATGGCCTCCATTTCGGAGGAGGTGGAGCTTATCAATGGTGCAGCCGCAACGGAACTCCCAGCCATCACAAAGTTCACCAGTTGCCATCAGTTTGGGCTAAAGAACCTCAGTGACACGCACCACAATCCCATTGATCAGGGAGTGCTTGTCTGTCGCGACTCGCACTCGGGCTGGTTCCCCTCGGCTCTGTTTAGCTACAACAACTCCGATTGCCAGAGCTTCAAGCAACCATTCGGCATTGAGACATTGGAGCGGGCCTACAAATCACTGCAGGACATTATAGGTGGGCTGTGCTATTAGCAAAGCTCCAAATAAGTTTTAAACTTAAAAACTTTCTGATTTCTGCCCCAAAACTAGATCAACCCAGCTGTAAAAATCCACAAGCACCTCCCGACTGCAGCACTCATCGCTGCCCGCTGGGTATTTGTCTGCCCCAATCGGCGATTTGCAATGACAGAGCCGATTGTCATGACGGAAGCGATGAGCAGGAGGCCAAATGTCGAAAGCTGAAGCAGAGATGTGCCCCGGGAGAGATGAAGTGTCGCTCTAGTTTCAAGTGTTTGCCCAAGAACAAGTTCTGTGATCATGTGCCAGACTGTGAGGACATGACCGATGAGCCGACCATCTGCAGTTGCTTTACCTATCTACAGTGAGTCCTAGCTGAATAGGCCTCTTATGGTTACCGTTATACATATGTTTCGATTTTCATCTGTAGAGCCACGGATCCCGCCAAGATATGCGATGGAAAACGAAACTGTTGGGACAAGAGCGATGAGAGTTCTGTGCTTTGCAATTGCACGTCGGATCACTTTCAATGTAGTTCGTGAGTTAAACAATGCTTATATTACATTGTAAGTTAATATCTTATTCAATTTTATATATCTAGTTCCCCGGAGGATTGTATTCCACGCGATTTTGTGTGCGACAAAGAGCCCGACTGCCCCAATGGCGAGGATGAGCGATACTGCTTTGGCATAGAGCATCCATTGCACCAGCAAAAGAAGGATTTCTTTGCCCACAACCAATACAAGTATGTATCCATCGATAATGCCAGTCAAATCTATATTAAATCTATATCTTTTTCAGCACTAAGGTGATTGCCCCACAGTATGGACAAGTGATTGAGCAAACCTATGGCATCTGGCACACCAAGTGCTTCCCGAAGAGTGCTCCGCCCAACATGGATGAAGTGCGAGAGATATGCAAGAAGCTGGGCTACAATCCCTACCGGCAGCCCAGCTATCGTCTGATTGATGACGAGGAGAACAAGGCCGTGCAAACGTATGAGCTGTTGGACCAGCGAGGGCGCATGTTCAGCAATGACTCGCTGGTGGGCAAATACCGTGACCCCACCAAGGCGCTGATTGTCAGCAAATTCTCGCCGCTGCAGCTCAACGAACGGCTGACTCTGTTCCTCAAGTCAAGCAGGCCCATTGCGGAGCTGGTCAGGTGGAATGCAACCGACTCTGATCGGTGCTACAGGCTGGAGATTCGATGCGCCTGAAGAAGCTGTCCCTAGCCCCCTCTCTGTCAAGTGCCTTCCTCTAAAATCTCTCCATTATCCTTTGTACGTTTTAGTAGCAAATAAATGCGAGAGCAATCATTTAATTTAAAACTATGTTTTATTTATGCAGGTTTTCTATGGTTGCAGTGTTTTTTTTTGCAGTCGCAAAGTAACTAAAAGTATGCTACGAATTATACTTGAAATTCACCAAACTGAAACAAACAACATCGAAAGGTAACTAAAAGCATGCTACGAATTTTGTATGCAATAAAGTCGTTGCAAACAAAAGGTGGTGCATACTTTTAGTTACTTTGCGATCACCGAAAAATTAATTCAGTTTCATAACAGCCAGCTTTTGACAGACTGCAAAAACTTAAAACCAGCTACTTGCTGCTGATTTATGTTCGCCTAGTACTCGGTCAGAAATTTGAGTCCATTTGAGCGATGCAATTTCCGAAAATTGGTTGTTGTACAACAATTAATGTTTGTTGTACAACAATAACAAAAACCACCATTGTTGTACAACAATTTTGTTGTTGTTGTACAGCAACAAATATTGACAACAACAACAAGGAGGACTGTTTTTGTGGTTTTCTCCGCTATTTGTGGGCGGATCGGGAGGACGTCCCCGTTCGTTTGGCATCAAGGACATTAAGGATCAATTATCCTTCAAGCCATATCTTGGCTATTCTTCAACCGATTTGGGCGTGCCACACCGTTTCGTAATCAGGACAACTTTTGTGATCCTTTTCAGTCAAGTCCTTTTTCAGGACATCAAGGATTAAGGATATAATTTCCATAACTCGACCATTTCTCTTCCGAACCGGGCGTAGCACGTGTCCTCGTGAGCGGAAGAGTCTCAAGAATCCTTTTCGCTCATAAAGGACCTCTAAAACTGCAAGTATATACTATTTTAAGCTATTTTATAAAATAAAGAATCGACCAGCCCAAAAGCATGCCACCCTTTTTGGAAAGTAAAGAAAGCTAGGCTACCCCCAAAAGTATGCCCTGGTTTTTGATATACCTGAATATGTTTTGGGTGTTTTGCTTTTTTGGATACCAAAAAAGTATATATATTTTATGGTACGGTTTCTTTGTTTATTATTATATGTTAAGTTGTATATATGTCCCTGTCAAGGATCAAGGATACTTGGTCCAGTCATAAGTATCTTGTTTTCGCTATTTGTGGATCGATAGGGAGTAGCCACCCCTCATGATCGGCCAATGAAAACATTTCCTTAGCACCGTAAAGAATCCAATGATTTCCGCTATGTATGGGGAAAACTGTTGCCCATGGCTTCCTGTGTAATTGAAAAGGGTCCCTGATTTTGCAGTAGTCCCTATCTAGAATATTTTCTTCCTGTGATCGTTTAGGCATTCCTTGATGGAGTCCTTTTCACAGATCAATGATAAAGGCATTTCTTGCGACCAAACAATACATTAACTTAAAATATTGAAGTGTTATTTAATAAAAAATAATAACTAAATATACGCGATTGTTTTAACATAATAAAAACACAAACACATAGGCCATTAGATATTAAATTAGGAGAATAAAGCTAGCATTCAAATGATTTCGAAATTTAAACAATGAAATAACGAGAGCTCGTTGCGCTTTTTGTTGCTTTTTGGTGTTTTTCTTGCGGAGATTGAACAAATGCAAATTTCGTTAAATCGCTCAAATAATAATACATTAAAATAAAATACATAATGTAAAAACAACTTAATATTTATATACAGGTATAATCGATGGACTCTGAACAGTTGAATGAGTTGGTTGTCGAATGAAGCGATTTGAAGTTTATTGCCTGGCATCGTGCACTTGCATAATAGTCGTGCAGTGTCGCCTGCTTGCATATAACTACTACATATAAAAGGATATATATCATATGTAGTTTGTGTGTAAAATAGAGAGTACATAGGGATATGCGCACGTGTGTATATATGATACTTGTTTAGATATATATATATATAGAATATACTATGTTATATAGTAAGTTATGTCAGTGCCCGTTGCAAAAGCATCGCCGCATACAAAAGTGTGCTTAGAAAAGTGTGTGTATGGGTGTGTGGTTTGTGTGGTTTGTGATTGTGTTCAAGTCTATATGGTTGCATTGTGCCTCTCTCCTAGAACAGGCCCCGCTCCTTCTTCAGCTTGGTCTGCTTCCAGATGGGCAGCTGCTCAAACTCCGCCCGACTGCAGCCCAGGGCCACCTGAAAGTCCTCGGCATTCAAGTAGACCTCCAGTCGCGTGGGCTCCACTCCCTCGGGCAGTGGTCGCCCCTTGAGCACCTCCAAAGGATACTCTGTCTGTGTCATTTGTGCCAGCATTGTGCTAATTTCAATGATATCATCCGTACGGCCATCCTAAGGGTTCCACAAATATGAGTTAAGAAACAGTTTATTGTGGCTTAACTTCAACCGACTCACCTCTACATTGATTTCCCTGACATCGGCACGCTCATTCCACTCCGGAAAGAGTGCTCTGAATGCCAATGGTTCGAGGCCTGCCCACACCACCTGGCCCTTGACGCCATGGAACGCTTCCTTCACATTCTCACCGTGCTTGGCACGCCAATAGTCGACGGCCGTCTCGAGGGCAGCGCGTCTCTCTGAGATCCAGCGATTAACACCAGCCCGATTGTCATTTGTGGGGCTGCTTCTCTCATCCGTTGTTACTGAAAACAAAAAACAAACAATTAATTATCTACTCTGGCCATTAGCTTGATTGAAAACTTACTCTTTATATCCTCAAGTGGCCACCAGCCCATCCAGAGCCACAGCTCATCGCCATCATCCAACAGGAAGATGGTCGGCTGACGTGCATTGTAGAGTTGCGCCTGGCTAAACGGATACGGACTGTACTTGTCCTGGCACCGCAGTGGATCGCTCAGCTCCAAGGCTTTGAACACGCCCTGTGTGCTGGAGAAGTTGAAGATCCTCAGCTGGTAGTCGAAGGATTTGGTGGACTTCAGCAGGCTGCCATAGTCCGTGCGCTGCTCTTCCAAACCCAAAGCCTTCTTGCAGTCCTCACTCTCGTCGCCCTCCTCCAGCTCTGTGAGGATGGCAGCACTTTCGCAACTGAAGAGATCCTTGGGCATTTGCTTGACTAACTCCTGGGCAGCCTCCAGAGCCACACTGCGTGAGTGTGGAGCGCTCTTCGAGCCATGCCAGACGATGACGAGTCCCTGGCTGCCGTGAATCATGAGCATGGAGCTGCGGGAACGCAGTTGCTGCGACTGGCAGTCCACCTCCTTTAGCAGCGACTCCTCGGGCACATTGCCCTGCAGTTGGTAGAGTCGCCACTGGTTGCGCTTCTCCAGGCACTGCTCCTTGCGGCCGCGATGCTGCCACAGCTGGCGGAACAGACGCACAAAGGCCGTGCACTCATCGCCCTGGGCCACCAGCAGCTGGGAGCCCTTCTCCTTGTCCAGCTCCACAGTCAAGAGAGCGGCGGCACCCTTCTCATTGGCACTCGAGTCCTGTCCCTGCCACGTGAAGTAGACGCAACGATCGCGACCCACAGTGCTTCTGTTGGACACCTTTCCGCTCAGCTCTCGCACGGTCACCGATATCTGATAGATCCAGCGGACAATGTAGCTCTCGGCGGAGTAGAAGTGGCCGTAATCCTCGCTACCGTTGGCCGCATCGAAGTTGAACTCGTGTATCTGCCACTTGTCGGTGGACTTGGTGATGACATCAAAGTGCCGCATCGTGTCGTTGTCGTAGTAGAAGTTTCCCCTCCCGAGGTTCGACTGTTCCAGCACCAGATTGGGCTCCTGGTAGGGCTCGCCCTTGTGCAGCGCCGCTCCATTGAGGGCACGCACCACATGCACGCCATTCGCCAGGTAGTCCTTCTCCAGATCCTCCCTCTCCAGCTCCGGCCAGTCGCTGAACTTCTCCTTGAACAGCGCCGTCTCCATGTTCTGGGTAATCTTCCCAAGCACGCACCAGTCTGGCCTTTCCGCGCATCGCTTGGCGTAGGTGGTGCTCTCACGGCGACCGACAATGGAGACATAGTTGAGGGGATTCAGGTAGCACTGGGCATAGTCTGCCGAATCCTTGGCCACAAAGTGCTCCTGGGCCAGCCGCATGGCCGCCCGCTTGGCATCCGACGTGGCGTTCTTGCCATTCCACACGTACAGCTCGCTGCCAAAGTCAAACACAAGCACCTTGCGTGTGTCCAACATGTCCACCTTGGGTATGCAGCCCCAGTACTTGTCCAGCGGGATGAGAGCGTCATCCTGGAACTCGTAGATCTTGTTCGTCTCAATCAGACTGCTCTCGAAGACATCATCCTCGTCGGCATGGCCACATTCGGGAATCTCATACGCCTCCTCCTCCGGCTTGCCGAGCAGCGACCAGAACTGGCGCCACTGCCGCTCGTTGACGAATTTGCCATCCGAGAGGATCACCTCCTGGCTGGCCGTGCAGCCCAGATCCTTGTTCTCCACGATGGCAGCGCAGATCTTCTTGCTGCGCGAGATCTCAATGACATTCGCGAAGGAGCCCACGTAGCGGTAGAGCTGGGAGCCCGAGACTAGAATGAAGCAATCGCCGCGATTCAGCGACGTGTGAATGGGAGCCACCAGACGGGTCTGCACATGAGTGCGCCCCTTGACATGCAGCAGCATCACCGGTTTGTGGGGCAGCCACATCTGCTGCAGTGGCAGCGATGACGACCTCAAGGCCACTGCCTTGAAGTCCTCTATGGAGGCCAGTCCGGCAATGGCTTCAGCGGCGAGATTTCCATTTCCAGGCTGTCCGACTGTGACGGAGCACGGAAAAGGATTAGCAGGGTACTCTAATAAAAGTGGCAGCATGACTTACATGACTCCAGCTTGAGGCGACGCAACTCTCGCTCGGCCACTCCTGTGCGCAGTTCCGTGTACTCCGAAGTGATGTCGCTGCGTGCCGCCAGACTCTTGAGGGGATTGCGGGCAGCACGACGTCCCTTAGGTCCCTGCACATGCCGTTTGCTCACCAAACTAAAAAAAGATAAACTCAATTTAGTTGCCGAATGGCATGGGATTGCTCCTCCAAGAACTCACCGCTCTGTGGGCTTTATGTCATCGAAGGCGCTGATCTCCACCTCCGCCGCAGCCTCCTTCTGCTGTGCATTGGCTGTGGGCTGTGTGGCAAAGAAGTTCTCGAAGGTCTCCTTGTCGTCATGTCGTGGCACCTGTATCCTCGAACCCACATTCGTGGGCGCTGCAGCACTCTTGTTGTTGGCCAGCTCCTTGTTCTGTTTGGCATTCTGCGGGGAACTGCGCTCCCCATCCGAGTCGGAGCTGCTGCTGTTCGAGCGGCTCAAAGTGGAGATCTCCTCCTCGGGATTGACGCTGAGGCTGCGCTGCGTAGTCTTGGCAGTGTTAGTGCTGCTGGTCACCATCATGGAGGGGCTCTTGGCCAGGCCCAGCTGCGGCTGATTGGCACTGCGCACCTCCAGCATGGGACACTTCTTGGCCGCATCGTTGGTCGAGCGCTCAAACTGCAACTCCACCGGGGACTGGGCCTTCTTCTGCAGTCGTCCAGCGACTGTGAACTTCTTGGCATCGGTTTGTTCTGCCAAAAAAGAGAATGGGAATGTTAAAGTGAGAACTGTGATAGAGATTAATTTCGTTGCCACTTACCTATGCGCTGCTTCCAGTTCTCCGAGTTGGATTTGAGTTTGCCCAAGCGATCGGAGACCTTGCCGCCCTCAAGGCTGGTGGGTATCAGTGGCGAGGGTGGCAGCGGCTTGTCCGACAGCGAGTGGGCCAGAGAGAGCGACTCCTGAAAAAAAGAGATTCAAGAGATTCGCATGAATATTCGTGATTACATTCACTTTCAAAACAAAAACGTTGTCACCCACGCGCTAAGCGCCAAATTTTGAGTTTTCAATATGCGCATTTATAAAGAAATTAACCAACAAAAATATTTATAATGGCCACACAAATATGGCAAACAGTTGGCCTTATCGGGGTAACCGGGTTACCCCACACTTGGCCATGACTCACACACAATCATCTTCTCACTTGTTTGTGCTTCTGTTTTGTGTTTAGGGAAAAGCTCTTACCAGTTTAACTTTTTCCATTTGCAGCTATTTGTTTATTCAAATTTTGCTAATCAAACCAGCTGGGGGTTGGGGATTGGCACACCTCAAACCTCAAAACGCTTAAACGTTAAGTACGCTCCATTAGAGACCAGAGCCCGTAATGACAAAACAAACGACGACACAGACACAGATCAATCGAATGGATGCGCAAAATGTACGAGTATCAGACACCACAATGCCAATTTGGCGACTGCTAAACGCTGGCGCTTGGCTAATTGCGCACCTGGCTGGAGCCCCGATGCGGAGAGCGAGAGAGCGCACGATTAGATAAGGGGCTAAAAGAGGAGACCGACAGCGAACGACCCCTCCTAGTACTTGCTTTGTTTGGTTTGCATTCCGCTCAAAAGTAAATAAATTCATAAGCTGTCAATACGGAAGAAAAGTGCAAACTCGTAAATGGAAAATGGAAATGTTTACACAACGCAAGAGCATAAGTTATATGATATCTACAAATGTATATGGTAGTGCTACAACCAAAATATCCCCTTAATCTTATCTGAAATTCTTGCAACTGTATCTGTGTCTTTGGGTGAAGTTCACTCACTGAATTATCGTGTTTTAAGGTAGTAAATATCATAAGTTTTATCTTGAATTATGCAATATTTGTGGAATGTTTATGTTTGTCCAACTTTAGCCCCATTTCTATAGCAGGCTACGCCACTGGCTTTATGCAATTGTATTATCACATAATTTGTGCACTACTTTGATAATTATTATTAACTTTTGCAATTGTCATTGCCGAAGAGACAACCTTCACTCTTTCCTTCAGCGGAATTCTCTTGAATTTCAGCGTGTGTCATGCCATCAATCTCTCTCTCGTTTGCCCTCTCTCTCTTCGCCACAAGCCCCCATGAATCAATCATGAGTCATCCAATATAAATTGATAAAACGCATACACGATATATGGGTAAAAGCAGGCATAAACCGTGGGGCTAATGAACAGGGGAAACAAAGCTCTACAGCAATTCGATTAAACGAATATTTCGATGGAATGGATACCTTACCCAAACCCAATCCGAGTTGTGGTTGTACCTCCTAAAAGGTAAGAGATACTTCTGTGAAGGAGCGGCCCAAAAAGGGGAACCTACCTTAGCCAAAAGACAAGAAAAAACATCCACCTCATCCAAAAGGTAGAAATATCATCAAATAAATGCCAATTTATTATATTTTATTGGTTGCTGTGTCTACGCTGTAGATATTTGCGTGACATTTGCATTTGCTTTTGCTTTCGAGGGAAATATATATTTGGAACTACCACTGAAAATGTTAAGATTAGCATATGAATATGCTCATTTGTTGTTGTTGTGTTTCTTTGGTTGTTTTGCAATGCGGAAAAGGCCATCAGCCATCAGCCATATCGAATACGAATCAATTAGGCCAAATTACGTTGGCTTTTTGGTCAAGTTCAAGTGCAGAATGTGTGCACAGAAAAATCTCAATTTGTAAACTGGAAATATGTCCAATCCCCATCCCCGTTTTTTATTCCATTTGATTGGCGAGTGGCTTATTCCGCTCGCGAGTGTCTGGATAGATAAGCCCTGCGCCCTCTCGCTTGTGGTTTTCCATTGTCGTTTCTGTGCCAGTGTTGATTGCAACAAGTGTTGCAATGTTCCACAACAGTTCATTGGCCCCTGCTGAAATGCCCCACACCTTTCACTGTAGGGTACGAGCATACCATGGTTCAGTCTCCGCAGCTCTTTATTATTTATCTGCGCTACGTTGCCTTTGGTTTGCCATCAAATCAATCAAAAAAGCCACAGCATAAAGGAATTACCTCATTTCATTCCCTCCCCCTGTCTATCACAGCTTCCCAACGTTTCGGCGATTTATAATTAATGGAACGTTCATCCAACATTTTGATTTGCGTCACTTAATTTGACAAATTGTGGGGCTTAGACGGGGAAATCTCTCCTCTCGAAGACACGCTTCGATGATGCCACTTTTGATGCTAAAATTTGTGCCTACAGAAATGCAAAATAAATAGTCGAGCAGCTGTGTCCGTGCAGGCGAAAACTGTATGCAGATAAATAAATAAACTTTTAGCATTCGAACCCTGTCTTCTGCCTTGCTGCAGCTGTTTATACGAAAGGGAATCGTTTTTTTGTTTTTTTTTGATTGTTAATAAAAACAGATACACACTCGTACTCGTACTCGTAATTATTGCTTCGTTTTGTTGTGTATTTTTGTTGCATTTGATACAGTTTTCTTGTAGGTTTAAGTTATACATTTAATCATACAAGTAATACTAGAAATTCATATTCATATTTCATACATATTTAATACATATTTAATTTGCGATAGGATCGTTTTAGTTATACATATGAGATGCATCGCTATGCTATGTTTTACCCCAGAGACAATAAATGAGACAAAATCAACATTTAGCTGACGGTTAAATAAGTACAGGGAAATCGCTGTTTACTTTGACTTGTTTAAGGTTTCATTGATTAAACAAACAAAATGCATATGGAAGGAAGGAGGGGGGCTATATAAACTATAGGAAGGCGTGGCAAGGCAACCCTCTACCCATTTCTGAGTCACAATCGTGGGGAACAAAGGCGATGCGATGCGATGCGATGCGATGAGGGTACGATTAGGACGGGGCTAAAGTCTTCCGGGTGACCCGATTTCGATTCCGTTTCTGACTCATGGGCCATGGGGCGGGTGGATGGCACTAAAAACTGATCATTCATCAAATCTTTTGATACTGGAACTGTCCTCCCTCATCTGGTGTCGTTCACATAGGTTGCCTCTTCCACGCAGGATGACTGCTCCTCGTTCAGCAGATCCGTGATGGAGTACGCGGACAATGGACGCGAGAACCTTCGCTCCGAGAGAATGTCATCGATGCTGGTGACGGGCGACAGGCTGTTGCAGTCCGCATAGAAAGCGTGCGGCTCCTCGGCGCTCCTGGCAATCACCTGGAAGATGTCCTCCATGCTGGACTTGAGGCACAGCGACGGCGGCTGCCGCAGCAGCACTGGGGACGCTGGCTCCGGCGAGCTGCTCAGCGGAGAGGCAGTCGAGGGTGTGGCTGAGGTGCCACGGGTGCGTCGCACCACCGGCACCGTCATCGGTTCCCAGTCGCTGTGTGAGGGTGAGGACTTCTTGGAGGGCTCTTCCTCCAGTTCCTGCCATAGCTGCATAGCCTGCTCGATGTGCTGCAACTGCGCCGAGAGCTGTGTGGCGATGCTCGTCTTGCGGGAGGCGCAGGGCGTGGAGTCGTGCGAGTCATCGCTGGCACCAAACATCCGGATTTCGGGCAGGACGGGCGACACCCGGCTCACCTGCCGCGTGGCACCCGTCTCGAACATGCGTGCGATTTTGGTCACATTACTCCGCTTTACTGGCGCTGGCACTGGGGGCTCCTCCTTCGTCGCTGTCGAAGTCTGTCGCTTGGGATAGACGCGTGTGACGGGCTTCCGCGCCTTCGGCTTCTGCTTGGAGGCCGCCGCCTCCTGGGCCTGGACGTGACAGCACAGCTCGGGGCCGTAACAGCGATGGTACTTGTTGCGATTCGCTTCGTAGTCCGCGTCCGCGAAGCGTTTCATTCGCAGCAGGGACTTGGGCAGCAGCGTGAGGAAGACATAGGTGACCAGCAGGTAGGGCAGGCATCCCGCCCACTCCCAGGCCGTCTCCAGGTAGACCATGTACTCAGTCGGCACGTCCATCATGTATCCGTGCAGTCACGTATCCGTCGGATGTTGTTATCACAAATTAGTTTCGCTTTCGACTGGTTTATTGGTTCACTTTTTTCGTTCGCTTGTTTCACGCTTATACTCGTGTGCAGTTTTTTTTATTATTTGTACTCGATAAGCGGCAAAAGTAATATTTATTATGACATCACATCACATCAATCTACACAGGAATTGGTTAAATATTTATTATAGCTTTTTCTAGCATTCTTTCACTTTAGAGATTAGCGGAAAACTTTGCGAAATTTATTCAATTTTACAAAGTTTTCCTCCAGGCTCCACTCTCATCACTCTTCCCACTCGCACACACCTTTCGTCAAGTGCTGTCAGCTGCACTTTGCCATTCGATTTGCATTAACACGCGCATTTATGTTTTGAATTTTTGTGTATTTTTATCGCCGTCTGACATCTGATACGAGTATCCCGCCACACAGAACCGTGTGCTTTACGAGTCGTTTTTATTTTGTAATTTTTAGTGCGGCATTTATTTATTTTTTATATTTTTTTGTTTTTTTTGCAAGTGGACGCGCTTTTGTATTCCGTTGCGCCTTCGCGGTCGTTCGTTCACTTTGGATCCCCCTTTTGAACTATGTGGTATGTGGGGACGGTGACGCTGTGCCGCTGCTACGGCCCCTAACTGCTACCCAAAACTTAACGAAAGCTCCGCGCGCTCGACGCGCTTCTTCGCGCCACTCTCTCTGTGTCTCTCTTTCTGCTGTTGTTCTCTCTGTTTCAGTTCTCTCTCTCTCTGTGCTGTATGATGCTGTGCTTTCGTTCAGTTATTGGCCTCTCGCTCTGACCCTCAGCTGCTTTGGTTGGGCTGCACTTGCGCAGAATTCTCTTCAGTTCTTTGCTGTTCCGTTTGTCCGTTTTGGGTCCCTTGGGTCAAGTTGTTGTTGTGCTGATAAGGAGATGCGGGTGGAGGGACGTAGCTTTGCAGCAGATTCAAGCGAGTGAGAGAGTCAGAAGATGTGCAACTTTCATTTCAAAGAAGTTCTTTGATCGTTGCAAAGCCAAGGGAAAGGAGCTCAACTCTGTCTTGTGATTGATATGAAAATTGGTTTGAAATCTCCCCAAAAAGAAAAAGGTTCCTTAAAACGTTTAAATTGCAGCAGCTTAAGAGCAGGGAAAAGGTGTATCTACTATACAGAGCGTACGTTTGCCTCATATAATATTTGCATGGCTCTCCACATTTCATACACAATTTCTCAGCAACGTTTATTTGCTGGGTTTATCAGCTCTGTGTTGCTACACCGAGAGGCCTGCGTCTGCGACTGCGACATATGCAAACAGCTCACGTATGTAAATAAACCAAATATAGAACACGAGAAACAGCAACAATAACAACGATCATCATAGCAATTACAACAATAGCCACAGCAATAGCAATAGAAACAAATGTCTGGCTGGCTGCCCCTTTGTGATTTATGGGAATTTATTGCTAATTGTTGACTTTGCCGCCACTGTAGACATTTGTGTCATCTTTCTGTAAGATTTTCCATCTAATATATTTATTTGTAAGATTTTCCACTACGCGTGTATTGTATCTGTAAGATTTTCCATCTACTATAAATTTTAGGGGCGAAACAGATGCGCCTTTCGTAGCACTTTTCGGCCTAAGTGAAATCAAATTGAGTTATTTTTGAGCATTTTGCGTGGGTTTTTGGTTCTGGTTGTGATTCTGTTTTGACGATTTGTAATGGCCAAGCGGATTGCGGTCACATTTGATGTTTGTTTTTTGGCAATCGCACTTTCGAGAAAGTTGCGTTTGGATTTCTTGGAGGTGCCATAATCGGGTGGGTGGATCGGGCATAGGTAAATCGGTGGATCGGTGCTTAGCGCTGGTGTGTGCGAGCGGACAAGTGGAATGTCAGCCTTGTAACACTTTTTGTATGTATTCAAATATATTTGGATTTCTCATATTTCATAATCACATTTTTGCACATTTATGCTTGCACTCTGAAGCGAATGCTAGAAAAAACTATGAATAAATTTTGCAATCGGCTGGCTTCCTGCTGCTGCATTTGACAGTCGATGTTTATGCAATTCAGGAAACTCACTTCACATTACTTTTTATGCAACCCGAATGGCAGGCCGAGCGATCGGATCGGTGCAAAGAGCGGGTTTTCAGAGGCAACGGCAGTGCGACGGGCACGTTTTGCCGCTTATCAATTTTAATGTCAATTGCTGCAGCAGCAATACACGTAAATGCATAGAGCACTAAAAATAATAATAAAATAAAGATCAAGTGGAAAGGAAAGTAATGCGAATGCCGAACCGAACGCCTCGAAACCGCGACTGGGAATGGATCGTACGTTACAGTACGTGGGACACCAAAAGCTTGCTCAAAGCCGGCTCTTCCCAAGAGAGCTACAAGAGAGAGGCAGAAAGACCGATCTGATGATGAAGTGGAGGCTGTGACTGCTGCTCTCCCCAAGTGCCAGGCCAAAGAGGAGGCAGCAGGAGGAGGCAGGCATTTTTAAATTAAACTAAGCGTAATAAACAAGATCATTGTGGAGGGACAGGGCCTTCAAGGGGAGAACAAAGGCAGCAACTACAAAGAGGAAGAGCGAAAGAGAGAGAGAGAGAGAGAGAGTTTTGGAGGCACAAAAAAAGGGCCTGGACAGGCAGCAGAAATTCCACAGATGAATCACAAATGCAGACGCGAATGCAGACCTAATGCGAATTTAATTAAAACCCAACTAAAAATAAATCCATGCCGGGAGCTCATCGCGAGTCAACACAATGAGGTAATTGTCTAAAAATTCAATAAGCCAGAAAGATGTAAAAACTGCTGACAAGTAGCTGACAAAAAAGAGAGATACAAAGATACATGAAAATACAAGCGAAATTAAAGAGTTTTTACTAGCCTGCCACCACCTTATCGGAGGGCAGAAAAAGAAGAAAGAAAATAAATGAATCACACACAGAAGGCAATAAAAATAATCAGCAATAAGCAGGCACAGGCAGCAGCGGCATACTTGCAGCTTGTAGATACAAGCAGCACAAGATACAGATACAAAGATACACGCAAAGGAAACGGCGAGGGAAGACTGGGACGCCGATGAGGGGGACAACGATATGGCGGCCGCAGTTGATTTTTAGAAGTTTATGGAACAACTTGGGGCTACTGTTGTTGTCACTGGGCCCTGCCGGGGCATGCCAGCTAGCAGCAGCTAGCTAGCAGCAGCAACAATAAGAATAATGAAGTAACCAGAGGACAGGCAGCGCAAAAAAAAGGCAACAAAAAATTGCAAGTATATCAAATTTACAAAACAATTTACAACAGTCTGAGGAGGCATGGGGCATGAAGCAAAGAGGCTGGGCGGCTGGGCAGCTGGGAGGCAGAAGATGAGCACGTTCAAGATCAAGACAGAGATCAAATGCTGGACCTAGGCCAGACAGAGAGCTCTGCTAGTGGCTCCTCCAGTAACAACAACATCTGCTAGTTAGAAACAGAGCCCCAACAGAGTCCAAACCCAAAGACAACCTTCATGCCATGCTCCTTCTCTTTGCTCAGTTTGTAATTGTTGCAGCAACGACTATGCCCGATGTGGCTGCTGCTGCTGCTGCTGTGGTGGTGCAGCCCACAAGGCAAGTTTTTGAGGGAAAATTATGGCAAAATGGAAGTTGGCAGCAGCAGGACTGAAGAAGGAGCAGCAACAGGGAGTGGGCTGCAGCTCAACGAAAAGAGAAGTCTCGTCTATATTTAACTGGGATGCTGGAACTCCTCCTGATGCTGCTGTTGCTCTCTCCTTGGATCCCTCTCTGCCCTTCATTATTATGCGCATTTTCATGCTGCCAGCCAGCCGATCGTAGCTTGATAAATTGTGCTAAATTATAAGTGAACTCTTTTTGCGCACAATCATAAACAACACACACTCTGGGGACACAACGTCAACAGGGCATGGATGGCCCGACTAATTGCTCATACGCCACCTTGATTTCTGCTTTTTGGGATCTTTGCCAAACAGCGCATGAAAATCGCAGACTTTTCCGAGCAACAGAGCAGAGAGCTGAGAAGCAGAAGCAGCGCAAAAGTGGAATACAGAAGCAGAAAGTCATCTTAATTATTAATAAATTGTAGTCTAATGGCTGTCAGACTGATGTCTGATGCGACAGCGTAGAAAATGAGGGTAGAACAGTGGGGAAAATGTGCCCACTGCCATGGGTATGCCCCATGCGCTGTCATTTCCCATTGACCTTGCGCCACTGTACGGTACGCTTGGCGCGCTTCAAAAACGTAACGAAACAAACAACAACAAATGGGAGGCAAGACTCCACTCCAAGTGGCATGTAATTCGCTGCCAACAACAACACTTCAAAACTCATTTGCCCGCGCCACTGAGTGGAGAGGGTTAGTGTGCGGGCAGTGGGGAGTTTATTTTGGAATGGTGTGTGGGTCAGAAGATCGCTTTGACATAATTTCCTCATAATATTTCTCCCGCTGTCTTGCAGTGCCAACCCACAGCTGACACCCCAGAGGAGTCCGCTGATGAGTAAGCCCCCCACATGTGGCAGCAGGAGGAGGCGGCAGCGACGGGTCTTTCAAACGTAATTAAATGTGATTACTTTGTGCAATTCGCGGGGAGGGGAGTCTGCGGAGAAGCAGGCAGAAGACCCGCATAATTATGGACCAGAAGTAACCGTTTAATCAGCCACAAACCAAGATGGGAGGATAGAGTAGGAAAGAGAGAGGCAGGGAAAAGTTCACTAAACTTCATTTATGGCTCAAAGCTAATTGACAGTCTAAACGGAATCTGTCGCTGTATCCATTTCTCTGGCATTTTTGCCAGCATTGCGGTGCAAGTGCCGCTCTGATATGTGGCCATGCCCATAAAAGTTAATGGACAGCTGATACTTTTTGGACATGGCCAGTGAAATTTTACGGCAAAACAACTAGGCTAAAGCCGGTAGTGACATCACAGCTGCGTCACGTTTGCCGTTTTCGTTTTCATTCGAATTAAAGTAATATTTCATTAAAATGTCCAATTACTTTGCTGATGCTCTGGTTTCCGACTTCCACATATTCAGGCACCAAAGGCCAAAGAGATGCTTGCGGCGGCTGTTTAAGAAAGGTTGTCTAGCGCCGCATGGCGTGTTTTCGTTGAAGCACAAATGTAAGTGGCGCCACTATGAACATGGCGGCAACAATTGGAAGTAGTAGATACAGTTTCAGTAGCATATTTTGGGGTGTATAACAAATCAGTAACAATTGGCGCAATTTTCAAATTTTGTGGGTTGGCAAGACTGATCTGTTTTTGATGCTCACCTCCTCTAGGGTTTGGTTTTTAGGATTTCAATTTTTATTACATTTCCATTTAAAGGTTTTTAGGTTTTCCTTTTCCACGTTTTATTTTAAGTACCTCGAGTTTTGTTAGAACCAAAAAGGTTCCTCTTCGAAGACTACTCGTAAAAGTAATTTTTGTGTTGTTTAGCAAAGGTTTTTTTTTCTAAAAGCAAAAGTTGTTTTGCTGCCTTCTACTCTATCAGAACTTTGACTGACAATGAACTACTACGTGAATCTGCTTAGATTTGTTAACGAAAAGTATCAACGCAATGCGAGTACAACGCACACCTTATCTTTGCAATCATAAATCTTTTCGTTGGTGACTCAGGTGACTGCTCCAAATGCATTCGTACTCGTATAAAAGTCACACACCCTCCAACAAAAGCACACCTCCCCCCTTCAGTTTCACTGTTTCAATATCACTTGCACTTTTGGTCTTACATATTATTATGTCATTGCCGTCAGCTTTAACGCTCTGTTGGCATGCCACGAGCAACGCAACGGGCGCATTGCAGAAATACCAACATAGTAGAGGATGAAAAACACGAGTCAAATGTGCAGCAAAACGATAATAAACAAAACGATTAACAATAAGGAAACACTTTACACGCAATTGAAATGGGTATGGGCATACAGAGGCCGAGATCGAAATCGAAAGATCGGATCCATTGCGCTACACAGAGGCACGCATGCGCAGCGCCAGAGGCAGCAGCACCAGCGGCAGATACAAGTTTAACCCAGAGAAGAATGTAGTGGAAATGTAAATGGAAATGAACTCACGTTTACAAAGTTTTCGCGTCGTATATCATCGGTTTCGTCGCGCTTCGAGATGCGTTTCCTCCAATCATCCTCTCCGCTCTTCTGCAGCGCCGCCAGACGCTCCGCAATGGAGGTGGTCTTGGCCATTGAGCGCTGATCGGGACCCATGACCTGGTTAAAGGAAACAAGGGAAAGATCAGAATTGAATGATTAACAACGAACATGGCAATGTGGGGGGGTTCTCACCTGGGTCGATGAGCGACGCACGCCTTGAAGAAACTGGGGCAAAGCGGTGGGATTCGATGTGTCTTCTGTTTGCTCCTCCTCAGCTGTGTGGCTCTTATCTGTCGCTGATTGCGATGAGTGCACTGGTGATTCCTTCGCTGACGCTGACGCTGACGAAGTGCTGGGCTGCTGGTGGCTCTCCTCTTCACCCTTTGCTACATGACGCAACTTGACGAAACCGCTGCCAAGTGGGGGCAACTGGGGGCCAACGATGCTGCCACCAAAGCTGGGTGGCAGAGGTGCTGCTATGCCCGAGTGACTTTTACTTTTTGCAATGAGCGAATTGCTGCAAGATACGAGACAGAGACAAGCGAGGAGTTAGTTAGTGATGATGGACCGTTAGAGGCATAAAGTGTGGCAATTAAGAGAGTCACAGATGCAGATACACTGTGCACCACAGGCCGAATGCTGAAGGCCTCATGCTGCTGCCCAGATTGCACTGCATTGAAAACGTGCGTTTTTCCTCAATGGGTTATTCCATGCTCACAACCTCTCCATCCCCGATGAATGGTGGAAACTCGTGACAAGGCATTTTCCAAGCCACTGATGAGAGGATGAAGTGGAGAGAGAGACCTCCTGCCTTATTGGGGATCTGTTCCCCTGCCCTCCAGTAGAATGCACATCCGATCGACAGGCAGCAGCAGGCTTTTATTTCTGCTGAGATTTTAGTTTGTCTTTTTTTGCACCAATGCCAGAGCCAAAAGTAAACTTTCTCCTTTAATAAGGGGGACTCATACTCATACCCATACCCATACCCCTACCCATAGCCATTCATTGAATGGCCATTTATTAGTAGCGCTGGGCAAGAGTACAGTTTTTTCCTATAGATGGAAATGGAATTTTCTTCTCCAAATGGCGGCTGCTGCAAGATGGGTTATTGTTATGGCTAGGTCTCATTTTTATTGCCAGCTGCCTGCAATCTCGCCACAGGCGGCGGTGGGTTAATGAGGCAAGTTGTTTGGTTGGATTTAAGAAGAGATAGGGGAGGAGGATAATCCACTGACATTTAAAATATGTGCAGCTCGCGGACAGTAGCAGCAGCCTCTTCCCCTGCCATTCTCTCAGTAAATCAATCACTTCAAGCTGCTGTTGCCTGCTGCTGATCTTTAATCTATTCCATATTCTTTCAGCACTTCCATTGATCATCTCAGCCGCTCAACAGAGCTGGTTCTTTGTGTGGCCCAAGAGATTCAATCTATTTCGAAATGCCGCACACTTGCCTGACGTTGCTGCTGCTGTTTGCTGCCTTTTGTAAGCGTCACCGTTATGAGATTTTACACAAAAGTCGCGCCAGATGAATCTCGCATTAGTCATCAGCAACATGTATCGGTATATTCCGGATTCTGGATGGTGTTTGTATCTTTTCCCCCAAAAGTTATCGCACAGCGTGAGTCAAGATGTTGGGGGCCTGGCTTTGGCATTTATACGAGAATATGTTACGAATGGGAATGCGAATACGAGTATAAATATGTGTGTTACGGGTTGGCTAAGAACCGCTAAGAAACAAGTTCCACTTCACTGTTTGGCAAAGCAAAAAAAAAAACGAAAAACGAACCGAAGCGCACTTACAATTTGACAAGAACTGCGTAGCACGTGGGGTTAACGGGGATAAAGGAGTTTAAACTGCTGCTGGTTTTGCAAGAACTGTTTGCACTGCGCACGGTGGAGTTTTACAATCACTGCACACCACGTGTGGGTTTGGTAAGCACTTAGCGAGAGAGAAAAACCAGACACCCGACTGCAAGCTACAACCAATGAAAGACGAATGAGCGCAGCGCAGAGTTTTTGCTGCTGCTGCAGGTCCAAGCATAGTAGGATGGGTTCAGTCCAAGCAGTGCAGATACGAAAACTCCAAATCTGAATCCGAATTCAAATCCGAGGCAGAGGCTAGGCTTCGTTTTGCTGTTTTGGCAGGTAAATGTAAAAACAAACGAGCCGAGACCTGCTGACAGCTAAATTGCTCATTAATTGGGGGAAAATTTTGACAGAAAAACAGAGCCGAACCGCGCGCGCGGACAGGCAGCAGCGCGAAAAGTGGTCAAAAGTAGAGGATGGCCAGGTGTTTAAGCCAGAAAAACTACCTGAGGCAGCCGTACAGCCGAAACACTTTGTCACACTCTTCGTGTCTGATCTTGTTTTGAAGGAGGAAAATCAATCCTAGCTGCAAAAGTTCAAAGTTGAAAGCAAAGTTGAAGAAATCAAAGTAAAAGCTTGGCTAATGGCATAATGGCAGAGAAAATTGAACACAAAGTGGGGAGCAATATCCGGAGATTATCTATGGGTGCAGAGTTAGATATTTGTGTGGGTGAGCCATAGGTCAGAGTGCAGACACGCGCTCCATGGCTGCTCCTCCTGGGCTACGTCTTTTGCCAGGTTTCTTTGATAGTTTTAATGCAATAATTGCCCTTTGGCAAGCGTTTAGCAAGCAATTAGTTTGAGTGCTGGCCACCATTCCGAGGTGTGGCAAGGAGCCAAGGAGCAGCAGCAGAACACACCCGTGCCCATGTGCACTCTGGCAAGTGTTTGGCCAACTGATGGATGTTTTCCTGATACGAATAGGTTTCCTTGCAGAAAAACGTACGAGTACGAACATCTCAAGTATCGCTCTCACATGTTTTGTAATTGAATCTTTCTCTGATGCCGCGATGCCGTAATTATAATTTCTTTTGGCCAACGAAAAAAAAGTGAATGCGAATGCGATACAGAGACTGAGAGTGATCACGCGATCACCTCCAACTCAGTTGTACGGCGCAATGCGGCAGAGAGGAGCAGAGCAGTGTACAAGCCGCCTAATGATATAACAAAATGAATTGTTTTATAAACTATTTGGCGCGGCATAAATGATTGCACGCCATCGCCGTGTGTCGGTGGGGGTCTCTGAAGATGGCTTTATGAGCACCTCGCACGGCAACCATCTCCCAGCCTAATGGAGTTGTAGTCCCTCGTAAATATACAGATCGTTTGAGGTGTTGAAAATGTATGCAAACCAAAAGACTTGCAATGCAAAATCTGTGCTTCTGGTGGGTCGTGCTGTCATTGGCATTGCTCTCTGCTCTCTGCTCTGTGTCAAGTACTTGGTGGCCAGAAATAATAATAAATCAAGGTTCGAGCAGTGTTCGAGTAAGGTTAAAGCCGCAACTCAAGCAAAATAAATCACAAAAATATGTATATAAATGCACATCTCACAGCTAATAATATTTAAACATGATATAAGCCCATACAGAAGCGACCAAGTTGATGGGCAAACCGCAAATAAAAGTTGAACGGATGGGATCGTATCGTATGGCAGACACATGAATCTCTCAGGTGGAATTCAGAGTCATACCAGTGGGAATAAAGGAAGGTAAGGTGAGGCCTCAAGATAAGATGACGCGTCACAATAAGTATCCCCCCCCTCCCAAGAAAAGTAAGCAATAAATCGACTTATGCAACTACATTATGTACGTACGAGTATATGCCCCACAGACAAGAGATTTGCTTTGCTTTTGGCACAAACTCTCAAGTGCCTGCAATTTTCGGCCAAAGAGAGAGAAAGAGAGAAATTACTCAAGTGACAATTACTCTCAAAGGCGTCAAACAATTTAATGAGTGAGTGAGCAGTGGACGAGTCTAATGAAGAGCTCAAACAATGGGAAGAGAGATGTCAGAGATGGCTAAGATCGCAGTGGAGATTCAAGTTTGGGCTTTGGGCAGGGGCAACTCTATGAAGATTGCGCTCCAACTCTTGACTTTCCCACGCCGCACTGCCACAAGGGGAGTTCGGTGGCAGGCGGTGATAATGATGCAAAATTACAACGTCAACATGGGCCTTGCAACGCGGCTGAGATTTACTCAGGTTTTGAATCGTTTTACACGGTATTCAAAGAGTGGCAAGGGTATGTTGTCTTCAGTCAAAATAAATAACAGAAAATCGGGAATTTAATGCTCAAAATTCTATAAAAGGGAACACAAACTGTGTCTAAAACTTCTCCACCTGCCCTGGACTTGTAAGCAACAGAAAATAGCATCAAAAATTGTTTACAATGTTTTAAACTTAGTCAGGGATAATAAAATTGTCGCTTTACTTCACTGTAGACAGAGTTTTGCTTTTGTTTTTCTGTGGCCCCTGGAGATTTCATTAGTCACTGACCTTCTCCCATTGTCGCACCAGCAAAAGGTTTAGTTTAGTAACAAAAATAGTTGCCAACATTTAAGTTTTGTTCGGTTTTTAGCGGGGGTTAAAAGTCGCAGCCTCACCTCAAGTTCAAGGTGTCGCCGTCGCGTTTATTAACAGATCACTAAATTGGTTTCACTTTAGCCACAGCTACTACTCGTATGCCACACAGCATTGTGTGTAATGTTGGGGCACATTCGAGCTTCGACTGGCTACTTTGTTTCCTCAACGTTCATTCATTTCATTCCATTATGTCAGCTGATTTCTGTTATTTTACGGGCAGGCGCAGTGCACCAGACACGTGCTGTCTGCAACCCCACTGTTGGAGTGCCCTCCACCCCACTCTCCACCCCATTCGATGCATACCAGACATGTTTTTCTTGCCATTTACGCCGGGTTGTCCGTGGCAACCCGAAAAAGCGGAATGGAAATATGCGTCAAAACAAAACTCTCTTCTTTGTTCCATTGTGAGGCAGAGGACTTGCTGTCGATGGGCAGGAGTTAGCTGTGGGCTGATATGGCAGATGGTTTCAGTGGTTTCCCCCCTCCCGGCTAGACGACAGATATCGTACCTCAGCAGAAGTGCGATGACTGCAGCAGCAGCAGCGGAAGCAGGAAACATGCGTATTTTTCGGCAAAACAAACAAAGGAAACCAAGAAACAAAACCCACTCCAGCTTTAGCCCAAGTCTGCAGCTCGATGGCTCCGATGGGGATCTGGCTGTTAGCCTTGGCTGCACATGGCTGGAGGCAGGGGGCTAGCTCTCTGCTCTCTCTCTTGTATGGGCTTCGTTCTCCATGGGGTTGCATTTCGGCTGCTACGTGCCTGTCACTGGATTTCCTTCTCGAGTTGCTTGGGGTCTGGGGCGTGGCGCTTATTGATTGATATCCGGTTAATGGTACTGGGTTTTTCCCTTTTGGGGGTTCCCGCATAATTACCTTTTTGAATGCTCGAAATCATACCATAAAATTCTTACGAAATTCTTCTTTTATTTTTGTTTGGATTTTGATTTTCCCTGGGAACAACGTGAGTCAACGTTTTTCTATCAGCTCTCTCTGTTTCTGTGTCTTTTCCTTCTTATAGATATGATGACGCTCCCGTTTACCGTTTCACGTTTTTCTGTCCCTGTTTTCCGTTCTGTTCAGCGTCATAGAAGTTGCCTTTTTTCTTTTTTTTCTACTGTCTGTGGATTTTGACATTTTGATAACTTGTTTTGGGCTTCTTTGGTTTGTTGTCTTAGCCAGAAAGAGAGCCAAGAGCCCACAGCTGTAAGAATGGAAAGCATGTACGGATGTCATTCGAGTGCCCTAATTGACCGCCAAAGTGAATGTACTTCTTGGCATTGCTTTGTCTCTGTCTGCAAGGGAGGGAGCGGGTTGCGGGTTGCGGGTTGCGCCGCCACTTTGCTTCAACTCCAATGAACTCTGCCGTGAAGTTCAACGAGGTAGCAACAGCAGCAGCTACAAGAACTATCAAGTCCATTCAACTGCCGCCTATGCCTATGCATGTCGTGTCGCCTCGATTGTCACAGCTGTTTGTTCTAGAGCGCCCCGAGCTGGTAGCTTCTGCTGCACATTGCAGGAGAATCTGAAGAGTCAAGTGGCAGCAGTGGCAGATGCGTTGTTGCTACTGTTTCCTGTTCACTCCATGTCAACGCGGTTGCTCCGAGGGTTCCTCTGCTGCTGCATAAATTACAAACCTTTTAATTGTTTTCAACAATGTGGGGTGATTGAGAGCTTTATCTAATAATATCAATATCAAATAATATCAATTAAAATCCTACATTTAAATGCAGTAATTGAGAATCCCCTGGTAATCTTTCTGTTTTTTTCTGTTTTTCTTTGATAGCAATTCTTTCGATTTAAACCTGCTCTCAAACATTATTTTGTAATCGTTAATGCGGTCATTCGTCATTGAAAATAACTCGAAACTGAAACTGAAACTGAAACTGAAACTGTGATGCATTTTAATTATCACTACAATGGAGGCGACTCGTGCTCGTACTGGTTCCTCCGATTAAAACTCTAGCAATATTTTGATGCAAAAGTCGAACTTTGAGCCTTAAAAATGTTTCCAATGTTTTGTTCGCTGACAAAAACCAGTTCTCCCGAGAGGCAGAGGAGAGTGCTATGTCTGATTGCGAGAGAGAATCGTATTCTATATATTTGGATGTCAAAAACTAAACTAAAAGATCGCTGGCGCTTGACGCTTGACTGGTCAAGCGGTCCGCCTCAGCGGTCTGTTATCATTGAACAACTGCGGACTGAACTGGGCTGTGGCAGTTCAACGCGAAACTCGACGGCAAACACAACGCGACAGAGCGGATCTCTAGCTTCAGCTCCAGCTCTAAACTGATTCTAAAACTCTGCCTTTAATCTCTCAACAATGTTGCTGCTGACCCTCGCCATTGGGGCACTGGCATTGCTCCTCAGCTGGGATTTTATGCGCAAGCGCAAGCGTGTGGCAGCCTTCGGGCGGTCCATGATCTCTGGCCCCTTGGCGCTGCCCATACTGGGGAATGGCCTGCAGGGCCTAAGCCTGGGTGCAGAGAGTAAGTACAGCAGTGTACAGTACAGTAAGTCCCCTATAGCAACGGAATACAGCCTGTCCTTTGCAGACATCGTCGATTGGGTGGAAGAATCCTTTCGTATCTATGGCAAAACCTTTCGCATGTGGATCATGGGCGAATCATTGATCTACACCATTGATCTGAAGCACTTTGAGGCTATTCTGAGCAGCACAACGCTGCTGGAGAAGGGACAACTCTACACGTTTCTGCGACCCTTCCTCAACGATGGACTGCTCTTGAGTGTGGGCAAAAAGTGGCACTCGCGGCGCAAGGTCTTCACAACAGCCTTTCATTTCAATGTCCTTGAACATTATGTGGGCATAATGGACAGGCAGAGTGCAGTGATGGTGGAGAAGCTCCAGGAGGTGGCTGATGGCAAGACGGCAGTGGATATGCTGCGATTCGTGTCACTGGCAGCACTGGATGTTATTACAGGTGAGTGGAAGTTGCGATTCTACAGACCTACTGATTCTTATGGATATATTCCTCATTTAGAGGCCGCAATGGGAGTGCAAGTGAATGCCCAAAGTGATCCCAAGTTCCCCTATGTTCAGGCGCTCAAGAGGTACGTTCTGTAGTCCCCTCTTTGGTTGCTTGCCTGATCTCTAGCTCTCCCCCTGCAGTGTCGTTTACATCCAATCCGATCGCATGTTCAAGTTCTCGCAACGCTACGACTGGATCTTTCGTCTCACCTGCCCCGTGTTGCACTACAAGCTGCGGGGGGATATTCGCATCATGCATGACTTCACCAACAAGGTCATACGCGAGCGACGCGCTACAGTGGAACAGGCAAAGGCCGACGGTAGCTACAGGCCGCTAAGTAAGTGAACCTACTTTATGTACAATCAATCATGACTCTGAGACGCTTTCCACACACACACACAGGTCTGGCGGATCCCAAGATGGGTGGTAAATCGCAAATGGCGCTGCTGGACATTCTGCTGCAGACCACCATCGATGGGCAGCCTTTGAGCGATGCCGATATACGCGAGGAGGTGGACACTTTTATGTTCGAAGGCGACGACACCACCAGCAGCGGCGTCTCCCATGCTCTGTATGCCATCTCCCGACATCCCCAAGTGCAGGAGAGCATCCACAAGGAGCTTTTACAAGTTCTGGGCAACGATCCTTCGTCGCCAGTCACCCAATCGAAGCTGCAGGAGCTCAAGTATCTCGACTGCGTGATCAAGGAGACCCTGAGGCTGTATCCCCCAGTGCCAACCGTCGGTCGATACACCACAAAAGAGCTACAGATTGGTGGACATACTATACCCGCCAATACGAGCATCTATCTGGTCCTCTACTTAGCCCATCGCGACGCTGAGCACTTTCCCGATCCGCTGGATTTCAAACCGGAGAGGTTCTTGCATGCAGACTCTGAGAATCGGAGGACCTTTGCCTATGTGCCGTTCAGCGCGGGGCCCAAGAACTGCATTGGTCAGAAGTTTGCAATGCTCGAGATGAAGGCGCTGATCAGCAAGCTGCTGCGATGCTACGAACTGCTACCCCGAGGGGCAGATGTCAGGCCAATGATAAACTTTATACTGCGTTCACCCAGTGGCATTAATGTGGGTTTGAGGCCCAGAAAATCCTAAGAATTACAGCAGGAATTACAGCAGGTGTCGGGTGTGGTTTTGTGATAGGCACTATAAGTTTTAACACCTAATTTAAGATGTAATGTAATAAAAGACTACTTTACTTATCCATTTTATGCAGGGTTATGTGTATTTATAACTGGTTTAGTCATCGCCACATCAATATTTTATTACATCCACTCGAGGGCGCAGTGCGACTCATCCGGCGGCGCCTCAGCCTCAGATTCTATCAATATTTGCACAGAAATTATAGAATTAGACCCTCAAACAAACAGAATGCTATCTTTGCTTTGACTTAACTGTGGGCGGAGGTTTACCCTGGGATAATAACTAAAGCCCCCCACCAATTCACACCGTTTTTCAATGGAGAAAGACTTTCCTTTTCCAGCTGGAAGGAAGTGGAATATAAATCCATAAAAACAGAGCAGTAAACTTCTCAGTACCAATGCCTGTAGTACATATATCTTCTGCTTAGAACTTTAACTTTTTATGCCCAATGTTTATCTTTGGTTTATCTTGCGTGGGAGTCAAAAAGATAATGCGGCAAGAGCAATTATTGCAAAAGCAAAGCAGATTGCAGATAAGCATTAGCATCGCGAAAAAGGAAATCATATAACCAGGGGCACGGGCAGGGGTACGGGTGCGTTATCATCATCCGGCCAGCCAGATATCGGGCCTATAAAAGGCGTTAATGCGCCAAAACTAGATCAGTAGTCTCCTAGTAGTCCTCCTGCTACCGTGAAAAATATGTCTGCTGCTCGTGTCGTCTCCCCGCTGTTGCTGCTGCTGCTGGTGTGCGCTGCTGCTGTGCTTTTGGCTCCTGCCGCGGAGGCCATCAGCCGGCCACTGCCGCCTTATGTGGGTCTGCCCACGCAGGATGGCCTCACGCATTTGTTCCTCAACTCCCGGGTGACACGTCGCGATCCCATGGCCTCGGTGGCCTGCTTTGGCGGCTACATTGGCGAGTCCAATCAAATCGCCGAGATCTACAGCTTCAACTACAGCACCTGTGCCAACGAGGCGCAAAACTCACGCAAGGGCATCGACAGCGACTTCATACCCACTCGCAGGACCATCGAACGTTCGGCGGGGAGAGTGTGCGAGGATCTGAGGAAGTGCAACAGTATCAATGGCACCCTGGACTCTTTCAACTGTCATGCCACAGTGGTGAGTACATCAAAAGAGAGAGTTTTCCCTTTGAATTCGCATTCTAATCGGACTCCCATTAGGGCTCCAACAACACCGTTGCCACGTACAGCATCTCGGGCAATGCCTCAGAGTCTGCCAGTCTGCTGCAGGAACGTTATCGTGTCGTGGAGCTCTCCCATGAGCAGTGCATCCACAAGGCCGAGCGACGCTATGTGGAGGCCACGGCCACCAACTACAACTATCTGCAGGCCTGTCTGGACGGTCGAGTGCAGCCCAAGCCCATGCCAGTGCCCACAACTAGCACCTCCACGAGCACCTCGACGACGACGACCACAACCACGACGACTACGGAGGCACCCACCACGGAGCCAGCCACGGAGGGGCCACCCTTCAATGTGGAGGATCAGTTTAAGCAGCTTTTAAACTTGTTAAACTAATGTTTCGCTCGGGTTTAAGCAGGATTCGTCGTCGTGCTCATTAAAGAGTGTAAACAGTTTGCAGGCAAAGGCAAAGGACAATCCTTGGGTAAACATTCGCAACAGGATATTTCCACCCCTTTTTGGCTGGGCAAATGAATTAACCCCCAAAAAGCAGGAGGGTTGCAGCGCAACCAGTCTCAAATTTCGCAAATGGCAAAAATGAAAAGAATTAGCAAGTTCCCATTGCCATTTCCCCCTAATGTCAGCCTGCAGTTAATCTTTTTTAAACCCATACTTTAAAGTTTAAACAACTCTCTGCTCTCGCTGTCTGCTGGCCCGTAGCCCCGCTTGATTGATGATTGGATCTGTGGAAGAAAGGTCTTCAGAGGTGCGGTGCACTGGGGCAGCAATCTTCCGCTTTCAGCACCTTCAAACTAACACACGTAAGTTATTTATGATTAATGCTTCAACGAGAGTTTGGTGTGGTGTGTGCCATTTGAGGCATAATTCAGCACAGATCGAACAGATCGGTAGATCTGCAGCAGAAATATTCCACCATTTATGGGCAATGAAAACCAAAGTGGAACCAGAACCATTGAAGCTATGCCGCCACCGCACTCGACTCGCACTCGACACAACCTTTTCTTTTCTGGTCTGGCAAACACGTTTTGGCTTTTATGGATTGTCTTCTGTTGCTGCTGCTGCTACCTTTTAAGGCATGAACTATGTATGTGGTTGGTAGGGCCTGTGCAAAGACAAAGACCCAGGCCTGACCATACATGAAAACACCTGTTTGTAGCTCTGCAGCAAGTGCCTCATTTATTACAGCAATTGGCAGTGGCACTTCAACATGGAGCCCAAGGGGGCACAGGTATTCTATCTATTTGTAATTCCTGGAATGCGATTGCATCCAATCTCGACTCGTATGCGTTTTATTGGTGTCTCAAGAAAAATGCTGTTAAAATTGCTGCGCCAGCCAAAGAGAGGGAGTGGCCGCGGGTCGGGCCGGGCTTGGCCTTCTTGATTTCTAATTTATTTTTTCTGTTTTTCTATTGCTGCCTGCGAAAACTAATTAAAATGCAACTTGTGGCAAGGTGTTTACGATGTGGGCTCTTTAATTGCCAGAGAAATCCACTTGATACATACGAGTGTGGCAGAGTGCAGAGGGGAGTGGCAATGTTCCTACAGAAATTAAAGAGAGGCAATAAAAGTTGATTAATTAACAAGTACAGAGTAGCAGCACTTCAATCTCACTCTCTCTCTGTTTATCTCCTTTCTCTTAATTATTTTGGCATTTACAAATTTAATTGATTTGACCAAAAGTCAGCGCTAAAAACATTATTCATTTGTCAGCTGATGGGCATTACTCAATACTCTTTTGAAGGAGCATTCTCCATGCATTGTTAGATCCGGTAATGATTTGTTTCTGGCACGTATGACCCATAGCAGAACCCCAACCAGCCCTCTCTCCCACTCTCGACGCCACAATTTACGCGCTTCATTGAGCTTTGGCTTTGGCTTTGGCTGTGGCGTTGGTTGTGCCTCCTTCTCGCTATTTCTGGCTCTGCATCCATGCATGGCGAAAATCTAAAATCTGAGGCTTGTCAACGGTCCAACACAACACAACAGATGATCAGCAGGCAGACCAGGCCAGCCACCTACTCGGAATATTATGCAGCAACAAACGAGTTTTTCCCCCTCCCGTGAACTTTTCATTTTCATTTGGCGGGGGAACAGGCAGCAAATTGGGGAAATGTGTTAATAAAACGTGAGAGAGTGTCAAAGAGAGAGAGAGAGAAACGCAGTCGCTCGAAGAGAGAAAGAAAGAGTGTAGAAAAATGGTCAATAAATATTTGCAATTATTTTGCATAAATTAAATGGAAAACCAAAAGGAGGCTGTGGCTGACAGTATGGCCAAAAGCCGGAGGCGGTCGCTGACAGGAGGAGAAGAAGGAGAAGAGGGAGGCACTACCTCTGTGACCAAAGGAAGGGGCAGGCAGAGGGGCGCTTGCGGTCTGACAGTGTGGCCAATTAAGGCAAAAGTTGCAAGTGCGATGTGGCGTCGAGTGTCGCCCCGAAAACAGACACAAAGAGAAAAATGTGGACAAAAATGTAAAGATTTACATATGGAGGGGATCGAATGGTTGGCACCCTTGAGGGCATCTATTGAGCTATGGAAAATACCCATAAATGTTGATTTTTTTTTCTTTCGAAATTTCGCTTATCTGCCAAGTTTTGTCCCCTTTCTGCCACTAATCAAAGTTGGTGCAAAGTTCTCACACGGTCATCCTGCCCTCCCCTATTTACAGGGTATTTATTTAACCCAACTGTACGTAAAACTAGTTTTCCTGCAGCTTAAACAGCAACAACAACAACAAACACTAAAAAGCGCAGAAAAGGAAATCGTCGCTGGTCGTTCGGCAGCGGTCGGTCGACGATCGATGTTGTTGCTGTCGTTGCCTGCCTTTTAAGGCTTTTTTGTCGTTGCGTGTGTGTTGCGCATGCGCCCCTGCTGGACCCCTGGTTGTCCAACTTGTGTGTGCTATCAATTTCAGTGTCTGTCTGCCTCTCTGTGTGTGTGTGAATTATCTCTGCAAGTGTGTTAGTGTGTGTGTATCTGTGTATTCAGGTCATTCGCATTTTCACATTTTAAGGCGGTCTTCGGTTTTTGCATGTTGATTTTTCTTAAGATCTTTGCCATCGGAGGACTGCTGCACTTGCTGCCTTTTTGCTGAAAACTTTTACTCGGCTGGAGGAGCCGGTTGCTTGTCCCCCAGCCTCACAGTCTCTCTCCCCCTGTGGCTGTCGTCTTGGCCATGTTTGACGGCAGGAACCGCCTCCTCTTGGTCCCACTCTTGAGGGTATAAGCTACCGCCTGTTAGCCTGGCCTGTTAATGTGTAATGGCATGTTGCTCGCTTGATTTTTGCTTTGTTTGTTACCTAATTGCGCCAAAGTCATTAATAATCGATTAACAATATATGGCAGAGGCAAGCAGGGGCAAAGAGACGACCAAGAGCTGCTGGGGGCTTCATCAGGGAAGAGGATGGAGGTTGGCTGGCAGCACCTCATCAAAAGATTGACGGGAAGTTCCACAGAGAAGGAAGTGCAGTGCAGAACTTCCTGTGGGTGCTCGCTGCTGGAATTTGGGTTAATAGTTGTCCAAGTGGAAGCCGGAATTCCTTAGACATCTATCATCGGATCTGTCATCCCATTCTGCGGCTAAATGTCAGGTGTCTAGCGCTGTGCACTCCTGCAACATGGTGCAACAGGTGTCTAATTGATTGACTGACTGACAGGCGACAGTCGTCGCTGGCAAAGATGGCATGATTGCTGGAGAGAGGTGGGATTGGGGCAGATACCCTGACAACCCGATGGCCCAAACAATGCCATTCAATATATCAAAAGGCAAACATTTCATTGTTTGTCAGTGGTGGAAAATCGATAGTTGTGGGGGGAAAAACGAATGAAGGGAAATGTCAGGCATGCCCTGAATATATCAAGGAAGCTCCAACAGACAAGACAAAGGAAATTGAATAACCACAGACACCACACACAGGCACTGGTACAGACACAGGCACAGGAGGAGGATGGGAGGGCGTAGATGGAGCTGCAAGATGGGAGGAGGCACTACAAGATGAAGCTGCAAGATGCAGATGGGGAGGAGGAGAAGGGGCAGGAAGATGCATAAACCCCAAAGACAGCAAAACTGAAATAATAAATGCCCAATGATGATATCTATGACGCGGGCAGACAGACAACAGACAGACAAAGGAAGCCAAAGCCACCAGGCACGCCAGGCAGCACGGCACGGCTCGGCACAAAGAGCTTCACAGTCCACAGATGGAGGAGGGCAAGACTCCACTCCACTTTGCATGCGGCATGTGGAGGCATGGGGCAGTTGCAGCTGCAGATTTATGAGCGCTTGTCAGACAACAAAAGTAGCAAATACAAGGATGCTGCAGCAGCCACCAGTCAGAGAACTTTGTCCGAAATGAGTTCATTGTACGGATGGGGTTAGCCACAGGAGAGAGAGGAGTAACGAGTGTCCACCTCTGCAGCCACAGCCTCTTTTGGAGGAGTTTGTGCAGCATCCTCCCCGTGGAGCAAAGTCTGTGCCCCACAGCTAATGAGTTGTCAACTTTGGATGCGAGATGAGCAGCACCAGACGAGTATTTGCAGCCAGATAGACAGACAGAAAAAAAGTGCAAATACTCCACAAATGCAGTCGCTGTTCCTCGCGAGGATTTGCATTATCCTGTGGGGTTTGTTGACTCTCGCACAAGTGTCAAAGTCAATGTCACGAGAGGGAGAACACAAAAGGAGAATGGACTCGCGACTAAGGGGCGCATGGACTTCACCTCCGACTACTGGCAGCATGGACTCCGCGTCTAAGTCTAGGCGTCAGACTAGTGACATTGACAGTGACAGTTTAAGTGCATCTCATTACAACTTTTATGCTGATGCTAGAGCCAATCCCCTCCGTATTCCTCTCTCTATTCCTAGCCTCCTATTTCTCCTTTGGGATGAGTCGAAACGTCGAGCTACTCACGTTTCCGCTTTGGGCTATAAAAAATGGCTGCTAAATTTATGGCTACTAGAGTTTCAGCTTCAGGCAGTTCCAGGCATTAAAAGGAAACAAATTACCAAAAAACATGACTCACAATCAAAATATAGATGGGAAATTACAGCAGCGCCACTCAAACTGTTACTAAAAATACTTCAAAGTGAAGTTAAAACTGGGCGACAATGCTTTTAAGACTGTTATTTATGGTAGAACTAAGGCTGATAATTTTAACTAAAATATATCTTAAACTATGACTCATTTTGCCGCTTAATTGCAATGGCTCTTGCGGCATAAAAGTCTCCCATGAATCGCAATCCACGCCCTGCCATTCCCCTTCTAATTCCCAAAGTTTCTCTATTTTCAGGGAGCTCTTTAAGTGTTCCTACATACATATGTATATCATTAGAACCCCAACTGTTTGCAATTAATACTCATTAAAAACTAATTAAATGTGAGATATTCGACTAAGCGAACTTTAAAGATTTCTTCATTTCCTGCAATTGTTTTTTCGTCTAATTTAATTTCAATTGCGAAAACATAAGTCGGTCGATCAGACGCTAGACTTTTGAGGTAGCTTTCAAATTCGTTGTCGGTATCGGACTGTGGAGGAGGTCTCCCCCTCTAAATATGAGCCATAAATTAGCCCGTTGAGAGGCAGAAGGAGCGGAACCCGAAACGGGCCCACAGAGATGATTTTTAATGAGCGGCGATTTGGGTCTGTGTGGGAGAGATGTTTTTTGTGTTTCATAATATCCGAGAGAGCTCAATCAAGGGTTTTTTCTGTTGGCTGTAGGCCCAATTAAATGATCTAACCCAAATGAGAGTAAGAGCTGCGTCTATTCAGACATTATCCCACCTCTAAAGCCACTTTGGGGAAACGACCGACAGAAAACGAAACCCAGAAACAGCTGTGCAAACCCGTAACGTAACCAAAAAGGTAGAAGAAAACGCAAAAGATAAACATCAAAAGAAAGAGACGGAGAAGTCAATGTACCACAGAGAGACAGAGCAGAGAGGAAGCAGAGCCCAGAGATTGTGTAATATCTGAAATATCTGTGTACACAGCTCTGCTCTATGATGATGTAAAAGGAGAATAAACCCGTAAATGGTAAATGGTGAGAGAACACAACTTCATTTATGGGTTAGACTCGTGAAAGATTTCCCAATAAAATCATATTTATAGCCAAGACAGAACTTTTCGGTGGCAGCAAAGCGAAAACATAATTAATGGATCCAGAGTTTTAATGCTTGTTTAATCTGGCAAATGCATTTGGAATAGATGGGATAGCTGTATGGTATGGTGGGGTGCAGCATCACGAAGTGCAGCATCGAATAACATGCCTTTAAATGGAAATGTTTGAATAGAACGGGGAGAAGTATGCGGGGGAGGAGTCGGTAGATCAGCCGCTAAGCTTTCCTGTTTGATAATGCATCATTCGATCACGAAGCAGCAGCCACTGGGGTTTTGGTTTGGGGTCGGGGTCTGGCGACTCTCGACTCTGGCGGCATATTTCAATTAATGGCAGGCAGACAGCCACCCCGCTCGAACGAACACCGAACAGAAATCGAAACGGAAACCCAACTCTCCTCAGACAGGGGGCCATTAAGGGGCGAGGCCCATTCCCTTTACTACACCGATTCAACAGAACTTTGTTTCAATTTTCCTCTATTGTTTTTCAGTGTTTTTGTTTGCTTTGACTCATTAGCTTTGAGGGACTCACGTTTTTCCTATCATTCATCTCTCTCTATGTGTCCGTTTCCCTCTCTTTCAGACAGAAAGTAAATCCATTTGGTAAACACTTTCCTATAAAGTGAAATTAACCTCCGAGAGAGTGCCACTCCGACTATCATAAAAATCAAAAGCGATAAGCAAGCACTTCGACTGTCTGTCTATTTATGGACAATCACTTCTCGGGTTTTGTTTACCATTAAAATCAGCAGAGGAAACGATTGGAGTACTCTTACATCTTATCTGTTTCAACTTCAGGCTATAATTTAGAGTTGAGAATATAATTTATGGAACATAAATTTAGGTGTAAATAAAAAGAATTTCAAGTGTTAAATAGAGTTTTACCGCACCATATCTAAATTCTAGTTTAAATAAACTGATTGCAATGGAAGTGCATGTGAAAGAGAAGAATATTTTAGTTATGGGAGAGCCATAAATGCCACCAAAGCAAACAGTTCAAATCAAATGCATCCATTACTGGAGCTCCAACTTGGTAAAGCCATAATAAAGCCACTAATTTCCATCGAAATTGTAATATGAAGAGCGTTCAGAGGCGTGCCTAAGCCTAGGCGGAGTACCATTTTCCATGCTGTTTAACTCGTTTGCTTTTAATTGGCTTATTAGCTCATTAATCAAAAATCTGGCAGCAAATCAAAAAAATCAAATCAAATTTCCAACTAATTTTATTTGCCACTGCCATGAGAAATTACCCGAAAAGGCAGAGCAGAAAAAAATAAACAAATAAGAGATCAACAAATTATGCAAATTCATTGAAAACGAAAGGCATTCTCCGCATAATGTTGAGATTGGGATTGGCATTGCTTTGCTTTTGTTTATTCATTAGTTTTTATGGATTGTTCGGTTTTTGCGCGGCACGTTTCGAGAGATATCCCCAGACTGGTTCCAGGGTTATTATGCAAGCTCCCCAAGCCGAACCAAACGATTGATAACATTAATAATAAGCAAATTATTGTACGAAATTGCAAAGCAGTTGCTGAAGGGTTTTGAGATTTTATTGATTTGCTTTTGCTTGAAAGTCTATGCAAATACTGGCCTAAATCCGTGGATTCGAATGCTGGGACCTTGAACTCGGACAGACAATAAACTTTTAAATACTTCATAATTAAAATCAGCTAAACAAACAAAAGTTTGCTTGAATTTCTGCGCTACAAGCGAGTCAAACACGAAAATAAAAGTTGTTAGAAACAGACAGGCAGACAGAGGGAGATGGACGCTATGGAGCTAAACTGTAAGTGCAAGTGAACAGCAACAGCAACAAAAAGGAGAAGAAACAACACCAGATTCAAGGTCGCATCTTTGAATACCCTAATACGGGTGTCGGTATAGCGCCTCCTATCCATACCTATCTGCGTTTTATGCTCAAATCAAAGACACTAAATACAGAGTACATATTATAATTACAGTATTGTCTTTTGCCGTGGATTCTGCCTGATATGCGTTACATACATCCATGCAAAATCATATCACTCTGTAAGGGTATTAAAGTTGTACCGAAAACTACGACGTCGAAACGACAGACGAAACAAAAAGGGAGAGGAGAGAGAATCAGCAAAATCTTTCAATGGAAGCAATTTACAGTTGTTTTTTTCGGCTCGTTCTGCTTGCTTTTTGTTGTTTCTCTTGCAATTCCGTAGCAATGCAGCAGGTAAGCCGAACGTGTGTTAGAGCGAGACAGGGAGAGGCAGATGAAACTGCTTTGAGAACTTCTTCCCCTCTACTCTCCCTTTACCTATACCTTTACGTGGACAATGGTCATAAATATGTATAATCTGAACGAACCTTTTATGGCTTGGCTGCAATATTACAAGCTGCTTCTTAAGATTCCCCGCTCGACCGATCGTATTTTGTATTTGTATTTTCACTTGCACTTTCAATTGGATTGGCAATTGTGCGAATTGTTGTAAGCAACAGAAGCTTCAGGCACTGCAATTTATCAATAATGCATAATGCAATTTACAATCTTTCGAGTATTTCTGCGACCGGCACAAAACACAAAAAACGCGCGCGAACTAAAGCGTAAACAAAACACACACAGACACGCGAATTCGAAATTGTTAAACAAAACACGCGCGCACGCGTTCAATCCGAGCCAGCTGTTTTTTTTCTGAATTTATTTAAGCTTTTCAATTCAAAATATATCTTGCGCGCGCGTCCCATTGTAACATGGGCAATTTTTGGTCCTCGGGAAATTCTCTCCTGTGTCTAAACGGTCAGGGAAATACTCTCCTGTGTCTTAACGGTCGGGGAAATTTTCTCCTACCAAACGCTCTCCGTGACTCATTTTTGCGTTTCAAACATGAGCACAAAAATATCCCTAGGAATATACCGAGAATAATATACGTTCACTCTTCAAAATATACCGAAAATATACAGCTGAAAATAATATTCCTAAATTTTAATATTCTATTTTACATTACTAGCTGACAAAGATCCGCACCGCAATATATATAATTTATTCAGAGAGATGAATTAATTTCCTTTTAGAATGGCTTCTTTCATGTCCCCTTTACAATGGTGTTTATATTAAATAAAAAATTAAAAACGTCAGCACAAATGTAAGATGTTTCTACATGGTAACTACATGGTAACAACACATTTGCTACATACCAAGTACATTTACCCTTTGCGCTCATGCCATGCTGTTCCTGTTGTAGTTCTCAAACCCACACACCCCAATGACAGTGGCGCCACTGAGCAATGGAAAGCGCTCGTTGAATTTTGAATTCAAATTCAATTTTCAAATGCACAATAGAAACATGCTTTTAGTAATTGTTATTAAATTAGTGACAAACGACAGTTAGTGGCCAAGCAAAACTACATTTAAATAGGTAGATTCCTCTGAACTTTATTAATTATTCGTTTTATTTGTATTTTTGTTGGTTGTTTTGTGGTTTCTTTTTCTGTGCTCTTTTTTTGGCATCTCGTAAAAATATATGGTGTGGCATATATATAATATTCGGTTTTTGAACAAATTTTCAATAAAATATATATAGTTTATCCTTTTTATTTGTAGTATATCAAGTGTATTAGTGTTTTGCTCAAAAAACGGGCTGTAAGCAATGCAGATTTGAACTTAATTTCTAGTCGATAATTAAGATTTTATACAAAGTGTTTTTGTTGAACAAAGTTGTGGTTGTAAAAAGGTTTCGGTCGCAACAGCAACCTGTTCTGCTGTAGCTGTTGTTCTGGTTGTTGTTGTAGTTGTTGGGGTGGTACTAGCACTCGTAGTAGTTGTTGTTGTGGCTTTAGTTGTTGCTGTTGTTGCTGGTGCGGCAGCTGCCTAAGTGGCCAATAATAGCTTCTGGCTATGGGCTTCACTTTGACTAAGAAACTGTTTACGTATTTTTTTTTTCGAGTGCATGCGTGAAAATTCTGTTTAATCAAAAGCCAAAACTTTGCGCACAAAACAAACACAAAAGTGTGTGAGTTGGGTGTGTGTAAATGCCAGAACATTTACAAAATGAACGTGTGGCTGTCTCTAACTATTTTTAAAATGTAAAACTTTTATCCACTTTAATTTGCATTATTAATTGTAATTGTAAATATTTTTAGTTTCATATTGGAACCAGTCTTGAGAAGCACACACATTTGATGCATGAGAGACGCTGTCTAAACGTTGTGTGTATACAAATATTCATATATAAATCCATGATCCACAAAAATGGGTTCGAATCTCCCACTTACAAATCTCTAGGGGGTAGTGGTTTTCTTTTTAGTGTTTTTTAGTAATTGGTTAATGCACAAACACACAGCGCACGGGGGAATTGTAGCGGTTGTTGATGATGGACATGGACTCACCCATCTGGCGGCTGTGGCTGCTGCTGTTGCTGCTGTTGCTGCTGCTGCTGCTGGCGACGACGACGTGCCACAGCACTGTTCTTGATAATTGCCTCGATTTCGCGACCCCCAGAACTTTCGCCCTCCGATGCAGAGGCACAATTACCGGCCGCCGCATCCTCGCTAGCTGCTGCCGCCCGAGGCTGGCCCAGCGTGGCGAGATTCCTCACCAGATTCACGGCATCATCGTGCTTCGGTGTGTTGGCATTCTCCTTGGATACATTCCGCAGTATCTGCGCCAGGTTCCGCTGCGGATTGTCCACCTCATCGCCACGTGTGGCATCTGCAGTGGTCGCCGACTTGCGGAGGTTCGAGACGGTGGCATGCGTGGAGCGTTTCAGGCGATTCTTTAGCTCCGCATTGAGATCCACGGGCATGAGGCCACGACCCATGGGACCAGCCAAAGGTCTGCTCTTGAGAATGCCCTTTAATGGTTCGTTGGGCTGTTTGCCTGTGAAGCGAAAAGAGCTTAAGATTAGTTTCGGTTTGAGTTTGAGAAAGTATTGGAAACGGATGTGTGCCCAAGGATAATCGAAGCAAAATCATTCCGTTACAATAAAGGCAGGCAAATGAATTATAAACTGATATTCATGCGCATTCCTGGTACTTACTCTGAGTCTATATTTAGTTTAATCTCTCTCATTATTCTTTAGCACAATTCTTGGATTTATTTTCTTGGTTTAACAACTTCCATCAATTAAATATTACAATAATAATAATAATAATAAATGTAATACATAACCATATAATAATATAATAATAATAATATAATGCCGTTTAAGGTACAATTCGCTTTTAAATGTAAATAAAAAGTAATTGCTTGCAGTTTTCATCGTTAACTTTCAACTGGTAGATGAACCGAACTTCCCACCCATGCTGACATTTGTGGGGGCTGGCTGCAAAGTAAAACTGTCTCTGGGGTGCTGGGATTAAATACATTTTCCTAACGTTAACATTTTGTATTGAATAATAAATATATTTCGTTTTCGTTTGATATTTGCTGAAGTTTCGTTTCGTTTTTTAGGGCTGTGTTTCTTAGATTAAAAACGGAAGGGGAATTTCTTTTTTACAGAGCAAATAGTTGTTGGGTTTTTCGGGGGAGGTGAAGAGGATCTAGCGCATCTATCACACTGAGGCGCCACAATCCACACACGCACAGGCAGAGAGTGGGATCTATCGATTGGGTGTGGAAAAATTGGGAGAATTTTGAATACTTGGCCAAAATGTAACAATTTTTCAGTCCAATATCTCGACGCAAAGACGCTTAAAGTCCTTGCCGGCGGCATTTAGCTCTTGGGGCGTCACCTCAATATCCTCGAAGCTGGAAATGGTTGCCTTTGCCCGATTGCTGGGCGAATGCGCTCTCTTGGGACTGGGCATCGCTGTGGGACTAATGGAGCCATTCGTGTAGGCGTCCAGGGATATGGGACGCGTGCGTTTCAGCATCTCGCGACGCTTCTGCGTGAGCGCTGGGGTGCCCGGCTGGCGCACATGCTCGTTGGTGGCCTCCACCTTGGTGACAATCAGTGGTGGCATCGATTGTGTCTTTATCACGGTCGTTGTGGATTTGAATGCTTCCTGAACGCCAAAGTACTTGGCATAACGTCCATCCACGCTGGGAGAACGTACAGCACCCATCGAGGAGCTGGTGATTTCTGTTGTGTGGCGGCGATTGACGGGCTGGGCTGTCAATTGTTGTTTCTCCTGGGATTGCCCCTGCACCAGTCGCGTGATTTTCCTGCGCATATCCACGATCTTTTGGAGTGTCAATGCCTCCACCTGAGGCGGCGGCTGCTGCTGTTGTTGCTGATTGGAGGCGCAGTTCTCTTTGCCGGAATCGGAGCCACTGTCGCCGCTCGTTGAGCCATTTGTCTGCTTGTAGTCGAACTTCACAGGCTTCACTGTACTCGACACCGTGTGTGTGGAGTGATGCTGCTGCTGCTCGATAAACGGTGACTTGATCTTGCCAATGGCGCGGGTGTTTACTCGGTACTTCACTGCCTCCACAATATGCAGCTGTTCCGCTGGACAGCTGTTCCGGTTGAGACTGATGTTGCCACTCTTATTGTTGTTGTTGCGATCTCCACCACGGAATGTGTCTGGGAGGATGAGTTTGCCCACCGTACGCAAGCGTACACCCTTGATGAACGTCTGTGTGGTGTCGGCGTTGGTGCTGCTGTTGCATGGCTCCGTGGCCGAGCGACTCAGCTCGTGGAAGGTAGTTTGCTGTTGCTCCTCCTGTTCCGGCTGCTCTGGCTCCCTGATGATCTCCAGCGTTAGACTAGACGGCTGCTGTTCGTACGGTATGGGTGAGCATTCCATGGGCGTGGGCGTCACACTGCAACTGCTGTTCGCTGTGGTGCTGCTGCGCGGCGTCGTGCGATCGATGGGCGGACTCCGGGAGTAGCTGCTGGTGCGACTGCGGTACCGGCCGCCGCCACTGGCACTGCCTGCACTGCCATCGCACAGGTTGCTGAAGAAGGCCAAGCGTTCGGCTAGCGACAATGAAGAGGGTTCTGCGATCGAAGATGGGATTTTGGTTGAGGGATTAGACGTTATCTACTGTAGAATGCATCTTACGCATCTCATTTGCTCTTTTTGAATTCATAAATATTTATTGCTGATTGCAGTTGTTGTTGTTGCTGATATGTGCTGCACGCTCGTTGTGGTTGCGCCTCAACTTGTGGCGACTTACAAAAGTCAAAGCCGATGTGCGCATTGAGTTTTTATCCAAAACATGCCGAGGCGCCCACACAAAATGTTGCTGCTGCTGCCGATAACATGTATTTTTCCTCTCTTTTTTATGCGGATATCATACATACACACACTCGCATTTGTTGCTGCCGCTGCTGAGTATCTTTATCAACCACTAAACTAAAGACCCCAACCAANTCCCCCCCCCCAAAAAAACAAAAATTTTTTTCCCCCCCCCCCCCCCCCAACCATAGAAAGTTTCGTCTTTCTGTGGCATTTATATAGCAATTTCTATAATTTACTTTACTCTTTTGTCCAGTGTCTAGCCAGCCGGCCATAGAGGTGACCATAGAGTACCTATAAATACTCGCACATAATGTACATGTATCTCTTTTATAGTTTTCATTTTCATTTGACAACTTTCGATATTTGTTCTTCAATTGAAATGAACTTTCTTTGTGGAATTTATTCAGCATGATTGATACAACAAGCTGTGGAGTGAAGTTAAACATGTGGAACATTCGCTTAGAACGAAAGCAGCAACCAAAGAAGCAGATTGGAGGCTGGAGAAGTGCCACAGAAACGTAGCTCTCAATAATTGCAGTAACCAAAGGGGGAAATGCGTCAGAGCTCTCAATTTATATGGAAAACCCAATAAATTATGCATGTGAACTGGAATCAACAAAAGAAACATCAACCACTTTTTGTTTTACTAAGGAATAAGCCTGGAATATTTGTATAAATCGTAAAGTCCGAAAAGTAAAGTTTGAATATTCAAACAAGTACCATAGCAAACTCCTTTGAATTGCAAAACAGAGCTCCTAAGCTGGGCTCAATTTATACAAAGCTGCCCAGAACATTCTGCACAAATCAGAAGATTAAATGGAATGCCAAAATCCAAAGAAATATTGCTACAAATATTATACAAAACACTCAATAAATTGCCTTGTTTTATGCTAATTATAGGTTGATACTGTACACCACTGTCGTGCATCAAGTTCGGCGTCATTTCCACCTTATCATACATTAAATTTAACGACACGAGACGACAGGGAGAGGCAGTCCCAATCAGCAGTCGTAAAACTCTCCTAACCGATAGCTGGATGGTAATAAAAGAGGAGGCTACAAAGTGAAGCGCCACAAAACATTCCACAAGTGTGTCAGTGTAACACACAAAGGAGTAGGTAGGGTAGGAAGACTTCCCCTTGAATTAAAAAAAAATTCAAAACTTTAAGGAGTCCAAACAATGTTGTAAGCAAATGCCAAACAAATTATGAACGCTTAATTAAGTTCACTAAAGACCCCGGACAGAAACCCCAGACGGAAAAAAACGCATCGGGAAAATATGTGGAAATGTGGCAAAGAAAACCGCCAATCATAAATTACATAAACAAAGTAAATTAAAACACGGGTTAACAGTTTTCTCATGCGGCAATAACAACAATAATAAAAGAAAAACACAGCAGACAGCAACAGCAACAATATAAACAAGTAGTTAATTCATTTGTTAAAAATTAAGCCAAAAACTCGCAAGAAACGGGCAGAAAATAATGAAAATGGAAATAAAAAGGTAATGGCAAATGTACGTATGATGGATGCACATGCATGGAAAACCATGGAAAATTGGTTTTTTGCGATTCTCTTTACGGGGTTTTCTTGCAGTTTTCCTTTTCCTTTTGTGTTCGCAATTGCGCAATTTTCTCTTTGCGGCGAGCTCAAATTTGTTCAAGTTAATCATTAAAAATTAGTCTTGCGGTCGGCGCCAATAAAATTATATGTATAAAAACAAGACAACATTAAGCAACAACAACAACAAGAACAATAAATATATATGTACGGGTATGTGTAAATAGATGATTTTTCATTCCAAAAAACATGAGCAATTTTCGTGCAATCAAAACGATAAAATTTCGATGCAAACAAAAATGATTGGTAAAGCAGTTGCGCATATGAAAAGAGCAGACAGAATTATGTTTCCAGTTCCATCTGCTCTTTCACAACGTAATGCCAACGGAAAACTTACCAAATTCTGTATCTTGCGTGTTATTTGGCGTCATTGGATCATCATTTAGGGACGACATTTCCACAAGATTCGTGGTATTTCCAGGCGATGATTGCCGTCGTGTGGCTCCTGAAATTATTGGAATATGTATAAATATATCTCTTTCTTGGATAGTCATCGGATCTGCTGCTATTGTAATTTTTATCTTGACAATTATTTCCATTTTTTATTAATTATTTTTCAATATTTTTTTAGAGTTTAATTTGAAGCCTACGCGACGTACTGCTGTGTACTGATTGACATAACACTCAAAGACTACTCTAGCCAGACTTAAGGTCTGCTATCCCCTTCGATGATGGTATACTGCTAATCTCGAGTGCAATCCCAGCCCCTGCCTGGGCACAACAAATGTGTTGCACAACAACCACGCGGAGCTCCAATTAGCCGCCGCGACAAGCGAGTGATTGTGTGTGTGTGGCAAGGCAAGTGACACACATTTTACAGCTTATTAACTTGGCCAACAAACCATGAGAGGCTTGCCAACAAAACGGTACAACAAATGGCAACACACACCAGGCAAAACAAACTCACAATTTAAAGGTGTCACAGACCAATAAAGCTGGTCATTAACTCAAGATGGGATATACCTACTGGTCGTTCTGTGTGTTATGGCATCTAGATTCTAGAACTTCATTATGTCAGTTGTAGAAGGAACTATCGTGAGAGTTATGGATACATGGAAAGAGGGGTTTTAATTCTAGTGAAGAAACTAAGTTCCGCGGATTCTTTGGAATGAAAAAAAGTTCCTTTATGGAAGAGTTTTATAAAAGAACTAATAATCCTACCCCAACCCTGAGCTCTTCTTAGCCTTTTCTCAAACATTTCGCCCTAAGAACAGTGTTCTCTATTAACCCACAGTCCAATCCAAATGATTTAACTCTGCTCTGCGATATCGTAATCCCATGCTGGCTTCTCTGGTCTCTGTGGTCTTGGCCTTCTTGCCATGGTTCGTTGCCTGTGCCTCGTGGGCCACAACAAAGTTCGCATAGTGTGGCCCGCTGTTCCACCTAACGGTCGCCTCATTTGTTTTATTGCTTCATGCTAATTTTTGCCAACCCACTTGATGATGATATGCCCCCATCATCATGCTGCCTTTGTCCCTCTAATGTCTCTATGAAGTACTCACCCGTTGCACGTGGCGTTGACTGCTCTCCTGCTGCTGCTACTGATGATGATGATGCTGCTGCCTCGGACCGACGACTGCGCGATGACTGTTCCTGCTGCAATTGCTGGAACATATTGGCCCTGGCCCGAACACTATTGCTGCGGGCCAAACCACTGGCTGGCGTTGTGGTTGCGGCGGCGGTGGCAGATGCAGATGCAGATGCAGAGGCGGATACATCGTCGCTCAGCGACTGTATGGCCGAGTCCTCATCCAGTCCGGACATCTCGAAGATGTGCTCACTGTCCGTGCCCACAGAGAGGGTCAACTGTTCGCTGAGATTGACGCTGTCGTTGATTGAATGCTGGCGTGCCAGCAGCAGCGTGGACGATGAGGTTGGGGGGGATGCACTCGAATGCCCACCCTGTGCGGCCAAGTGCACGACACGTGGAGATTGTAGGGGTTGCGTGGAGCTGCGTGCCAAACGGAAGGAGCTGCCTGCCCCCGAGTGTGTCGATGAGGAGAGCAGCAGTGGGGCTGGCACGTGGCTCAGTGGTTGTCCAGTTATCGGCGAAATTAGTGGCTGTTGCTGCTGCTGTTGGGTGTGACTCAGGCGAATGTCCAGCGGTTTGGTGGGCTTGAACGCCGACGAAGCACCCGACGACGAGATGTCAAAGGGCGTGGAGTTTGCTTTAAAGCTGCAAAAGATTAAATTGTTGATGTACTCCACTCAAACATTTACATAACAACTAACAAATGGCATTAACATTGTGTGAATCTCTCTCTGACGGCGAACAATGCTCTCGCGAACATCATTTTGGCCATAATTATAGGCAATTTTGGTCAAGTTAATTATGGCTATGCGATGGCTGGGTTGGTGAAACCTGAACCCCTCCAAGGCATTACTTCTCATCAGGCAAAAGTGAAGGTAAAAGTTTATGCGCTCAGCGATGGCCCCAAGAATTAGCCAAAACTGTTTAAGCCAACAGTGAAAGGTAATTGAATTGATGATCAGGTGTAAAGAGACACTAAAAATAAAAAACAGCTAAAGATATCCAAAATTGCACAACAAAAGTTTCTTTTGTTTTGTATTCTGCACTTTTCCCTGCCGCATTCCCTTCTATATTTAGTCGTTTCACCTAACAACTTGTTTAAGTTTTTCCTCATTTTCTGTGTATTTTCCCAATATTTGTTTGCATTTTCCAGGCAATGCGAATGAAGAAAGGCAGCGGTGAACAAGAGAGAGGAAAAACTATAAATAAACAAGTAAAATAAATAGAAAAACTAAGCTAATTGGATTTTCAGAAGAAAGAGAGAGAAACCAACCAAAATGACTGAACAAAAGAGAGAACGAAAGAGAAAACAACACAGAGAAAGAGCCAACAAAAGAGAGAAGCAGAATGAATGCTTAATTATAGTTTTAAAATAATATTTATGGGCGCATGATTAGGGCCAACAGTGCAGATATTCTACCAACAAAAAAACAAATGATGATTGTCCGAATGATCTAATCACGAAAATGAGCAGCTAAACGTGAGCTAAAAAAGTACTTGTATTCTTTTAGCCGCAAAAATATATATGTAATATTTTTCACAAATTATTCTCTTAATGATGGCATTGTCGCTGCCATTTTGTGATTTAAAACAAATATTTTGCAAACTTTCCAGCTGGCGTTTTCATATTTTGGCACTTGGAAATGGAATTTGCTTTCTGCCTTGCACATTTTCCATGGAATTTATTTTTAGCACATTACGAAAGAGATGCTCGAAAAACCTCTCATTTCCATATATTTTTTCTCTATTTTAATGCCACTCGTATCCACAATTCTTAACATTTCTACAATATGTTGATATTGATATTTAAATGTATTTTCCCAACCTTTCTTTTGTCAGTTTACAAACACGCGGTGGTAAATGACGCGGGAAAGTCGCTCGAATGAATTCTGACCGTCAGCCGGCAACTGCCAAAGACATTTTGATGGTATGAGAACGTGGTTTTTCTTTCAACAGATATACAAATATACGAGCATACTCGTACATATATTTATTTCTACCTTGTTCTTTCTGTCTGCGCGTACCTTCCACCTGATAAGAAGACCGAACCGGACCGTAGCTAACCGAACCGTGCAGCGATTTGTGTTTTATCAGTTATGAGTAGTTTCGATTTCTTTTCCACTTATTTATTCCACTATTCGTTCTCTTTTTGATGAGAACTTTGATTACTATTTATACTCTCTCTTGACAATAAATTTGATCACAATGTGGATGCTCTTTTCTGGATAACTTTAATTACTATTTATGCTCTCTTTTGTTGAGAACTTTGATAAATATTTGTACTCTCTTTTGACATTCGATTGGAGCACGATTTTTTCTCTTTGTTTAAGGATTTTAATCTCTTTCCTAGTCACAATTTATCCTCTTTTATGTCTACTGATTGAAACACTATTTATTTTATTATTTCCTCACTATTTTCACTCTTAATTTCCTTTAAAATTTCTTCTCTCTTTAGATCGATTTTTTTAGCGTTAGCTTTCCATTAGAAAAATATAAAAATTGCGCTTTTAGCGCTGCGTTCGACGGTGGCGTACGTGAAAATTGAAAAAGCGATCGCGAGCGACTGAGCGAAAAAATTGTAAAAACAAATGAGAGACGCCGCCGACGCCGCTGCCGATCGCAGCAGCGGAAGAGCAGAGTGGAGCGGCGCGGACCGGCGGATCCGATCCGAACCGGCCAGCGGTTGAGTGGTGCGACGATTGGTTGGGTGGTGCTGCTGCACAGTGGTGCAGAGTGCCGCTGTCGACGTCGCTGCCAGAAAATTTAAATTATTTTCAGCTTTTGTTTTTCCTCATTCGTTTTCTTTTTATTGCTGCTGCGCTTTGTATTTATTTTGGTCTGGTATTTTCCTTCCTTTCTTTAGTGGATTTTCTCTGATTTTTCTTTTGCAGCAGCACGTTGCTCAAGCGAAATAGAGAAAGAGCAGAGAGGAGAACATTTGTTGCTCATTTTTTTTGTTTTATTGGTATTTTTAGGAACTTTTGCTTTTTGAATGGGCCACCGACTGACGTTGAAAAAGTGCGACATGGAAAAAGTTATTTATGGAAAAATATGGTACGACTTTTGGCAGCTTTATAGAGCCTGTAATATATATATATAGATAGATGAAGTCAAAGGGTGCTACTTTTGGGGACTGTGACTCTTAGAACCCTGCAAAATTAGCCGATCAAAAACACTTCTCACTATCCTATTTAGGTGTATTGTAAGGTTCCAATAAAGAGGGCAAATATGGCACTTTTCAGCTCTATAACATACAACGGGGCGGCTCATTAGGCCTTGTAATTACCTATTAAAAGGTACTTCTGTTGATCCCCAATACTTAAATGGTATAAAAGAGTACATTTGGGTGCTATGCCCCTTGAATTCTTATGGAAACTATGGGAAATATTAGTCATTTCTTTGTGTAAGACACTTGAGGGGTGTTCATCAACATGTCGAATTAATCTATCAATGGGTTTTCAGATACTTTAATCCTTACTTGGCTTTAGAAGAGATGAACCTGGAACCTACTTGCAGTCTGCCTTCTGCTTAATCATTTCTTTAGGTATTCGTTAGCTCATTTTTACCCGCCATAAAATATAGATTCTCCTTGGTGATAGGGTTCAGGGTTAAAGTCTTTCGCGCTGACTAAGTTTTTTGTCGATTGTGTCCCAACAGTTTGTTATCTTATCAAAAGATTACGAAAGATACAGATACATAACTTTGAATTGGACATGCCATAGGCCACTACTAATACAATATCGATTTAATCGGACTACAAACGTTTGTTCTCTCTGGCACACCACAAAAAAATGTTTGAATGCCGGCAGGTATTGACAGGGTTTTTCGTTTGATTTTTGACAGGCTTTTTCGATTTTTTTGTGTTTATTGGTTGAGGGCTTTTCCATTTACCGTTTTCTGATGTACGCCTCAAACATTTTTTTACTCTGACGCCGCTGCAGCAACAACATGGAGCACAAGAACCAAGGACAAACCCTTTTGCTGGTGTAGAATCCCACTTCAATCTAGATGATTGGTTGATGATTGCCAGCCGGAAGAGTGCTCGTACTCCTCTGCTCTCGAGTGAATATACAGATGGTTATGACGCAGACACCCCCAACAGAACGGAACAGACCAGAACAGAACCCCAGTAGTATCTTTTGAACGCTTTCGAGCGCTGCAACCAACTGAAATGCCAGCAACGTTTGTTCTCCCTGTGTGGTGGTGTTCTACTATGGGGCTCTATGACTATATGGCTATATGGGCAGCATAAATTACACGCCACAAAGCCGCGACTGTCGAATGTCGGTGCGAATGTGTGTGCGAAAAGATATTGACAATACCGTTCGCTGCATGCAAATGTGACAGGCGGCAGAGAGTGTGAAAAACAAAGGCAGTGTATGGAAGGGATAGCAGCGGTACGGGCTGGGCACCACCAACAGAACTTATTGTTCTGTTCTTGCCGGTGTTTTTGTGTGTTTTGTTTTTTAGGAAAGGGAGTGCCATGCCAGGCGAAACAAAAGCCCCGAAAAAAATAACCAGAAGAACTCTATGGAACACTCACTCTCGGAGCAGCGCACATAAAATGCTGACATAAAAACACAGTTAAAGAGAGAACTTTGTAGAGTGGAGGGGGTATCTATTCTAGTATTTTTATACTGATTCTGAAATGCTTTTAGTGACTGAAAACTAGGTTTACGACGCTTGACATTGGCCAAACCTTTGGAAAAATTCGCAGAAATTAACAGCACGTCGGAAGGTGAGAATTGACAGAATCGGACCAATGGAGAGAGGAGAATGTAAGGCAGGAAGAGGTACTAAAAAGATTCACCAAAAGGTTGTGCGAGAGGAAACAAAGCTTAAACGATTGATGGCTAATTCAGCTGTGATCTTAAGCTTTATTGGAATAATATAAGCTTCCATAGAATAACCTGTTCGGATCATTGATAGATAAGTAGAACCCCAAACATTCTCCTTTATTCTGTCTGCCAAAAATCCTCCTGTGTTTCTTTTCATTCTCTATTTGTATTTCTGTCAAAAAAGTGTCTCTATGTTAGAGTAGAGACCCCTCTGCCTCGTAAGCCAATCGACCTTCTCTAATCACCAAACCATTACTAACCTTTATTTTGCTTTATTTTTTTATTTTGCGGGCACACTTGCGTGTTCTTGTTGGCCTCAATTGTTGCGCACAGAGAGAGAGGGAGAGAGAGAGAGTGGGGTGCAGGACGGGGTGCCTACACAGGTAATTAGGCAAGCAATAAGCTGCTTAAGTGACATAAAAATGGGTAAGAGGCAATACAAAAAAAAAAGAAAACATAACAGCAAAGCCAAAGAAAAGTGAATTTACGTCAAATGAATATATGATGGCAAATTCGAATTGAGGTCAGGTGCTGTTGTGGGTTCAATGGGTTCACAGAATTAGTTTTTCCCTGGAAATATGGCAAAATCATCCAAGAGTGGGGGTCAACGATGTGTGTCCACAAAAACACACAATTAAGCAGAACAGAATAAATGTTTAATAATTATACGAGAGCAATGACTAACAGATACTCCCATGTATCTGCATCTGCTATGAAAATGACCCTGAATCGGGGGGCAACAACTCTACAACATTTTCATGTATGAATTTTCCATGGGGGGAAAAGCAAGAGCGTGAGAGTGAGGGATAAATATTTATAGGCTTAGGCCGAGTGCCAGCAATTTCGCACCAAAAATAGCAATGATTCCATGCTGCTGCTGCTGGAATTCTTTGGACCATCGAAGCGTGAAGCCGCAAATGTCGTATGGTGACAGTCTGACAGCCACACTATGCGTATACGCAATGTTGGGATTACAGACACAAACAGAGAGAGATTTACACACACACAAACAAATACGAGTACAAAACTTACAAACTCTTTTCCTCGCTGGTAACTGGCTGCGTTTTGTATCGCTCTCGTTGGAGATCCCTTCGCAGGACACTTGGTTTCAGCAGTCGCGGCGCAGGACTTCCCTCTGCTGCCTCTGGTGTATGTTGTAGCGGCGACTCCCAGCTGCTATTGATGCCACCCGCCAGGCGTGAGGTCGGCGTTGCGAGCATCTCCATGCGCTTAATCCTCTCCGCCACGGATATGCTCGACGGCGTGGTGACAAAATCCACGGGGGTGCTGCTGTTGGGTGCAGCTGCCGCCTGCGATGTGGAGATGGCATCGAGTGCAGCAGCCAAATCGATGACTGGTGGCGCATCCTGACGCTCCAGTGAGCGGGTGCGGCGCTTGAGGAGACTCGGCGAATCCTGGTCGTGGTTGGAGCCCAGCGAGCGACGCTTGGAGGGTGAATCCGTTTTGAGTATGGGATGAATGGGTGAATCGTTGCCGCCCTCATGGTCCAATCCGCTCAAGTCGAACTCCTCGCGGCTACTCTTGCGGGAGGACTTGAGAATCGGTCGAATCGTCTCGTGCTCATCCGAATCCCCGAACGATTTCTTCTTCAGTATGGGCTTCGGGGGGCGCACAGCCTCCTCGCTGGAGGTGCTCTCCTGCTTCAGAATGGGTCGAATCTCATGCCCATCGGCATCCACGGCCACATCCTCCAGCCCGTAGCTGCCATCGTGATGTGCCGCCAGTTCAGCGGCTGCCAGTGTCACGGCCTGCGAGATGGACACATGCTTGTGGCATCCGCCATCCGAGGGCGTCGACAGCGAGTCCTTCTTCTTCAGTATGCTGTGTGGCTGACTCTCTGTCGCCGAGGGGCAGCCATCGCTCTTGCTGCTGTCGTAGCTGCTCTGCTTCAGTATGCCATGACTCTGGGCGGGACTCAGTCCCGTGCCTGCTTCCTCGAGGGAGTTCCTGCGCGCTGACTTGATCAGAATGCTCCGTTCATCCGGTGAATGGGAGCGGGAGTAGTAACGCGATTCATCCAGGCTCGAGCGCTTCTTCAGTATCCCCTGACGCTTGCTGCGAGCAGTTCCGGCCAGCGGTGGATCCATGACACTCGAGGAGAACGTCACCGGTGAGGCATTGCTCGAAGCACTCGAATTGCAGTCCCCAAAGGCCTGTTCCTTTTTCTTTAGTATGGAAACAATTTGATTGGGGGCTGGGGGAGAGCTCTGTGCAGCTCCTGTGGCTCCTGCCTCATCTGTGCTCTTGCGTCGCAGCGCTGCAGCAGACATTTTCTGACTGGACAGCTCCTCTGGCTGCTGCTTCTGCTGCTGCTGCTGCTGTTGCTTCTCCTCCGTTTGATCCACAATCTTCTTAATCTCCGCCAGATCCGCACGGGTTCGCTCATTGAACTTTTGCGACAGACTCTTTGCCGCCGGCTGTGTGGCATGCAGCGGTCGTGGCGTTGGCAGCACCGCTGTCATCGTGCGCACAGCCACCTCGGGATGACGCAGTCCTGGGTAAGTGCATACCACAGAACGCACGGGCTCCGATTTCGAGGCGCCAGTGGACTCGCTGCAAGAGCTCTTCAACGGCGACTGAGAGAGCAGATCCCGCAGCGCCTCATCATCGCCAGGCACCAAAGGACGTGCCATGCCCAGCTCCCGACGTCGTCGTCGGCGATTCGTGGCATCTGCCTCATCTGCAAGAGAAGATAAGGGTTTTAGTTGTGGATTTCTAAGGGATTTTCGGGGGGATTTCAAATTTCACAGGACACTTGGGCGGACACATGCATAACAGTGGGCGGAGTTGGGGCAACAGCAGCATAGGTGGACGGTGTTGGGGCAGGCACAGCATTTGGTGGCGGATTTTAACATATTTTACACAGGTTTTTCGTATGGAAATGGACGCGTTGTGCAAGCTCTCCTCACGGAGCACAAAATGATGGAAATGAAATTGTTGCAAGGTGTAACCGCTGCGTGGTTGATGCCACATGACGCTCGATGATTGACTGATGGCAGAGAAGAAGTCTATCTGTCGCTTGGGGAACCTTTTTGGCAATTTCATTCGATGCATTCAAGCTTGAAGGCAAAACAAAAACCAAATTTGGATGCTGTGATTGTGGCTGCTGATGGCTCAACCCGGATTGCTGTTGCTGCCTCATCCGCTCTGTCTGTTGCTGCCTCATCCGCTCTGTCACTGTTGCTGCCTCATCCGTCTTTGTGGTGGCACTTACCGCCATCCTTGGTGGCTTCCTCTGTCAATGAACGATTCAAATTTGATTTACGTTTCGCCGACTTATCGCGATCTCCCAGACGACGAGGGGAACTCTCCGGCTATCAAAGAAAGAGGTAAAGATTAGTTTTTGTGACATGCCACATGGATCTCTGCTGAGTACTTACCGTTCGCTTGTGCTTTTGCACGGGACTCAGCTGCAAATTGGCCAAATTGAGATTATCGCGTGCCCCATTTTGGTTGTCCGTTTGCTCTGTGCTCAATGTGCTGCTGCGTGGCCGCATCATCTTCAGGGTGCAATCGGACGAGGCCGTAAAGTGAAGTTCGCTGAGGTTCTGCTTCATGGAGAGGCCACTGCCAACGGCCACCAGATTATGTCTGCGCTGTGTGGGCGGTGTATCAGCCGGTTGGGAGGAGGAACGCGGCTTGAACTGCTGTACTGCTCCTGTTGCTGGCTCTGAATTGAAGCCACTCACGATGGCAGATTTGGGTGAAATCTCAGAGCTGCTGAGCCGACGACTTGGCGAGCGACCACCTGTTGCTGCTGCCCCAGGGTTCCTTGGGGAACAGGGCGAACTATAGCGCTGACGTTGTTGCTGTTGTTGCTCCTCTTCCTTTTTCTTGTCTGCAGGCACAAATTTGTGTGTGTGTGTGTGTGTGTGTGTGTGTGGGGTAAACAATTGGTTAAATGATGAAAAGGAGCTTTGGTTGACATTCAATTTTACACACAACATAAAGAAAGGATAGCGCGGAAGGAATGTTAGTTACATTTTTGAAGAGAGTAAAGCATAAAAAACCCTTGAACCAATTATGGAACTCTACGTAATATCAGCTGTGTGGCTTAGAGAGAGAGTGAGAGAGACTTGGGAGGACACTCACCGAGCGCTGCGGCACGCAGTCGACTGGCTTTAGTTTGACGCACCGCTGGCGAGGTTTGGGGCGATGTGGATGTGGATGAAGAGCAGCAGCTGCCGCCCCCTGTCGCTGTCGCCGTCGCTGCCTCCAAGCCAAAGCTCAAAGGGGAAATGGCGGGCGGATTCTTGCGACGTTTTATGGGTGAACTCGAGGCAGAGGCGGCGGCGGCAACAGCTGTGGTGCCTCCTCCTGTTGATGCTGCGTCTGCTGCAGCTTTCAGCACAATTAAAGGCGCTTTGTTGGCATTAGCTAGGGGCGGCATGGGCGTGGTGTTGTTGCCTCGTTTCTGTGGCAGTTGCAGATTACTGTTGTTGTTGCTGTTGCTGCTGATGTTGCTGCTGCTGTGGCAGCTACAATTGTTGTTGTGTATGTAAGCGCAATTAATGCTGCATTTGGTGGCAAGTTTTCCCCTGCTGTTGTTGCTGCTGCTGCTGCTTGTAGCTGTTGCTGCATGTTGCATGTTAGAGGGGCGGTAAATATATGCGTGGAGACATTAAAGCATTTGTGGGATCTGTTATGATCTGCAGTTGTTGCTGTTGTTTTTTCGATTGCACAATAGTTGATATCCAAAAGATTGATCGATGACAAGAAATTACAGTGGAAAAAGCAAAAAAAAAGCTAGCTGGAAGCGGCCTAAAGTGTGGGATAACGACTGTGGATTGTAGCTATTATAGATTTTGGCCAGATATTTCATCATATAACAGCTCGGAAAGGTATACACTTTATCTATATCTAAATAGCAAGTCAAAAACTTTAAATTCGACGAAGAAAAGTCAGAAAAAATAATCGAAAGCTGGACTTCGAGGCACCCGCAGTACCACCCGAAGTACCATATTTTCTCCTATTGCCATTAGATTTAGATCAAATTTGGCTTTAGCCATGGGAAAATCACAGCATAAAACCCTTAGCAAAGAGCTGTGTGCGAGATACGATGATTGATCGATGATGGACGAAGAAAAAGTCAGAGAGAAGGAGGGAAAAAGTGGAGAAAAAGTGATGGAAAATACTTGCGAAAGTTTTCTGTCACAAAACCAAAAGAAATCTATCATTGCTAGTCGATAGTTTGAGGCTTAAGGGTTTTAGAGTTTGAAAGGTGATCAAAAGTTCATTAGCAAAAGCATTTAATGATAATTTATGGAACTATCCTGACAATGATTACGTATAATTTGTCAAAATACAAATAAATACAGACAAATAAACATCAACTAACGGAGATGTTCGTTCAAAGATTGAATTTCATTTGACAAAAATAAACAAGAACTGGGGGAATGCGAAGCCCATGGGAATACGCGTCTTTGCCCCTAGGGGCAATGGAATTGTTTTCTATGGAATTTCGCACATCTCACAAAGAATCCCAAGAATCTAACGCTCATGTGAAAGCAAGCTCATTTGAAGAGCTCCTCCCCTGCCCATCGTTTCGTTGTGTTTTTTATGTGTCTTATGGCTTATGTAATCCAACGAACGAAAACGATTTCGTAATCTCCAAAGACAGCAGAGAGAGGGCGCTGCGAAATTTCAGCGAATCATCTTTCACCAGCCAACAGGCCAGCAAGCATGATGATGATCATACCGTCCTCCGTTCATTGCCTTCTGACTGTCAGTCCCATCTGTCTGTCATCCATTTCGTCTGCCTGCCTGTCTGCCTGCCTGCCTGTCAAAGATCACTGAACGCTCTCTAAACTTTCCAGGGCACTCTGCGAGAGCATTCGCCTTTTCGCTGCCACGGACACCATCATCCATCCGAGAGGGCTGCCCTCAACCAAAAACAAAAATCAAATTAATTCCATGAACAAAAATTGCCAAATTGGTAAATATTGAAATCAATACGCCAGGCCAAGCCGAGACACAAACAAAAGAGGGAAAGATAACAAAAGGCCTGGAAAATAACAATTGGCAGGGAAATGATATGAAATGAAAGATCTCAAAAAGATCGATCATCGGTCGGCGGAGAAGTTGTTTATTTATGGGACAAAACTGTCGACCCATGTGTGTGGCATTTTTAATTGGAATGAGATTAAACCCTTCTATAAACAGCAGATCCTCCGCTGCTAGATGCTAATGAGAAGAGTAACGATTGAGATCTAAGGAGAATTCCTAAGATTTTTGTGCACATTTTTTGGTTGGGAAAGACCATAACTATTGCAGCCATGGATCCCTGTTACTAGAGACATATTTCGACAATCTATGTGCAGCTTTTGGTGTACTGATTCTATCTATCTTTCAGCAGCTCTTTTGGGTTATGGCATCTGTGCTGCCGATCTTTGACAGCTTCTTGGTAGATCCTATCCCTCAATCTTTGGACACGCAACTCTAACTCGAATGGAAAGACTTTCTCAACAACAACCCAACAGCCGTTACGCGACAGAGCGAGAGTGAGAGAGAGAGAGAGAGAGAGAGAGAGAGAGAGAGAGATGTCTCTGGGGTCTGTCAAAAATATCTATGAAAACCTTTATTTTTTTGTTTTTTTGATAATAAACCTGATTTCCAATGAATGAAATCCCGAATTGATAAGCAATAAAAAATAACACAAATTGGGCACACAGCCAGCTAGCTAGCTCGTTGGATCCGTTGGGGTTCGTTGTTTGGGTTTTAGGTTCGCTTTTTTTTTTTTGAGGAGATATTCGTGTAGATCTATTAGCAATTTTATGGCATCTTTCATTTGCCTAAAAGTTGCGTGAAGTCTCTGCTGGGGTTTTGGGGTTTGGGACCAAGTCTCAATCTTATTTAATGACAAACAATTTTATTCATTTATACGCACAGAAAAGAAGGAGCAAAGTCTGTTGAGAAATTCGTTGTCATAATATCGTTAAAAATTGTGCAAATTTTATATAATTTTTATGTTTGGCGTTTTTAGACAGTTTTCTGACAGTCCAAATCGATTTGGAAATTGTTTTGAGTCCGAAATTGATTTGAGTCTCAATTGCAATTGGATTTACGAGTCTAGTAAATGTTCGAAGGTCCCCATCGATAGATATAGATACAACATAGAAACAAATTAACATTTTATGTCTAGCAAACGATTTTCGTTTCGAGTCGACGCTTGATTGGCAAGCCGACAAAAATCTAATTTCGTTTAAATTGCTTTTAAGTGTAGCGCAAAATAAGAAAAAAAACAAAAATAAAAGTAAAATAAAACGAGACACAAAGTCTCGGATCACTCAGGTCTCTTCTGTCTGAATGATGGAAGTTTTTTGGTTTCTCGTTTAACTAATTTGTTTGTGCAGAAATGAATGCGGTTCAGGGCTGCTCTGCTCTGCACTGCCAAGGGGTATGGGGCGGGCTAATTACCAAACACATTTTAGTGGGAAAGTTTTCAGCGGCCACACGAAGAATTTCATTAATGATATTGTAATTTGCTGCGTGATCTCAGGGGTAGCAGCAGAGTAAGAGAAAGGTTTTTCTCTTTAAGGGAATAGCAAAGAGGATTTGGATCCGTTCTTGTTAGGGGATCACTCAATTATCTAAGGTAAGGCAGCAATAAACGATCTGAATGGGGAAAAGGCATGAGGAATCTAGGAATCTGATACTTATTTCCCCTTCTCATGCACAGAAGGAAATGAATACAATGGACATTAGTGATCTATCATGAGAGTAATCATTAAATGATCTACTAAAAGGGTTCAGGAGTTGCCTTGATTGATGATGGATCTACTGGAAGCTGCACGGATAACAATTGAATAATAAATAATTATCCACAAATGAGCAAAAATGGAAAGAGATCTTCCAATGAGCAGACGATGGAGACGCTTCAAGTGCTCTCGGAAAGCGTATTAAAAAGGGGATCCTTAGCAGATCACTAAAAGAGCATTAGAAGGGGAATCTTTTAAATGAAGTTTGGTCTTCGTTACCTCTGTAAACAAAGCAAAAGAAAAGGGAGAACCAAGGGGGATCCCTTATTCATAAAAAAGGCCCAAAAAATAATACTCAAAGCCCTCAAAGATCTATAAGGATGAATGGAATTTCCAGGAGAACCTTATGGAATGAACCTTAAACATAAATAAATAAAGCGAACCTTTCTGGTAGCTTAGCAGATTTCTATCTCAAGTGTTAGGCAGAAGCAAATTTACTGCCCAAAAAGTGTTTTAAATATCTCAAGCAAGAGTGAGTATCACTCCAGCCTCTCAGAAGGAAGCGCAGATCAGTAAGCAGCAAGGACAAACACTCAAGGACATCAAGGACAAACACACACAAGAAAGGAAACTTGAAACGTGAAACAGGCAACACGACAAACACAAACAACACAAACAGAGAGATAAGGAAAGAGATAGAGAGGGAGAAAGAGAGAGAGCGAGACATGTCGTTGCATGCCACTAAAGGAGTTGTCGACTCACCTGAGTTACCGGCAGATGTGGCTGCTGCGGAGACTGAAACTGCAACTGGACAGGCGGCGGCGCTGATGGACGTCTCGGTTGGAGGTTGAGGCTTGAATTCCGCCTTAGGAACTTCAACGGTGGCAACCGGCGACTGCTGCTGCTGTTGATCACGATGCTGCTGCTGCTGCAGCTGCTGCTGTGGTGGAGGAGGAGGTGGAAGTGGCGCCTTTACTGCTGGTCCGTGTGTCATCACAGTGGTGGCTGCCGTTTCATAAGCAGAACTATTGCCATTCGCCGAGGATTGGGGATCTGTGGATAGGGTGCCGGTGCCTGTGGCGGTGCCAATTAATGGTTTATTCCGTCTCCTGGTGGGCGAGGGCGAACTGTAGGAGGAGTCACTATGATAGCCAGCGGCTGTGGTGCTAGATCCGATGATGGCACCCGCGGAGGCGGAGGATAGCAGCGGCAACGGTGGCGGTGGCGATGTGTGATGGCCACCAGTGGCGGATCCCTGGCGACTATGGGAGCGTGTGGTGCGCGTTATGAATCTGCAGAAGGCGGAGAGACGAGATCGAGGAGGTTGAGAATCACATTAGTACGTTCAAGAAGCGTTTGTATCCATTTCAGATTGCTCATAAACAAAATTAGTTACACGGAAAGAAATAGTGGCGGTGGATGACGGCACAGACACACGCGGCAGGCGGTTAATTCTGTATCTTCTGCTCGTTCGCGCTAGATACTTTCAGTATATGGATCCGCTAGATGCGGCACACAGCAGACACGCTCAACAACTGCCGAGGGGCACTACGGCAAACGCAGTGGAAACCCAGCAGACACAGACACAGACTGGGACAGAGAGATACAAACGGCTTTGAGCGTAGCTTCGTTCGCTGTTTTTGTTTTTGTTGTTTTGTTTTGTTTTGTTTTGGGTTTCTTTGAGATACAAAAAGAGACCAGGCGGAAAGGTAAGCGTAAAGTTAAAGGTAAATTCCAGCAACAAAGTCACTCGCTAGCAGAAATCACTCAAAAACCGAAAAGCCGAGAAACGAAACCAAAAAGAGATCTCTCGAAATTCGCACATCTGTTGGTGCGGCACCAGGTAGCCGTCGTCGTCGCAGCCATCGCATCTGTGAGTGTACTCGTGGAGTATCTGTATCTGACAGATACTTTGCTTGTTTTATCTTTCTCACAGAACAAAGCGTAACAAGTTTTTTATTGTTATAGATTGCACGCATGCGCAGAAAGGCAGGCAGGCCGGCAGGAGGTTTTTACACTGCAGAAAAATATTTTTAGTACTTATTTCTTCAGTGATTTTTTCGATAAAAGTTACACTTTGGTAGCACGAAAGTTTGTCTTTGATTTGATTGATTTTTCACTTAGAAGAGACTTTTAATATATATATTTTTTGGTTCGCTATTCTTTACTCATTCGCTTTATTCTATTCCGAACTATTTTTCCTCACCTACTAATGATAACTCCCAGTATTCAGATATTTTTGGTACTGTTGGGTCTTCTGCTAGTTCTCCCAGTGTAGTCCAAATGTATCTCAAAGTTATGCACATTTGCCGAGTAAAAGATATCCATTGAGCAGAGCAGACGGAGACGCAGACTCTGAGCCGCCGCTCTCTGTCCGCTTCCTCAGCTGGAATCTGGGCATCTGACATTGCATTTTGTTTAGCGAGAGAGTGAAAAATGGCGAGGCGACATTCAATCAAGCGCAATACACGACTCGCTCTCCTCTACGTCTTGTCCAACCATATTTCCGTACGTTTAACTGTCTGTCAGGAGTGTCCCACTGTCCGTGCATTCATCTGTCCATTCGTTCTGCTGTCCGTTTGTCAGGTAGACAGCAGCAGCAGCCGCAGCCGCAGCAGCAGCAGCATTTAAATGTCGCGACGCATCAATGTCACTTTTTGCTTTGTGTACTTTATGATGGCACGAGACGTAGACACAGCGACAGCCACATCGCGACAGACACAAAGATACAACATCTTTTTGGCATGCATATGCCCTTGTAGGGGTAGGACATGGTTATGTGGTGGAAATGCCTCCCGGAGGAGTGACAGATCCCGTCGGAAGTGGGTCAAGGGATTAACCCAAAAAAGAACAACAAAAACTGTTAGCTGTCTGGAATTTGTGGCATCATTTCTAGGGCCAACAAACGTCTTGGCCAATTAAAGTAGTAGCCGTCTGTCTGGTAGTTGTTAAGATAATTGAAATAATTACCAGAGCCAGAGATCTTTCAATTAACTTTGAGGATAGAGCAGTAACTCAGCAGGGTATGCTTCTCGTCTTTAGTTCTTGTTTTTTTAATCATTTTGCATGAGCTTCTCCGCCGTGAGATTCTCTTTTGTCTGCTGCCCATGGAAATTTCCATAAATTTATATAAATTGAGAGGAAGTACGCTGCAGGCCGCTGGCTTGCTGAACGCTGATCACCGAGAACTTTCCAACCCGTTGTCGTTAAGGAAAAACTTGCACACCGCCAAAAAGGAAAAGTGATGATGCGATGAGAGTCGCCGCGGTGTAACCAGTTTTGTAGATACTTTTAAATGGGTTTTCTGTTGTTTTTTTGGGAGTCTGCGACACACAGCTGCTGCTGCTGCTGATGCTGAAAGAAAGCGAAATCAGGACTAGAAACTAGAGAGCGAGAGGCAGACAATCTGGGCCAGGAGGCAGAGACAGACCCACCGACTAGCTGGCTGCCACCTCGTAAAATAAATGTCCATCGAGCAGGAGGCAGGCAGGCAGGCAGCACGCTGCACAGCAGGTGATCATTGGATGACGGTGTTGACGTCGACCCATTGGGGTATCGCGTATCGTTCGATAAATTCCAAGACTTAATTTGTGGCATATTCAAATTTGTCTTCTCTTCTCTCGTTAAACACAATTCTACATTGAATGCAGTTTTCTTTTTACTGCTGCTGCTGCTGCTGAGACATTGGCTTTTAGGCCTCCACCGTTTCTTCTACTTTTCATTTCTTTTATGTATTTTTGTCGCTTTTATGAAGCATTTTTGTAGCGAAAGCCTGAAAGTTGGGGCCGGGGGGAAAAACTTGTCGCTTCTCTGAGTCTGGTCTGTGTGGATCGATGGTCTCGCGTTTCGGTTTTCAGTTTTCATTTTTCGGCTGTTAAACAGGTGCTTTCTACGACTTGCAGCTGGAGTCGGAGTTGCATTCGGAGTTGGGGGGTCGCTTGGGTTCGTCTTTTGGGGTCTGGGGGTCACAGCAGAGACAACTTTTGATATATCACATTATAATTGATGGAACACAGCCCGAACCTACTGCCTGCCGCTGCGAATTGCACCTCCACGCATTGATGCGATTGTTTTGTCGCAGAGAGAGGGAAAATGTCAACCCTGGGGTCGCGTCTGTTCGCTACGATCCATCCAGCAATAACCCGAAAACAATGGACCCAACGACGACGTAACACACAAGCATTAAAGACCAAAGCACAAAGCCAAAAGCCAATACCAAAGAGTTAAAAAAAAGGTGGAAACAATACATGGATTTTGTTTGTTAACAAGCTCTCCCCATTCAACCCCATACGACCCATTCGAATCATTCCCGGGCTTCGATTTGTTTAGGGGCCCGGCTTAAAGTGAGAGACGCCGCGCCGTAGAGTCAAAGAAGCGATTCGCTGCTGTCGATTGTATAACCCCCCTGAAGCCACTGAAGATATCATATGAACTCGAACTCCTCTTACACGAAAAAGGTGGCCAACAAATGAATGCAATTTGTTTTTGATTGTAAGCCATGGATTATGTTGGCTCGAAGCAGCGCCAAGAGAGAGATTATTCAACTGATTACAAGAGTATTTCACGGGCAAAGAGAAAGAGAAAATGTCCCTCAATGAACAACCAATTGAAGTCCAATTAGAAATGCCAAAAAACCCTGCAACTAGCAAAGGGCTCAATCCTAGCTGCTAAGACACACTGCGAGAGAGAGACTGCGAGTATAATGCCTGTGAAAACTAATAACATTTAGGCATAAATATGGATACTCTATGGTTACTCTGTAGATGGTTAGAAAGGGTTGCTGGGTGTTGGGAGCGTGGAATGGGAGGCTGTGGGCTGGCTGCTTACCTTCGTGCATTGGTGGCCTGGTGCTGATGTTGAGGAGACAACTGATGCTGATGCTTGGATATGCTCACTGGCGATTCTACTGATGGCAATGATGATTCTTGATGCATGTGCGACCGTTGATCGTGTTCTAGATGAGGTGAATGATGATGTTGATGCTCGTAATGATCATGATGGCCATTGGCTGTGGCTGTGGCTGTCGCACCATTCACCAGCTGAATCTTGTCACTTGCAGACGTCAGTTCCTTCTGCCAGCGTGCGAGGGTATCAAAGACCTCACCCTGATCGAATTGCTGCTCCTCTGGAGTGGCGGCATCCTCATGTCCATCCCCCTGATTGATCAAGCGACGCTTGAAATCCTGCACTGCCAGCCCCGAGACGTTCGGTGGCTCCACGAACAGCCGTTCCGTGCTGACCGGTCTGCCCGCATCATAGTTTCGCACATTCGCCGACGCGGGCGGTGCTGTCGTCTTGGCCGAGGGCTCCAGGCTCTTGGCCAAGCGCTGATGATGCGACACTGGCACAGACACAGCTGGTGGTGCCACGCGACGTGCGGGTTGTGGGGGCAGCGATGCGGCCTTGGCGTTGGCAGTGGCTGCCACCAGATTCGTGCAATTGTGACTAGAGTGCAGGGCATGCAACGAGTCTGCGCTGCTGCTGTTCTCCGGCTGCACGCCAACGCCACGCCTTGGCATGAGACTAGTGGCAGTGGCAGTGGCAGTGGTGGCGCCACCCGGAGGCGGCTCCTTCTGCATTGATGGTGGGGGAGTGTGGAAGCGATGATGCAAAGGCCAAAAGGTCGCCAGCTTGTCGGTTATTGGTACCGTGTCCTTCAGTTGCTGCTGCTCCTTCGTCTCCTTCTCCTTCTCGTTGCTGCTGCTGTTGCCGCTGCTTGTGCTGCTGCTGCTGCTGCTGGTGGTGCTGTCGCCTTCGTCCTGATTCTTCTCCTTGCATATTATATCGTAGAGAGCGCTAATGGGACGGGACTCGCTGCGCACGCGCACCGCCCGCTTGGAACGCTGATGGAACCGCTGCTTATGGCGACTGTTGCGGCCTGGAGCAGGAGCTGGAGCTGGAGCTGGAACAGGACTAGCTTTCTCTACGGGTGGATTACTACAACTATCTCTATTGTTGGTGCGTGTGCGTGTAATGCTGGGGCTGTGGCTGTGGCTGTGGCTGGGTGTTCTGATGATTGTGGGGGACTGACTCAAGGGATGGTTGCTGTGGCTGCTCGTTTCTTCACCTTTTGTAGGGCTCACAGATCCCGGTGAGTATTTGAAGTAACGATTGCACTCGCTGCCCGGCCGCTGACGCCTTCTTGTGGCGTCTTGTGTCGATGCAGCCTCGCCACGAAAAAACGTGGCACGTGTTGCACTCTTGGGAAACGATCTGCGCTGCTCCACCAGCTGTGTGTTGCAGCTGGGCGTTGCATAAACACTCTGATAATTCTCATTCAACGCACCCACATCCGTGGCCTGTGGCGTGTGAATCTTCAACTGCAGATCCGTATAATACGCGGGCGTTGTATGATGATAAAAGTGTGGATGCTGTCCCCGGTATCCGCTGGATTTTGAGGCGCCACTGGAGTCCTCAGAGGCTCTTGCTTTGGTCGCTGCAGTAGAAGGTGAAGTCTGCGAATTTTCTTGTGGCTTGTGGCAGCTCGATTTGGCAGTGGCTGAGGCTGTGGATAAGTCACTTGAGGGCGCAGTGGGTTCTGCAAAGGCAACAAAAAGAAGTAGGAAAAACTGTAAGTAAATGAAAATTAATGCGAAATATTCCCTTCCCTTTGCCATCTCTTAATGGCACACACACACATCCACATGGGAGCATTTTTCTTCGCTTTTCTAATTCACTTTTTCTGCTGCATGAAAATGAAAAAAAAAAAGGAAAAATCTTGGCAGCAATTAAATCTTGCACCTGTGCACCCGTCTCTGTAGCATGCAACTACATTTAACCCAACCACCCAGCTACAGTGCCTCCCTCCACACACCCCACAACATTCCACCCACAATGATGTCAAGGTGAGGTGAGGGTTGCCCGCTTTTTATAGCATCCTACGAGTACTCGTAGTACACCAGCGACTACGAAGCGAAGCGAAGCATCTGCTCTGGCAATGAATGCTTGACTTTTACTCTTTTTTTTTGGGGGTGGTAGCCATACACTCTTGGCGCTGACTGTAATGTAAATGCAAATCTCATTTGACAGAGGCCACCAGCGCAGCTCAGCGATTAGTTATGCTCTCTAGAGAGAGAGAAAGAGCGCGCAGAAACCCAATTAATCATACGAGAACGAGTCACAAAAAGCAGATTTTCACAGCATTTTCTACTGCATTTTCCTTATAGTTTTCATTAAAATCTGAGAGATAAAAAGAGAAGAATTTGTGATATATTCTTGATCTAAAATCCCCTCCTGCTACTCTGATATTGGTTTCAATTAAGTACTTATCATAAAGTATATATTTTAATGATCCTAACTGGCAACCCATAGATCTGCCATAGATATTCCCATGCCAAAAATCTGTCCCCGTTTCTTTGTTTCAGTTTCTTGTTTTGGTTACAAAATTTAAGAAAGTAATTTCGAAATATAATCATAAACAATTTTTATTTTTGACAGGCTAATGCGCAAAAATTTCATATGCCAAAAGACGAAATGGAATTTTATACATAAAATTCCAATATATTTTTGCTCTTTTTTGTTGTTGGCCAAATTGTTAAACAAATGTGCAAAATCTCAATGAATTCATTGTATCTAATTTTGTGATGACTGACGGCCGTGGAGGTTGTAAGGAAAAATAAATCTTTAAATACAATTAACAGATAAATAAGAGAAGGGAGCGACTGATCTTTAGGTCTGGTCTGTCTGTCTCTGGCATACACATTCAATATTTGTCCAGCAATTACGAATGACCAGTGAAATATCAAATATTTAGACAGTTAGCACATCATCGAGAACGGCAAATAAGTTTCCAGGTATAATTCCATATCTTATCATATGTCTAATATATAATATGCATCTTATGGATTGTAGAGCAAACACAAATAATGCTAAAGTCAATTTGTAGATCAACAAAAAGTTAGAGCAATGGAAGCAACTAGGGAAGTTTAAAGCTTAAGCGAAATGTAATTTCAAGAGAGTTTTTGGTTACACCTAACAGCAAAGTTTGTAGCAAAAAAAAAAACCTTGCAACATGCTCAAAAAAAATTGCAGTCAGCAGCATGTTTTATTCAATTAGAGAAGCCAAAGCGTGGAGTTAGCGCGTACTGAAACCACAGTCTGGTGGGGGTTCTGTGGGGGCGAGCGAGCATTTGTCATTGTTTTAATTGTATAAACAGCCAAACACGCACACGGAACACACTGCCTCTCCCTTAACTCATCTGTATATAGAATATACAATATATATCTCTCCCACTAATTCCAATCATCAGTTAAAGGGCTTGTCTCTGTGTCTGCGTCTGCCTTCGGGGTCATATCCCATCATCAACCCACGCGCTCTCGAAAGAACAGACAGACAGACTTTAAAGCAATTAAAATTAAGAAGAGCAAGGCGCCAGAGGAGACCCCTTAACATGTTCTTTTGGGGGTTATTTTTTTATTTTTTCTGTCTGCTATTTTTTTTGGGGTTCTCTTAATTGATTCAATGGGTTGTTGTCTTGGTTCCCTAATGGTTCTCTAATGATTCGAATAGTAAATTGTTGCTCAACGAAATTGCATGAGATTTTATTTTGTTAACATTTCACAGAAAATGTCCATCAGTGCGAGAATCGAAGATACGAGAAATAATTGGCCAAAATTCAATAGAAAATTTGCCAAAAACAAAATCAACTGTGGAAGACGAGGGCGGCATGAGGCACGTGCTTTTGTGCCATGAGACATAAATTGTATAAATAATTTATTCAATCAGAAAGCAAAAATGTCTCACAAAGATGCAAATACATTCCAAGTAGTTTCTAGATGAAATAGTAAGTAAATTGATTACAGAAAAAGTGCATAAATTGTGGGAAATATTTCCTGTTTCGTTAAGGAAATATTGAACTCGAAACATAAACTCATCTGCCGGAAAAAAACATACGTGAAAATAATTGAAAACAAATAAAGTTTTGTTTTGTTTTTTGGGGTCAAAAATCGAAGCTGAATTTCATGATGAAAATTGCTTTCTTTCTATGGGGTTTTTCATTTCCAATAAAATGTGTACAAAATGTGAAATGCTCCCAAAAAAATGCGAATATTTGCATGGGGAAAATGCATTTTGTGTAATATTTTTGAATGGCTATATTTTGGTCATAAACTGTAATGAAAAATCTTTGCCGGGCAGCAGCGTGGGATCTGTATCTGCATCTGTGCATATATTATCTGTGTATCTACGTATCTGCATAAGATGGCACAAATCCAAACTAAATAAACCGCCGGCCGACTGCTTGGCAATTTGCCTTAAGAGAAAACCAAAAAAACGATTTGTAAAAAGATCTTTGCCAAACGATTTCCTTTCCTTTGCATCGGGGGGGCTCCAACTACATAATTATGGGGTGTGCTGTGAGGCACCAGGGGGTGCAGGCGGATGCCGGCAGGAGTTGTAAACTAAAGTGCAATAACAATTGCAACTGCAACACACACAGAAACTACAGCATTTTTGCGGCTTCATTTGCCGCTGCCGCTGAAGCCCGCTTCTGTGTCTCTGTGGCACAACCAGAGGCGGCTGATTGATCGATTGGTCTCTTGGTCTCTGGCTGTGGCTTCGTCTTGTGTGCCGTAGTTGCCGTAGTCCCCACAGGTTGCATAATTAATAAGACAAACAAGACAGAGAGAGAGAGAGAGAGAGACGGGCTAAGGCTTAAACTTGCTGCCTGAAATATCATATTGTTAAGTCAAAAACACGACATGAGTGGAGGAAAAGCCAATGAGCTGCAGCTCGTACAACAGCAAAACAAGGAAGGCCACTAAAGATGGGTTTTCCTTTTACGCTTAAGCTTTAAAGTTACCCTTTCATACAACGATATGTGATATATGCACTAGTTCTTTGGTTTGAGATGCTTTTGCGAGGATTGTGGATAAACAAATGGAAATACAATTGGGTGGAATTTGTTCGGTTATCTTCTGGGGGCTTTTTGCGTGGCTTTATTTATAAAGAAGGACTTATGTTACAAACCATTCTCTTCTATAGATATATGTCTATTTAACACATAAATTTTCAGTAAATTTTGGCTTCTTTTTATAGAAGAATATTCGTTTGGCATTACCTCTTCAAGGGTACACACATTCTCGCATAAAAAACTGGCAAAAGTTTGAATCAATATTGAAGGAAAAAAAAACAAACTGCATTTTACAAAAGTGCCTGCCGTTTCGTTGTTTACAGCTTGCAACAGCCACAAAAGTGGCAGCAGCAGCAGCAGAAGTGGCAGGGAGAGAGCCGGCCAGCAGCAGTGGAGGAGAAGATGGAAGAGGTAGATGATTGTGCGGCAGGCAGGCAGCGATGTTGCAACGTTGTTCTGTGTGTATTATTTTTAAATGCAAGGGCACGCTGCCCACGCCACGCCTCGATGCGAGACGCAACTGTGGCACACAGACTGATAATTTTTTTTTCTTTTTTGGGTGAAAATCTTTACTTGACTTTATTTGTTTCTTTTGTCTGGGAACAACATTTACTTCACATGCAATAAACACGCATTTAATTATCATTTAACAGCAGAGAAGCATCTCTCATCGACGACATTCGTCCATAAAATGGCAAACTTTTGAATGTGCTTTTCCCAAACGAGCGAGAGAGAGACAGATAAGGCGAAACAGAGTGAAATTCTTGTGCAATTTCCACAACAGAAGCATACAAAAAATCTTGTAATTTCTTGGGCAAATGAAACCTGGGAAGCTGTTGATGATGCTTGATGGCTGATGATGGTTGATGGATGTGTGTGTTGTGTGGGAGTAGCAATCTGTGGGTGTTATTGCTGCAGCAGGGAAAGGAAATTGGGTCAAGTGGAGTTCATCCGATGCCTGATACCGCCACCGGTTCGTTCTCTTGTGTGTTGTGTGTGTGTGGGGGCTTTGTAGGAAATGCGGGAAATGTGCTTGAAACTCAAGAAGCAGGATAATAAACTAAGAGGATATTATACGCACTTCTGATACAATAAAATCTTACGAGTGGTTAAATTCTATGCAGCTATTTTGGTGGCTTTAATTTCATAATTCCTTAAAGATTTTCATTGTCTAAATGATTTTTGAGATTTCTTTTAGTGCAAAAATTGAACTGAAAGTGGAATCTCAACCGAATCGAGGTCTCGTAAATTCTTCATTCTTCATTCTTCATCTCAAAATTGTAGCCTTAAAATCACAACCAATAAGGATTCTTATAGACATCTATAGCCCACCATTTTCAAAGGTATTTTCCATCTCACAAGCTCACATCTAATGTCCAATTTCATAGTAATTTCTCAACTAGATTGAGTAGTCCATCCGCCCATAAATAATTTAAGGCACAAATCAGTCGTAAGTCCTAATTTAATTCTCCTCCGAAAAAGAGAGTAAATTATTTTTATTGATTGTCATCAGCATTAATCCCCAGCTCTGCCTCCCCTTCCTCACCGTGATTCCGGCTGCTTTGCATACAAATGTGACCTTTGATTGTGGGGTACAACTTTATAAGCAGGTTGTCCAGCTGCTCATTCGTTTCGTCGGTCATTTGCCTGTCCCTCTATTTAGCACTTAAGCCCTTTACAATGGAAATCAAATGGGTAGACAATACATCAAAAAGCCTTAGAGGCCCGAGCCAGTGCCAGTGCCAGAGATTCATTTTTGGGGCCGCAGAGAAAACCATTTGAATCTTGTATCTAAAAACAATCAAATGGAAATAAAAGAACCTACAACAGACAAGACAAAGGCAAGCCGCATGCCCCACCACTGCGACTAAAAGGCAGAGACAGAGAAGGCAGAGATGGAGATAGAACAGCCAAAAAAGCAGAGTTACAGATACGTAGAGCTACGATTATTTATCTAAAGTTTATAGAATGATACCTGAACTCTACGTATAACTTTTTGTCGATCAAAAACCAAAGACAATGCCAAGAAGTCAGAGATTTGTTACCTAAACGAAAGTCCCCAAAGAAAACACTCATCAAGAATTATTAAACAATAATCCTGAATAAGCATGAAAAAGGAAATTTATTGTTTAGGAAATACCAAAGATAGGGACGCCACCGTCTAAAAATAATTCCCCATTTAAAAGTGTTGAAAGTGTATCTTTTTTGTAGAGGGCAAAATCCGATTACAGATAGCGTCCAGTAGCAGATTAAAGTAGCTTCTTGAGCTTACATATCAGTGGTATGTAGGGTTTTAAATATGTTTTACTATTTTGTTGTAAAAATAGCTATCGCCATGGCACACAACACAAGAGATATCACAAAACAAAGATATAGATAGAGTCACAGCTACAGCTACAGATATTCCCTGGCGTTATCTATGGCTTGTACTCATGTTTCGCCTCATGTCCTACAGTCTTTTTGGCCTACACTCGTGTTGTTGGCCTTTACAAAAAATACTAACTGCGATATCGGGGCATATCCATGTTGCTGCTGCTTTTGCTGCCATGCAGCTGGTACTGCATATGCAGCGGCATCGACTGATGGTATCGCTGGCTATGGCTATGGCTATCTAGATTCAAGACACCTTCGCGAATCAGGCACTCCTTGATGGCCAGCATAATTGTGCCTTTAAAATATATTTAAATTTTCTTTGTTGGTTCGTTTTTTATCTGTTTGTTTTTTCTGTGCGAACTGTTCGTATTTTCTTGTAAATTTTCTTATTTTCTTGCAAATTTTCTTATTATCTTTCTGCAACGAAAAACACACACAGAGAGACGGCTCTGAGGAGGCAGGCAGCGGCAGTCAGTCACTACTTGGGGGCCTGCACTTGAGGCTTGAAATAGAAAAGCGCTTTTCGCGCGACAAACGGACACCACACACCACTCGACGACGTGTCGTCTGCTGCTGTTTGCAGTTGCAGTTGCTCCTGCTGTTCCACAGTTTTGTCACTCGTACGCGTATAATAATAAATTGTATTTTTTATTTTTTGTCGCTTTTGTCGCTACAGCCGCCTGCCGTTGGCTTATGTCGTTCCGTCTCGGCGTTAAATGTTTTTGCGACTGAGCGAGCGAGCGGCAGCGCCAAGCGCTAGACGAGATACGAAATGTATCTAGAACTCAGGCCATGCCCGCGGCCGCAGACTGCTGCTGCTGCTGCCTGTTATGAGTACGAGTGTATCTGTAACTGTAGCTGTAGCTGTGTGTGTGTGTGACAGCGGCAGCCACTCATTGTACTCATTCTTTTATCTTGCGGGTTGCGAAGCAAAAGAATTAAAACAAAAACCAAGAAAGAGCAGGCCATGTTAGAGGAGAAGATGGAGCTCTCTTTTGAGGAAGAAGCTCTTTGTAGAGATCTTAAAGCATGTGAATAAAAGCGAATATTTATGAATAAATGGGAATAAATGAGTGTTTTCCAAAAAGAGAAGTATGGCATGTGAATGAATACCTGTGATTAAATTACTCTTTTCTAGCATTAGTTCATGGAAACCAGATATATTCCCTCCCTTACCCATCCATTCAACATACCCTGCCTTTGCGTTTGTCGTTTCTTCGAGTATCTGTGTGTGTTTTTACGCTCTCTCTCTTTCCCTGCCCGTATCTGTGTGTGCTTGTCTCTGCTTATGTAGCTACATGTGTGTAGAAGAAGCTAAAAACCAAAACAAAATAGCCAAAACAAAGCGGGAAAACGTGCTGCTGGCTGTGCTTCTGCTGCAACGGTATACCGCATGCCACAAGGCGTGAAAAACTAAGACGAAGAAAAACCAAGCAGACTCCACAAAGAGGGAAGAGAGCGGGAGAGAGGCGGCGAGGTTGCTGGAGCGGCAGATACTTTGCTCTCAGCTGTTGGTGGCAAAAGCATGTGTTGAGTGGCAGGCAGCAGAGACAGCAATAAGCAGCAGCCGTCAAAGTCGAAGCAGATCGATGGCTGGGGTCTGTTGCAGTTGCAGTTATAGTATTGAGTGTGTGGCACGATTTAGGGGGGCTGTAAGTGAAGTTAGAACTCAAAGGAAACCTCGATGAAAGTTTTGTGCATGGAAAAGGGATCTCCCTTTAGGTAGTATTTTGAAGAAAAGTTCTTATACATTTCGGTTGTTGCAACTAAAAAAAATCTCAAAGAGATCTGACTATGAGTCTAGCTATCCATCTATCTGTCTGTCTATTCCACTGTTCACGCTAGTCTACTCTTCTGTAGCAGCAGCAGCAGCAGCAGCCGTGCAGCGTGAAGCAACGACAACGCCTGCAGACGGTGGAGCATGTCACCAAGCCAGCAGCAGCAACAGCAGCAATCCCATTGAATCCGAATACCAGCCCAAATGGATCATGCAGCAGAAGGAGGCAGTGGCTTCATCGAATGCTCCACATTCATTGGGGGTACAAAGAGGCAGCAACTACGATACGACACGAAACAAAGCTCATTAAACGGCAAGCTGGCAGGCAGGCAGGCAGGAGAGAAGAGTACGAGCAAAAGTACATCCCCAGAACCAGAGACTGAATCAGCAACAGCAACAAAATTGCAACAAAACTGGCAGCAGTGGCATTATCTGGTTTATGAGGTTGGGCAACGGTAAATGATGCCACCAGGTGGGGCTTAAGGGGAGGGAGACACACTAATGAGTGCGTGCCATAATTGGTGGCGCAGCTACTCGTCTGCTGTTTGCGAGGATGTGCTTGAGGGTTGGGGCATGGGGCAGTTACCTGTTTCCAGCCATCGAATGGGAATCACAACAAAGATACATTGCCCAAGAGTCACCACCACAGAAAAGAAAATTGGCAGCCAAAAGCAGGCAACAAAACACAAAACACAGAGGCATCGAATTTCACATGCTACCCGCAACATATTCTGCAGTTTATTCTGACAAGTGGGGGTCGAAAGGCTTTTGTGGCATATGTCAAATGTCAAGCGCTTGTGGGGGGCATGAACTTTGACCTGCCTTTTGGCTGGCATTTGCATGATGTGTACATAAGCGAGGGCTTCACATGGACGCTTTACCACGCCAATTATTCCATCAATTTTTATGGCAAAGTCAAGTGCAAAACTACTGAGAACGGGGCCACTGCCACTGGAGGCGTATGCGTAATATTGTAATACAACAGCCAGGTGGCAGCCCTTGGGCAGCTGATTTTCCCCGGATCCTCTTCGCTTGCTTCATCTAGCCGCTACTGCTTTTCCCTTCATTTCTATTCAATATTCCCTTTCTCAGGTACTTCATCCATCCATCCGAAAGTTTCCTGTAATCTAATTGAGTTCCCATTTCTTGCAGCAGCTCAGAAGGAAAGAAAACACTTCCGTCATGCTACAAAAGAGCCAAAGAGAGATGGAGAGAGATAGAGGGAGACAAAAACTTCCTGTCACTTGAGCGCGACTGGGGCTGGGCGACAAATTGAAAGCAGAATCACGCAGCAGCAACTGGCAGCAAGTAGACATCGTCTAGTCGTCTGTCTCTCTTTGTGTTGCATCTTGATTTATTAGCTAAAATTATTATGTTTTTTTGTATCACAGCTGTATTGCACTTTGTGCCTCGTGCCATACACAGCAACAAAAACAACAACAACAAAAAAAACAGGCACAGCTCGTTGCTCTCTATCGCTGATTGCGATTCAGGTTCTTGGACGCCCGCTCATTTCCGTAATGAGTGTTGCACTCTCCACTGCTCTCCTCTGTCGATCCATTATAACACCCGCTACAAATTGTATATTTACGTACGTACACAATGTACATTTATTGAACTCCCCCACACACAGAGAGGGGGCGGGTTGGGGGAGGAGGTAGAGGAACGGGTGCAGAGTCATGGCCAATTGCGGCAACTTGTTTCGTTTTGTTGTCTGTCGTTATCTGTCGCTTGCTGTTGGCTGAACATTTATGATGCAAAAACAACAGAAAAATATACAAACAGAGAGAGGCCGAGAGAGAGGAGAGTTGTAGAAGGAGGAAGCCAAGTGGTTCAGGTAGGAGAATTACGAATAAGAGTTACCCATTAATGGTGAAAATAAATGATAAAATATCTATTTTTTCTGTTTCTATTTATCAATGGATTGCTATGATTTTTGGTGGATAAAATCCAAAAATACCTTATAAAAAGTTAACATAAATACAGCAAACCCCCAGCTACCCTATGGAGCATGAAAAGTGGAATATTTTACATGGAAAAGCTTGTTATTTAAATGCTAGCCATTGTCCAGCATTCGCCAGTTAATTAATTAATTAATTAATAATTCCACAGATTATTTCCACTGTGTGGAGCTTCCTCTTCTGTTTCTGTTTCCCCCCCCCAGGCATCTGTCATGCTCTTGTGATGCGATGCGACAGCTGATGTTTTATTGCTGCCTGATTTAATGCCAATAATTGTGTTTATTAATATGCAGGATACGTGCCATACGTGGCGTATGATTGATGTCCATGTGAAACCTTTTTGCTGGGGTGGAAGGCCATTGAATAATGCATAAATCTCTGCTCTATAACTCAGGTTTGGCCAGACCCGAAACAGAAAGTAAAGGAAGTTTCTTCTTTGAATATCAAAATCAAGACACATTTCGGGGTTCTGCCTTTCTTCCTCCAGTAAATCCACAGCCAAAATAAACCATAAAAGCATTTGCCTTTTCCTCTATCCTTCTTGCCACGGTTTCGTCTTGCAAAAAGCGCCAAAAGCCATGCCACAACACTCAAAAGTTTGACACTCCTCCATGGATGGAGGAGGTTCGAGAATGGATGGTGGCACACCAAACCACGCATTATTTAGCAATGAAAGTGGATTAAATGCAACCTACTTTTACCACCAGAACCAGCCACAAATAGAAGCGGGAGGCGGCCAGGCAGGCGGGTGGCACCATCGAAAAGCGATAAAAGAGGGGCAGGCAGGCAGGCAGCAAAAGAGCTAGAAGAACCTGTAGTATAACCATGTCAATCTATTAGTTACGCCCCATTTTAACCAGTTTACAAAAAGAGGCACGAGCCAAGAGGAAGCCACACACGAGAGGGATACAGGATGCAGCAATGGCAATGGCAGATGCAGCAACAGCAAGAGACTCTTAAGATGCCACCAAAACTCGGCAATTTTGCGAGTAGGAGGAGAAAGTGGTAGTCGGAAAAGTAGATGTAGCAAGCACCAAGGTCGCGGTGGCACTGCCTGGGGGTTGCAACAGCAGCAGCAGCTGCAGCAATAGAGAGATGACCAGAGGCAACACTTGGCCATGGTTGTCATCCATCAACTGACGGTAGTTGTTGGGGAATTATTCCATCGCTCATTGGATGGATGGCATGCCAGTCTATGCATTGTTCGCACTTTGCAGTCGCTGCAATTAGCGTGTTGACATTTTACCAAGAAATTAAATGAGCAATGGGATTAGAAGAAAGAAATGCGAAGAGATTAAGGAAAGGGGGACGAGAGATCCTAGAGGCAAGAGTGGTTCCAGAGGGGAGGAGGAGATGCTTGCTAGAGAAGAGACACCAAGAAAACACTAGAAAATGCGAGAAGGTGCAATGAAAAGCAGACAGCAGCAGGCACCGACAGACACAAATGCATGAAATGACAGACAATTGGCAAAGTAAATTAGAGACAGAGACCAAGAGCGACACTGGAAGTCATTCGAGACACAGGCTCTAGTAACCACTAGAGAACTCACTGAAGCAGTTAGTGTCGGAGGAGCCCACAGAGCCAAGCTGCCACTTGAGCAAAGAAATAACTTGATCAACAATAATGTTAAAGCATAATTGCCAAGAGAGCGCCATTTAATCACAATTAGATTATATTTAATTTGTGGCGCATGGCACACAGGAGGAAACGGAGAGAGGGAAACACGCAGAGAGCGAAGTGTACGAGGAAATTTTCTAGCGCAACAGGATATCGAGGGGAGAACTCAACATCAAGAATTTGGTTGAATAATTGCAGCAACTGCAACTGGAGTGGAATTTCTAATCAGCCTAAAGTTTTACACTGTTTTGATTACGTAAAACATTTGGGTAAATGTAATTTTCTTGCTAAGTAATAAAGTTGACACTGTAGCAAAACTTTTGACTGCTAATTCAGCATAATTTTTCACTCATGAATTCTCTCAGAGAATTATCAAGAAATTTGCTATTGATAATATTTCATTCACAAGCTAATAGCAACAATAATCGTAATATTCTTGTTGTAAACTTTAAATTTCCCAAGCTTTACATTTTATTCCCATAGCAATTGATTCCCTTACCACTGTACTCGTACTCGGAATTGTTTCAAAGATAAGGAATGAAATCACTTTTACTGATAACTTCATTGTCGTCCGTCCACTGCCCCATTGCTCCACCGATGAGATGCGATGCGATGTGATGCTGATGATGCGGATGCTGTTCTGTGGGTGACGTTGATGAGGCCAACGGTTGACGGCAGCAGCGGCCGACATTTAACCGTAAAAAATAAACACGAAGCAGAAGCAAAAATTCAGAATATGAATAAAGTTCGAACGTTTTTTCAGTGAACAATTTTAAATCGAATACAACATGTATACATTTTCTGTGTAATTTGCGTGGTGGGCGCCGCCGGAAATCAACAGCCGGATTTTAGCCATCATTTAATTTTTTGCTTTTGCACCCAGTTGAGGGATTAAGGCATTTTGTAGGCGTTGGTAAATGTATTTTGTTGCGTATTTTGCATAAGCCACAAAGTGTGGAATAAGCAATTAATCATTCGCATACACGTATCTTATAGGAAATGAAATACGAGTAGTATTTGCTGATGAAAACAAACAGATGACCAAAAAAGGCAGCAGATTTAAAAGTATCAAATTTTAGATTGAAATATCTTTATTTTATGATTGCAAAGAGAGCCATAATGCAAAGAGAGGAGGTTGAAGGTTGAATTAAAAGTTTCTATTCTGCTCTGGACATTCTCTACCAAAAGAATTCTCCGCCAAGTTCCCTGACAGCCCTGTCGGAAAAGAATTCCGGCCTAAATAACTTATGATGTCACTTTTCCAATCGGGTTCGGGGTTTCCGGCTCGAGAGGTGCCTTTATTTATCCAAGAAATTGCCGTCAGGTGGAAAAACACTTCAAGTGCTTATCTAACGAAGGTTTTTCAAGTGTTGTTTTGTTGCCTCACTTTTCTTTTGTTCCCTCGTTTTTTTTTTTGCAACGTAAGTATTAGGGTCAAGTTTACCTTCACACATTGCTATATGTATGTATTCCACGATTATATACTATATGCCAATACTCTGACATTTATTTGTGATTTTCTTTCTTATTTTTCTGCTTTTCTGGCGCTTTGTTGCTGCTTTTCAATTGAAATTTCAGGCGTCAATGCACGTTGCACAAATTACGTGGCGGGAAGCCCTTGAGAAAGATGCGGGCAGTGCGGCGGGGTGGCACTTAATGATGACTCGAACTGTGAGCCATGGGAGGATTCATTAGGGAGCCAAGAGGGTGGCATGAGCGAAGGGAATTAACTGCTGAAACAAACACAAAAAATCGGTTGCCAATTTCAAATGAAACTTAAAGCTAATGACAATTGAATGACTCTCCCTCTCTCTCTTCGTGATTCATAAATTATGCCATTTTCAGGCACACCATATATGGGGAAAATGAATGAAAATTCAAAATTAATTGAAAATCTAATTTAATTGTTTGAAAATTGCATTTAAATGGCAGCTAAATAACCTGATAATTGACTCACTGACATCACTATCTAGCCAGGAAAAAACTTTTTTCATACAAACAGTTTTCCCACGCGATGCGTAACTCAATCCATAATTTCCTCAATTAAGAAAACAGTGCGAATGCCACACTGTGCTGTCGCATGCCTCCCCTTGGTGCATAATTGATTGATCAATAATCAAAAATTTATATGCAAATTGTTCCAATTACGAGAAGCGTTAAAAAAACACACACAAACAAATCTCTGAAATCATATAAGTTATGCAACAGACCGCAGACCCCACCTCCTATCACCCTCCTCTCTCCAGCCAACTGCCAGACAAAGACAAACGACAAACAAAAACAGAGACGGCAAATAAGTGACGAGACCCACTGGGAAAACAAAAGAGTGTAGATGGAGAGACGTAGCGAAAAATGCGGTGACGAAGTTGAACCACAAATCAATTTAAAAAATGGCTCTCAGAGAGGTTATACATAAACCATTCCCCTAGTGACGAAACCTAACACTAACTGGTGGGACAACTAACATTATGGAAGAAAATATGCATCTAAATATTTCTAAGAATTAGAAATATTAATTAAGAACAAATATCCATAAGTTTAAAGGTATGTGGGAGAATATCGTTCACACAATGCATGAAAAAGCCGAATAAAAAAGCGAAAATATCAATGAAAAGGTTCTTAAAAGTACATAAAAATCGGCCAAACATACGAGTCATGAATGAATGCGAAAATGTACTTTGAATGGGCTAAGTATCAGCCAAAAAAAAGTCAAACATAAAGCAAACATATAATAAGGAGCATTTCGGTTCGATGATGTCAGTTTTAATTTCGGTATTTTTGCTCTGACTACCAGTACAATCTATTAATTTTTGCACATCACACAGCAGAATGGGAGTGGTGATGTTGGTTGGTGTGGCTTTCATCACTAATATGATGCCCGGGGACTGCCGTCTGCCAAGCTGCCTGCCTGTCTGTCTGTTTGCCGTCTGCAGTGATATGCAAATATTCAAATGCAACCAACGCTCATTTCATTACGAATATGCTTGAATAATTGTGAGTGAAAATTTGAATGGAATGGAAAATGCATAATCAAATTCGTGGCTGGGCGAAAATGATGGAAGATATGAAGATGTCTGTGGATATGGGATATGGAATGCACAAAAACACAGAAAGAGATTGTTTATAAATTAATTAACAAGCCATATGACATAATAATCAAACTGAAGGGAAGAGTTACAGAAACGCAAAACGCTCCTAAAAATTATCACACTTACAGCAAAAACTTTGGAAATATTAACATATATTTTCACCATAAATCACAAGAACTAATCAACAAATTATACCCAAGAGAGAGAAAGCTAATGAGTGCTAATCAGAAAAAAATAGAGAGCTTAAGTATGGCCATAAGTTTCCCCCAGCATTTATGCTGGAAAAAACGAGCTTCAATCAGAGGAAAATTTAGGCAAATAGGCGTGCCACATCCCCCTGAAAGAAAAACAGAGTGAAAGAAAACGGAAATGGCGGCGCCGCCATTTGTGTAACTACTCTTTTCCAACATTTTGTGGTTATTGATGCAAGAAAGGTTTTCTCCGGGTTTTTTCTTTTTGTTCTGGCGACAGTTGGGTCCTAAAAATGTGTGGGAGTATAGCTTGCACGTGCTGTTGGGATATCATCAACATCCTTGCACCTTCTACATCTGGGGGCGTTCCATTTTTGATGTCCAATGTCGCGCGTCTATTAAGTTGAAAGTTTGCCAAGTGTGCCAACAAAAAAAGGGGGAGGGGCAGAGCAGAGAATGCAATATGAAAGTTATGCTTGCAATGCACTTAAAAGGGGGGGGTTGGGAGAATCTACCACACAGCGCTCATACAATCTCTCTGCCCAGCTGTGCTTTGCCTTTGCCTTTGCCTCGCCACTGCAGTGGCGGTGGTGATGGAGCGACGGAAGTCACTGTGCCAAATAGTTTTGGTTCTGGACAGAAGCGCAGTAACTATGGAATTCAATTACGGCTAAGTGCCTGAGAGCCCAAGAGATTCAGAGTCCGGCAGTACAAACTCTAGCCATAGGCCAACAGAAATTGTAAAATATTGCGACATTATTTGGATGAAACTTTCAAAGTTAAATAAACCCAGCCGACGGACTACAGAAATCCAGAATGCCATTTAATGCTGATTCTCACTTAATTTTTAAACCATTTTTGTGGGCTTTCAGTCAATCCATCATCATGGAACGTCATCAGGCAAATCATCATTCCATCAATTTATAATCCCATTGGCATTCATTCAGTCAGCCAGCTGTCAAGCCGCCCCAAAGCTCATTAACAACCCTTGGACATGCCTACAGCTCTTCCAGCCCTTCTCTGGTTCCTTTCTCTGGCAATCACTGTCAAAAATATTGTATCTATGAAGGCCGACCGCTACCACAAAGAGCAACCGAAAGCAACCCAAGCGGGAAAGTATCCATCGAATAACACAAAAGTCGTGGATGAGTGCACCCAACCAGTGGCAACTAGCCTCTGCACGCTCCCCCTCCCCCGCTTGGAAAACTGTCAACAAAATGTTGTGTTTTGTGTTGGTTTTTGGCATTTGGGAGTTCCATCACCTGGCACCCGGGGATCCCTTCTGCTACTGCCACTGCTCTGCTCCATCAATCCACAATAGGCCTTAAGTGCTTATGGCACATTTATCGTATGGCACAGAGCCCCACACTCATGCCGCATTCAAACAACAGGAGACTCAGGACACATGACAGCGGAGAGAGAGAGAGAGAGAGAGATCCATACCATTGACGCAGGCAGGCAGCCCCTGACATTTGTTACAATCATCAGCGAGTGGGTATCCCCATTCTACGCTGCTCGACGGGAAGTAAAGTAAGGAAGGAAGGAAGCCTCCAGCGGAAGGAAGAGACACTACACTCACACGACGCGACAACAAAAGCCTCCCCCCAGCGGCCATTCACCATGTTCCCCATTGACGTTGAAAAGTCGCGCGTTTTGTTGGAAATGCTATTTACGGATATATCGATCGAGTTTAAGCGGATAAAGAAAGCCCCTTTAAAATTTAATGCCAGTTCGAAAATTAATCAATGAAAGTAGCATTACAAGCAGAGTTAAGCCGTTAACTGCGTGTCAATCTGTGTGCTCCCTCTGCTGGATCCTGCTGAGGGGGCGGCATTACTCATACGTATCGTTGTCATACACAAATTTCCATTCTATGAATCATTCTCCCCAAACACCAGGAAAATGCTCAACTTTTACTTGAGGAAAATGCCACAATTAAGTGGCGAAAAGCCATAGAGAGAGAGAAAGAGCGAAAGAGAGATGGAGACAGAGATTTATTAAGCATAAGCACAAAAACAGTAATAAAAATGAATACATTTTTGTTTGTCATAAAAGCAAAGAAGTCGAGCGCGGAGAGACGGTGGGTGGGCAAGGCTAAAACGTAGTCGTGGCAATGGGATACAGATTATGCCGCTGTTGGGGGAGTCAGTGGAAGTTTGCCTTGAAGGTTCTTCTCGTGGTTGCTTTTTCTTGGGGGAAATGGAGATTATGTATAAAAGAACTCTACTCTGGAAAGTCAAGACCGGCAGTTGACCTTTTCTGTCTGCATTTGTTCCATGAAACTCTCAGTTTTGGCCATGGCAAAAAGGTCACATATATTGTACATGTACATGCATGATTGTGGTACTTTCTAAGGGGAAAACTGTTTCCAGGAAGATTTTTTCCAATTACGGATATTCAATAAAAATGGAAATTAAATGTATTTCGGTTAAATATTGGCTTGGCTGTGGGGAATAATAAAGCTGCGCAGCAGTGCGTTTCAGAAAAATGTACTAACAGATACAGAAAGTTGCCAACAGATACAATTTACACACACAGCTACAGCTACAGATACAAGCTACGATAGAAAAAGAGTTAGTAAAATTTAATGGCATTTTGCTGATGGCTGCACAATAGTCTGCGGCGTCTAGCTCTGCGCTCTGCCTCTGCGAGTGGCAGATGTTGTACAATTAACGCGCTTGGGTGCCACACAAATTACTGTTGAAAGTCACCCGAAAAAGCCACCACACAGTGAAACCACCACAGCAGCCAACAACAAATTTAACAATTTTTGTAATGAAGCACATAAATTCTAATGAACCTACACCCACAATGAGCTGAGAGGCCATTGTGGGGTCGGCTCCAAAAATTGTTGTGGAGAATTTGATTTGCAATTTAGGAAAAATGCACAATAATGTGGTCATGAAAATTGCATGGAAATGTATTTTTGCTATCTGATGGAAAATCAGAATAAATGCAATTTTTAAAGTTAAATATTTTATTGGATTAAATTATATTTTTTTTTGCATTTTCCATTAAAGCATCATGCTGCGAAATGTGAGTTCATACCTTATGTTTTTCAATCAAAGGAACCCAACAAATGGAACACAAGTATGTGCAGAAACTAGTTCGAAAGACCCGCCCGCCATGTAAAAGTGGTTTTAGAAACCAAAACATTTTCTAATCAGAAGAGGAAGCCATGGAAATCAATGGGAAACTTTCGAAAATGAAATTGCAATCGACTATGACTAAATGCAGTTGAAAGTTCGAAAGTTGGCATTGCCATGACGACCCCAACAACAGCAACAATAGGCAAAACAACAACAACATACAGTAGAAACAGCAACAAAAGCGACGTCTAAATAACAATAAACTAACCAACAAAAGGGCGGAGTCTCACAAACGCACGGCTCAATGCTTCAACAACAACAACAACAACGGCGAAAAAACAACAAAAGTACAACCACACAAGAACGTAACAGCAACATGATGAACAACAAGAAAGGAAGGCAGCCTCGATACTCTCTGATACCCCTTGAGTGCAGATTGCAGTTATGATTGTTTCAACAGCTCCTTTGGCAGACGCTGCGTTTTGCTGCATGCATGGCAAAGCTCTGATCAAAATCATAATACCCCCTACTCAAAAGGGTATTAGAACCACACCAGTCCACAGAAAAAATCCGCAGAACAACAAAGCAAAAAGAAGCTTTGAAACCAAAGCACCTGCTGCTTTCATCTCTCTTGCTCGTATGCACACACTCTCGCTCTTCCTCTCTGTCTGTCTTTCTATCACCACTATCTCTCTCTCGGTGCCCGTATGCTGTGCGTGGAATGCTTGAAATGCTAGACTTTTGTCGGAGCATTGAATTCAATTAAATTAAAACAAATTCGTGCAATAAAACTGCAAATAAAGCGCACATGAAGAATGTGTCCATTTATATTTAAAGTAGCTTCTGGGGACTAAAAATAACGACAACTTGTGATAAGCCGACAGACCAGACAAGCTATAAATATAACTGCGAAACACAAGCAGAGCCAGAGCAGACCGACCCAAAGAGAGTCGCTGCAGATAAACAGAATGAGAGTGGGAGAGAGGGAGAGTAAGATCGAGTGTGTGTGGTGTGTGACAAACAGAGCAGGTCAGAGGCTTAGTTCTCTTGATCTCCTCTCTCACTTTGTCGGTCAAGTGTACGTACATACGTACGTAGCCGAATTAGAGCTTTCAATTTACCGTTCCTCTTGCTGCTGCTGCAGCTCGCCCATAGGTGTGAGTGGGAGGGAGAAGTCTTTAAAGTTGATCTTCGTCTGCTCTCTATTAGCTTTTCACACAGAAATTAACACTTGCACACACAAAGATAGTCGCGTCTCTGATTAACAGTTTGATAATTGTCACTAACTTTTGCGACTTGTACCGCCGAATATGTACTTACAAAATGCTGCCAGCAACTCCAATGGTTTTCTCCGTTTTGATATCCAATTGTTTGTTGAGTTTTGCGGTTAAATCAACCATGACAATAAACGAAATAATCGCAGTTGGAGATTGGAAACGCATTGCATTGCAAAACTTGTTTTCAAAAAAATAATAAAAACCAACAATCACTGCCACTGCAGAGAGACACTCTAACAATCGGAAACTATAGTCGGAACGGAACGTAACCGAACAGAACTCCACTCGCCAAGGGAAAAACACAACAAGAACACACTCCAATCGAAAAGCTCGAACCGATGGCAGCAGCCCCAAACAAAAGACTGACTCGAGCCAGAGTTGGAGGAAGTTGGCAGCGCCGAAAGTGGTGGAGCGGCGGCCCGACGAGCGCCGTAGTGGCACGACGACAACGATCGGCGCTGATCGTGTGCACCGATAGCCCCAGCATGTACATGTGTGCATGTGTACATAGGAGTGTTTGTGTGGGTGTTGGCAATGCAGCAAAACAGAACAGCAAGCCAGCCACAACAACAACAGCAGTTACGACAATTGCTGAAAAGGGAAAGGGCGCAAAAGTTTGTCAATGCTTCAGAAGAGTACGAGCGAGGAGAGGCATAGAGCACAAGAGTGCAAGAGAGGCAGAGATGTGGAGTGGGAGATAAGGGAACCACTCAATGCCAAATGTTGTTGATACCCACATTGCTTGGGGAGTTGAAGGGTATATGTGTGTGGTAAGGAATATGTTTAGAGGTACATATATTTCTACCAGGTAGTTTATGGTTCCCTTAAGCGTATAGTAAAGCACTGGGTAACCTTCTAGTCATAATGCCTGCCACACCATTTGTACTTGTTTCTTTTCGTCTGCTGTTCATTTGCACTAATTAACCCATTAATGGTGCATGTTCAAGATATCTTTCAAGTGATCAAAAAGATTGCAAAAACATGTTGTTGAGGTGCTACGCGTACTACTCTTACACCTATCCATCAAATATGTAGGTATCGCCCCAACTTAACACTAATTTGCCTATAATTCCACATATCTGCACAGACCTTAATGACTGACTGAGACCGAAGCGAATCGAAAAGAAATCAAGAATCTAGAGTCGGCGGTGATGATCAATTCCAATAAGGAAAGTCTACGAATGCAATGGCCACAATGCAGGTGCCGTTATAAACCAAAGCCAATGCACAAGAATTGCGCTCATGATCAACTTCCAGCTCAATCATGATGATGATGAAAAGCTAGCGCGGAAATGCCACAGAAAATTGCTTAATGAACCGTTTCTCATCTGCTCCAAATGGCAATGGCAATGTGGCTACTACTACCATACGTATGCTTCACCCAACCAACAACCAGTCCAATAGATCAGTCCAAAACCCAGTTTCGAGTGCAGGTTCAATGCCATTAGGAATTGAATAGCAACTGCTACTGGAAAACAACATACAAACATACAAACATCTCCCTGACGATTCTTCATCTCACATAAAAGTGGTTAAATATGTATAGACACAAGCAATACACATTTCGAAAAATATTTATTGCGCAGGAATACGCCAGGAGATAAAAAAAATAAATAGGAACAGAAGAACACAAAACTGCACACAGAATTCTCTCTTATTTGTTTATGTTGTTTTATTTATTTTTGCGCAGGCGGCTGCTGTTGCACTTCAAATTGCACTGAAGATTGGGCATGGGATGGGATGGTAGTGAATGGAAGTCGTCTCGATGACTGTCGATGATGGGCGAAGTTTAATGGATGGAGAAAAGAAAAGTTTAAGATGAGATTGCATTCAAATTGGATGCAGATGACCAGGTAAAACGAATGCAAAGCAAAAATCGTGGAAATATGGAGATAAATAGAAAAATTATTTTGAATACGGTAAGTACTTCAATCAAGTATTTTTCTTAGATAATAGAGCCCAGTGCAAAAAGTGAGTAATATGAATGAAAAGAAGAAAGAGAATAAGACTAGAAAGGAAAATACACATATGCATCCTTGTCAGAATATAATAGAATGTGGGAGACTCTGGCAATGCTTTAAAATCCACGAATTATATTTGAAATTGGTAATAAATTCTCTTTTAGGATACGTACAAACCATTCCGGCATTTATATAGTAATTAAAAACTTTTAAGCTTCTAAAGCAACTTCTCCACCCTTCACATTAAATATTCTTCCCTTTACGACCGTCTAATAAGGAAACTCTCCAAGCTAGAACCTCTTCCATCAAGTACCCGTTTTTAAGGCACACCCTATATATTTGCAAGTCACCTTTCGCCTCTATTTAAAATGCAACTAAATTTTATGGCCGGCTAGAAACCCAACCCCTCTCCCCGACAATCGCAAGACAACCCCATGTTTGTCTGGCAAATATGTTCCTTTAAATTTTCATTTTATTTTTCAGCACCATAAACATTTATACGACTTTGCAATGCCAATGGATTTCCAATGAACGTACATACGTAAGTACGTTTCTGTTATCCGCTCATAAAAAACGTACTCGAATTCGTACTTAAAGCTTAAAACTCACCCAAAAACGCAGACAAGTTGGTAAATTGGCAGACAATTGGCTGGAGTTTTCAAAACTCGTGACTCACCTGCAAAGAAAATGAAAATTTTAAGTTAATTTTCCATGGCAAAAATCATAAATCATTGCATGTTAATAGGCGACTCCACGAAATATCTCAACAGATACATTTTCGTGTTGCAACAAATGATGAAGTCACGTAGAGGCGCTTGTGTGGCACGTGCCTCAAAAAAAAAGAAAAGATCGAGACACAAAGCATAATTAAGTAATTAATTTGCCAGACAGTCCCCAGCAGGGGCAGTGGCAGTGGCAGAAGCAGCGGCAGCAACAAGCTTTTAATAAAAAACTTTTGCAAAAATTTCACAAAGCGTAGAGGGAGGCGCATTCCACGGGAAGTTAGTTAATAGAAAGGCGGGGGGACTCTAGTTAGTGGGAGAGCTAAAAACTGTGACTATATGTGTGGATGTGGCGGGTGGGGTTTGCGTGTGCCTTTCAGTGGAACTCAAGCTTCTTTCAGAGTTTCCCTTTGTATTGCTGATTGAGCTCTACACTTGGCTGGGGTATCATGGATTTCATTAAAGCTTTGCACAGGGCAGAGACTTAACAAAAACATTCCATGGAATTTCGATACTCTGTTCATTTTTTTGACTTGAAACTCTTTTTCGACAGAAAATGATCAAACAGTCTAAAAACCAACTCAACATTGGCGACAATGGATCTTTCAGTGTATCAAATTCTTCGTTCCAACCAAACCAAATCTTTTCTTCTACATTTTTTGCTTGATTTTTGGGGTTTGCTTTGCTCAAAGTATATTTATTTTTTATTTGCCAACATTTCAATCGCTATTTGCCAGCGTTTTAGCTCTTTGTTTGTTCCTTTATTGTTTATGACTTTTTGCGCTTGCTGACTTTTTATGACTTCCCTTTAACCCACAACACACTCCACTCCACTGCCCACTTTTAGTATCGAAGCTGACGCTCGCCCTTCAGAGCTTTGGGTGCTTTTAATTAAGAAACGCTTTGTTTTATTGCCCCAAAAAAGTCACGTGACATCGCCGCTCTTCATAAAATCAGTGCCAGAGGATGGATGGATGGATGGATGGATGGAACGAGGACTTGGATTACTGTTGGCGCCTCTGATGAATGGGCGTCGCCCGTCTGGATGCTAAACGGAAGGCTATATCATATTTCACTCTTTTGGATGAGTGATCGAAGGGAGGCAAATAATGATGGAAGAGCACGGCGGAGGAGACCCCCGAACCCATCACTCTTGGCAGAAATCTTTGAAATGCTGTGATTATTTTTACAAAAATATTTATAAGGGAAACGAGGTCACTGCAATCAATCTCTGTACCTTTATAATTACACATTGGTAGGATAAAGAAATATTTACATTCCTCTTAAAGGACAAAATCGTTTAAAAGGAATAAATTAATATAAAATTCGCAAAAGAAACTAATTTATAGCAAGAGGAACTGCTTTCTGCCATTCTTAATGCTATTTGCTGTCTCCAACAGAGTTGCAGTCGTCTTAACCCTTTCAGCTTGCTGGTTTTCTACCCACAAAAAGTCAAAAGTTGTAAGTTCATTTTAAGCAAATTAGTCTGCCACTTAAATCTTTTGGGGTCTCCCACTACTCACAGCAGTCACCCGTAAAGAGCTTCCCTCTAACAGTCACCCCACCACTCGACATTTCGAGCAGTATATGATCACATCAATCGTTCTTAAGTTAATAACACTTGAGGAAAAATGCAAATTAGTCGAGAGTTTTGGGGCAACTTTTTAGTGTCGAAAACGGAAAAGTTTGCTAAGAGCCTGCACCAACAAATAAAATTAAAGAATTATGCAGATTTCTGTACCCTTTAAGGGGACGAAAGCCACATGAGGCAGCGCCACTTGAAAGAAGGGAGACATTTGTGCATTAGCTTACCTCCAGAAGGGAACTTAATTCCGTTGTGTCACAGGCTTAAATAAATTCTCACAATGTCCAGATTTAATATTTGAAAAATATAACTCTATAAGTTTTAAAGGGCGTGTAGAACGAAACTCGGAAAATAAGGTTTTGCTTTTGAACAAAATCTACAGAAATATTTTTTCTATTTTTTTGGAAAGACAATTAATTAGTAGCCTGCTGGGCGGCTGCAAAATAGATCGAATTACTATATCGAAATTATAGACAACTTAAAGCTGCAAAAACTATCCCTCTCTCTCGCTCTCTTTTGTTCAACAATTTGTGGGCACAGCGAATTGTTGGTAACCGCTGAAACAATCCGTGGGGGCAATTTACTTGCCGCATGAAATGCTTTAATGTTATTTCGTGGATACGTGCACAAATAACCGTTATAATGTGGGTTAAGAAGAGGACAAGGGAGCAAGGGAGGAGCAAAGGAATGGATTGTGGTGCCTGCCCCTCTCCATGGCTTGGTTTGATGCCTCATCTGCTTCTCTGCTTCGATGACGAAACATAATTATGTTGAATCACTCACGTATCTGAAGGATACACAAGAGGGAGAGAGAGAGGAGCATCTGTAAATGTTAAAAGTACCAGAGCAGCGGGGCCTATATGTAGCTGTAGGTAGACTTTTGTAGGTGTCTCAAAAACAAAGTAGAAACCCAAAGGAAGAAACAAGAGAGAAAAATGAGGAAATAAAGGGTTTAAAGAAGGAGTAAGGAGGCAGAAAGGAGAAGAATGAAAGCGAAATAAAGCAGAAAACGTAGAAAAGAGAAGCAGAGACACGCCAAAATACGATTTAAAAGGGAAGTCGAATGAAAGCGAACGGAAATGCCATGCCACACAAATTATATGGGTCTTAGCCCTTAACGGATTACTATCGTCTGTCACTGCCCCAAAAATATCAACTTTATCTTCTCAAAATTTCCCATAGAACCCTCTAGAATCCCTCTCATGCAATTTCCCTTTAAATTTTGCTGGAAGCAAAACATTTCCTTTGTCATGGGGCCTTAGCCTGATTTTGCTCCTTCACCGAAGCTCATCCAAGCGAGAGAGTATGGAAAAAAATTTAAGGAAATGTACATAGGAAAAGCAGAGGAAAGCAGCGTCCTTAGCCATACAATGACTCGCTGGAAAAAGTAGTAAAAATTCCTGAGTCCCATGAAAATGTTGCATTACGATGCCATGTCTGGGAGCTTGCAGCACTCCGCACACAAAAATAACGCAGCAGCCATAAGAATGAACTTGAGCCACCAAAATGCGTGGCAGCTGCTGCTTAAGAGTCGGGGCGCTGCAGGGGAGAAAGTCAAGCGGGTTCAACGCACTAACAAAGGCAGCAGCGTAGTAGGGGACAAGCGGCAGGCAGCAGCAACAATGAAAATTGGCAAACAAATGTCAGACAGACAGAAAAGAACAGGACAAAGGCGGTGCCCAAAGAGAGGCAATCGAAAAGGAGGGTAAGAGACGGCTAAGAGTGGCTGTTTCCAGAGTCGAAACATGGGCTAAGAGTGGGGTGTTAGGGCGGGTGTGTGAGAGGCGTGGTCATGGTCATATAAGCGACATGAATTACGCATTAAGTGAAATGAATTGCACAAAATTATCCTCAAGCGCGTACACAATTTTAGCTTGAGGCATGCGAAGCTTTTGATGCCCTTTAAAAAGGATGTAGAGAACCGATAGGGATTGCTTTTTGGAGGGCAAAGTCGTTGTAAATGCGGAGTTTTATATGTATTTATATTTATTTATATTATTTATATATAAATGACATACCGGTCATAAATCAGAACAAAGTATTCCATAGAAATTTTTAGAAATATGCAAAAGATGGTGAGACATTATGGTCTCGTTAATTGAATTAGCTGTGAATGCTAATCAGAAGGTATACATTCTTACTCAGATAAAATAACAAAGCAGCTTCCTTTTCTCTATTGCCTAAGAAACTCCCTCACCAAAGGGTAAGTATAACAAAGCGACTCAGCAAAGCAACACTGTGGCAGCAATAGAGGATAATCCATGGAGCAGGAGACGCTGGCGAAACTAAACAGAGATTGTTTGGTGGAACAGGGGCACAGACAATTTGGGGGATAGTAGACAGAGAGTGCACACAGGGAGGAGGCTGTCGACACACACAAACAGAACACAAACCAGATACCCTACACCCTCTTCATGCTGTCGAAAAACCATAAGAACTTCAAAAAGTTTTCCGCTTAACTGTTGCTGACCAAAAAAAAAAAACAAAATATAAATATATTTGCCAGAGGCCCCCTGAAGCATAAACACGTGCATTAAACAACCACCCCAAGCCTCCCCACATGCTGGCACATTCTCACAGGGAAAGCCCAAAAGAAAACGCACCTTGTTTTTCACATTGGAGGATTCTTCCGTTTCGTTTTCATATATTCGTATTCGTTTTCGCATATATTCGTATTCTTTTAATGTTTTTTCCCCATATTTTTCTGTTCTGTTTGTTTTAATATCTTTTTCACTAATAACTTTATGCTTTTGTTGAGGTTTTTCTACATTTTACGTGAATTTCAGAGTTGAAGGACGAGACGACACGTACTGCCGCCACACGACTTCCGATTCGTTGGAGAACTGAGCGCGCACTGAAATGTGTGTGATGGAGCCTTGGGGTGCGGGCCAGCAGTCAGAGTCAGACACACAGCCAGATACCAGACCAGACCAGACCAGTAGACCGGGCCAGAACAGGCTTGGGCCATGGCAGAGACAGAGACAGGTTTCGTGTGTGTTTTTCGCCACCATTTGGAAGTAACAAAAGCGGCTACAACTGCACTGAAAAGTCCTGAGCATTGTGAGAACAGCTGATGTTTTAGCCGGTTTTTACGAACGGCGAATTGGCCAAGCGGCCAAGAGAGTAAAAGAGCGCAAAAGTAGGTGAAAGAGAGGCAGTGCGTAGAGAGCAATGCCATGCACGGAGAGAAGCATTAAAGGAAATGGTACATTTATTTTGAAGTGTATTTTTAGGGATCCTAATTGGAATATTTACATATTTTTCTATCAATTTGAGAATCGCTTTTAAAGCTATTGTTTGGTTTGGATTCGGTTTACCTTTAATGAGACATTTAATATAATTTCAGGGAGATTTGTTGGCTATTTGTGCGATTTTTAAAACTAATTTCTCTCCTTTTTCTTTGGAAATATTTTTGAAAATGATCCAACAGTTTTTCCACACCTGGCAATGCCGCACATTACACTCTCCCCCTAGCTCAATCTCTCTTTTAAAATTCGCTTGAATTTGCCCTTTTCTCTCTCCCAATTGGAGTATTCTCTCACATGAACAATAATTTGTTTGTACCTGCGCACTGGAAAGGACCTTACCTTCTCTGGCGTCTCCCACTCCCACTGTTGCCTCTTTACCACCTTGCCTGCCCGCCCCTTCATGCAGTCAATAAAACAACTGCTACGAAACAGCCACGGCCCCTTAGCAAAATTGAACAAGTTGCCGCCTGACCCCCCAAAAACAGCAGCCATAACCCCAAACACAGTTCCCCGCTCCATCGCTTTGCTTTAAAATTATGTTTGTCAAAGTTCTCGACTGTAAAATTTGTGTGGCCTGCCCCCATTTGATTATTGCAACTCCCATTAATGAGTGGGGTGCATGCATGCAGGGCGGTCTTGGAGAGTGCAACCACAACAAGCTGCACGACAAAACAAACGCCAGCCCAGGCCAACTCACACTTGACCGCCTCTCCATCGAGAGACCACAAAATGTTCACACACATCTGCTGTGGGTAACTTCTGCTCCATAAAGAGGGGAGCACCGGCACCACCCTTTTGTGATAGTAATTATCCATCGAATGAACGCGTGAGCAAGTCAGTGGGTGGGCTGGATATTAGGACATTGTCAATGGAGCAGCAGCCGCTGAAACATAACACGCGCATCCTCTAGGAGCCTGAAGTGAAGTGCTAGTGGGGCAGGCCTGAAGTGCATATCGTTCGTACGAAGGAGGGTTCCTTATGACAGAAGGGTTCCCTGTTTGAAGCCTCTTTTTCCTGGGTGGTAGCCTCTTTTTGCCATGCCACTTTTGAGGGGGTTCCTTCCACATTTAATGGGGTTAAGTGAGTTATGATTATTTCAGGAGATATAGGGGAGGAATAGGAGCACTAGAAGCGACTAGAACATGCAGCAAAACTTGCTGCCACACATGTGGTTTCGTTTCGTTTATTTATGACAGCGACGCCTCTCTCAGTCTCTGACTTTGACTGTTCCCCACACATTTTGAGGTCCTTGGTGTGCCTTCGTGCCTTTGCAGACAGAAAACAAATTAATGCCGTGTGACATTTTTATTGCTAGTTAGCCTCCAAGAGTGTGGACTCTGTGGAGTGTGTGTGTGTGGTGCCCCGAGAGCAATGCTCGCCGCCTGCTGAGGGTAAATGAACTCTTCTTTGTGTGTGGCAGGACATTTTCTTAGCCTTAAACGAATTTTCCATTAAAGAGTCACTTCCGCTAGGGCCAATTTTCAATTAGATTGTGGCATTCCAAAGAGTTTGAAGGACATAAATCTCTTGGCAAAAGCTCCATCGAAGCATCGAAGATTTTTCAAGAAAAAACTCAGTAAAACGAAAGTCAAAAGAAAAGAAAACTTGGATAAGCAAATTGAATTTAAATGGAAAGCTAGACAGGAGTTTAATCTTAAAAGAAATAGGGAATGAGATGTGGAGTTCAATCTTTAATAAAGCAAAATTGTAGCTTGGAATTCCCACAAGAGTTTTTCGCTCAAACATTTTGAATTTCCCCGTCGGAAACTCTACGCCTCATTAGGCCAGCAAAGGCGGAACATAATTAAGGAAAAAAGTTAAAAAAGAAACAAGTAGGAGACACCCACACCATAGCAAGAAGTGTATAACAATAAGCCTCCATCTCTGTCTCTATCTCTCACTCGAAGAGGCTCCTTAATCAGGGCAAGCGACCTGCAGTTGAATGTCCTTTTTATGCCACAACATGACAAAACAGGACGGAGGGACGTACGAAGTGCCAGTGCCAAAGCACGAAGACAACTTTGAGAAGGTTCCATTATGAGGACAAGACTTTCCTTTTTTTTGTTTTTGTTTTTTTGTTGTTGCCATAAGACGACTTTTGGCTTTAAGCGCCTTTTCTTTTTACACCTTTTTTCACTTTTTTTTCTTAGGAATTGAGTGAATGAATGAATGTTCTTTGTCTGTCGTTTTGTTGGGGTTTCGTCCTAGGGCGCGCAGACAAGCAGCAAACAGAATCCCATTCGATGGTAAATTCGAGGTTCATCCATCCGTTCCTCAATCCATCAATATGGTTCTGTATTTGTTTTTGGGGCACTCGATATGTTGAACTTTTCTATTTGGTTGTGGGTATTGGCAACATGTTTTTCCCACAACAAATAAAAAACATTTTTCCATGTCTAGACGAAGTGTTTCATTGGAATTATAGCCGGGAGCATATGATATACGGGTGCGATAGGTAGAAGATTATTAAATTAAGTTTTGGGTGCGGTGCTCATTAGGTTTTTGGGGGGATTTGTTTTAAATAGTTTTCAAATATAACTTTTCCACCACCAAAAAGAATCTACAAAGCTTTTCTGCTGTCACACATACATGGATGGCGCTTGCGGCCATGTAAAAGCTTTCACCACAAGCAAGTTTTCAAACTTTAACCAAGACAAAAACCACACAAATTGTACACTGGCGCCCCCAGCCGTCAGGTTTTTAGGCTGTTTTAGGAAATTTGACGGCAAGTTTGTGAAGTTTGACGCTAGTTTACAGGTAGGGCAGAATTTTTAGACTGCTTCAGTGCCCGGTTTAGCATCCGATCCAGGACCTAGCCTCATGTCACCATTCAACAGTCAGCACTCTAGACTTTAATAAACAACATTTTTATTTGTGGCCTCTCCTCTTCTGGAGAAAAACTACAAATATATGCTTGATGGCTTCTGCGCATTCGTTCGTTTATCTGGTTAAATCATATATTTATCAACATTTAAAAATAATAGCGATAAATGAATTCTACGTAAATGTTTCGTTGACAAGATAAACTTAAACTAATAAATTTTGAGCTGAAAATATACAGAGAGATTTATAGAGAGAGAGAGAGAGAGAGAGAATAGATTTTCATGATTAGTAATTTGTACCGCATTTCGTTTGCGTTTCAGCTGCTTAAACATTTAAGAATGGAAAGTGTACACAATGTGGTTAAATTAATTATTTAATTAAGGGTAAACATACATGTAAAAAAATCATTGGCACAAGTTGCAGTCAAAATTAACAATTAATTAAGTAAGAAAACAAAGGAAATAGCTGTTATAAAAAAATTAAATTTTTTTTTGCCTCTGTTAAGTTTGATGAATGAAAACCAAAAACAAAATACGTTTTTGCACAGTGGTTCGAAACAACTTATTTTAGAAATTGAGAATACTTTTGGTTCAACTTAAACTAAAACATAATTCTTTAGATATTTATAATAAATGGAAATTTTGTAAGTGCACTTTGTGGCGGTATCTGGCATATACAATATATATAAAAATTAATATAATTATTCATAATTCAACAAACAACAGTAACGTGTGGCAGCCACACACAACCAATCTGTAAGTGTGCATGTGGAAATGATCACATCTCTCTCAGGCAGCGAGAGCAATTGCAATAATGATAATCACACCAATTACAATCAGGCACAAAGTGAGCAAATCGTTGGGTGTAATCAGGCCCACGGTGCAGGCGACAAATACGTGCTCGAGTGTTGTCAAACCGCCTCGTGCCGCGGCGCCACCAACTGCTGCTGCAGCTGCTCCTTCTGCTGGTGCCACAGTGCGTACTTCACCAAAGACAGACAGCGCCTTGGAGCTGGTGGTTGGCTGCTCCTCCTCCTCCTCCTCAGCCGCCGCCGGAAGTCCTTTGCGCGTCTCACTTACATCGCCACTGCTCTTGCCCTGCTTCTCCAGCGGTTCATTCTCATTACGTGCTGAAGTATCGTTAATTGGTATATCATCATCGTTTTCGCTGTCGATCGATTGGTTGGCTTCATCGGCTACTGGTGTCTGGTGTTCTGCTTCCATTTCTTCTCCCACTTTGGTTTCATAATTGAGTTTCACCTCGGAAATGCTTAGGTTGAGTGCTGGGGTCTCGTAAACGATGCTCTTGTGGCGTGGGAACTGCATGACAGAGTCGCATTCGTCCAGACTCAATTCGTTAAATTCGGTTGCGTTAGGTTCTATCTGTTCTAGTATTTCTTCAGTTTCTTTCAAGCTTAATTCTACCTCTTCCAAAACAAATCTGCAATCATTTAGTAAGGTTTCGTCCAGTTGTTCTTCGTCATATTTTTGTTTGTTAAGATTTTTTTCGTCAAGATGTTCTTCGTCCAGTTCACTTTCGTCAATTGTATCTTCGTTCAGTTTTCTTTCGTTAAGTGTTTCTTCGTCAAATTTTCTTTCGTCCAGTGTAATTTCTTGTATCTTTAATGTCTCACACGCTAATTTGTAAACCTCTTCGCTCAGACTAATGGCTTCGTCAAGTTGCACATCACTTTCCAGACTTTCTTCAGATTCTTCGGTATCCGTTGCTTCGCTTGAACTAATTTGTATCTCAATTACAATATCTTCCTCAAGACTATCATCTGTGAGAGCATCTTCCTCAATTCTTAGCTCTGTTACCCCACTAAATTCTTCAGAAACTTCTACACTCTCCGCAGCTCTTTCGTTCAGTTCAAGTTCCTCTCTCAGGCTTTCTAGCAGCTCTTCTTCTGTGGGCAAACGTGGAAAACCATCCTCCCTAGCATTCAAATCTCGAACTCTCACTGTTTTGTCCGTATCCGTTTGCTCCTCTTCATCGGTGGTGGACTCTTCTGATGCACTGATGGACACCTCTGAGACATAGTGTTCGCGCACCTCAAAGCGACTGTTGTAGGTTGTCTGCAGTTCCAGCGAGGCATTGGCATGTTGATTTTGATTCCCACCCAATGGATAGTCTGTGAGGCTAACATTACCAGAGTCGGGATTGGAAGAGACTTCTTCCTCTAGAGAACTCAATGAATCAAAGTGGGTTTCCACGTCAACAACTGCCTCTGAAAGAGTGGATATCTCTGCCTCCTCTTCCAAGACCAGTGGCTGCTCGTCATCCATCACAATGCGAATTTTACTCGCGTAGATGCGATTAAAGTTGGGCGAAAGCTTTAAGGAGTTATCCTCCATGTCTTGATCCACATCCTGCTCTTGTTCGGGTATCGTTTCTAGCTTATAATTACAAATACTACTACAATTGCTAGCACTATCATTAGAGGATGTGTTTGAGGATGTGGGGCTGGTAGTAACATCGCTTGCAACATTCAAAACTCGATTAGTAGCGGAGGAGGTAGTAGCTGTTGCTGGGGGCATAGCGGGAGCATTAGTAGTGGCGGATGCGGAGGCGAAGGCGGTGGAGGCTGTGGAGGCTCTGCGGGCAGCGGCGGGCGATCCTTGGGCATCTCCTTTACCTGTGTGCTGCTGCTGCTGCTGCTGCTGTTGCTGTCGATTCTTCCTTTGTTTGGGCTGCTCTTCGATGCCAAAAATGGCAGCCAGCTCCTCGCTGGAGTTGTACTGCGACGGCGATGAGGATGTGCCTCGCACGGGCGTCAGCTGCAGCGGCTGTGGAGACACGGAGGAGCACGAGGCGGTTGTCTCCGGATTTGTCTCCCGTAGGTTTGTGGTGCAACTGCTGATCGTATTCGTATTATTGGTAGTGCTCATGGTGCTATTTGTGGTGTTATTCGCTGTGGTGGACTGCACATCGTACGATGTGGTGCTGAATGTCTTGATGGGATCGGTGCTGGGTGCATGATAATCGCTGCTCTGTGACTTGATGTAATCGCTCGAGGAATACGGATTGAAAGAGGTAATGCTCGAGGACAATAGGCGACTGGCAGTCGATGGACTCGATGATTTGGCCAAGCAATCGCTGCTGCTGCTGAAAGAGCTCGCTGTGGTGCTCACATTCGGTGGACAACTGCTGCCGCCTCCACTGTGACTGTTGCTGTTGCTGCCACTCGTTATGCTGGGGGCAGTGGTGCGTTGATCATCGGTGGTGGAGCCTGAACCCGCTGTGCTGCCCTTCGCCTGACGCTCACACTCCTGCATTATTTTGTCAATCTCCTCGAGCGTCTCTGGAACGGTAGAAATGAGAGTGGCATCAGCCCCAGCAGCGTCGGTGGCTGGTGCAGCGTTTATATTACAGGCAGCAGGCAGATTATCGTAGTCCGGTTGCGGTGCCTCCGCCAGTTCGCTCAGCTGCCGCATGCAGCGGCGCGCAATATGCTCCATCTTCTCCGATTGTATGGGATCCAGTTTTTTGATGAGGTTCGGCATCACTAGATGCTCCGTCTGGGCTGCTCCTGTGGGCTGCTTCACCTGCCGCGCCTCATGGACTATCACGGGTGGCTCTGTCGTCACAATATCCTTCAGGATCTTCTCGCACACGGCATTTGCCGCCTCGGACACCTCATCTATGGCGCGTATGAGTTTTCCCTCCTTGTGGAGCTTCCTTTGTGGTTGCATCTGGTATTCCTCCTCCTGTCCCGCATCGGGCAGATTGTCCAGCAACATTTGGCCGCATCTCTTGGCCGCCTTGGACACGGCATCGATCTCTTGCAGTTCATTCTCAAGTTTCTGCTGTTCGGCATTCAGTTTGGGCCTGGCTGCTGTTATCAGCGCCTCCCTGCGCAGTTCATGAAGTTCTTGGCTCAACTTAAGGCTGCTCGCTTGGGCATCCTGCGCGATTTTGTTCAGCGCATCATCGAGGTGCGGTTCCGGTGTGAGACTCTTTCGTGGCGCGGCCACAGGCGGTGCCTTGGGTGCTTCCTCCTTGCTGATCAAACGCTCTGGCAGATGGGCAATGGCACCGCCCTGACTGGGATGACGAAAGGGTATGGCATGGGCTTTCTTTTGCACCGCTTCCATCTCCTCATCCTGGGCTTTCAGTTTTCGCAGAAGATCCAACGTCGCTGGTATGTCACTGGTGGCCTCGGCCTGCAGATTCGACATGCTGCCCGCTCGCTCAATGCTCTTGGTCAGCTCCATGTAGCTCCTGAGATCTCCACCCGATGGTTTGGCTGCATCTCGATGGATCAGATTGTAGATATTCGCGGACTGAGTCCGTGTGGCTCGCTGTTTCTTTTGCATGGGATAGTGGAAGCTTGATTTGGGTCCTGGCGGATCCTTGCGCAGCGCACGCACTGCCAGATCGTCCTTCACGATGTCCGGGGAGGTGCTCTTCTTCTTTTTGATCACTCGTATGGGTTCCACGTGCAGATAGTCCGACTGTGGGGCAGGCACAATGGGACCCACCGGTATGCCAAACGGTGGCTGCCGCTCAGACGAACGATGCTGCAGATTCGCCAGCTGCAAGTTCCTGTAGGCCACATCATCCCGCACTGGATCTGGCTCGCCTGTGGGGGAGTCCTCATCATCATACTCATCCGCATGGGCCAGCGCGAACTTCTCAAAGTCACTCGGAGTGGGCACACGCAGCTTGGGCGCGGCAGGAGGCTCCATCTGTGGCATCTCTGCTTTTGGTTCCTGTGGCTCTGTGAGTCCCAGACTCTTGTAAATGGCCTCCAGCTCATTGATGGCCTCCTCCAAGTTGGCTGGCTTCTTGCGTGGGAAATACACAGGCGCCGCAGCGGGCAGGCTCTGCTTTCTTTCGGGATAGACTGGCGGTGGTGCCTGCTGGTGTTGCTCTCGCTTCTCCGCTACATATTCCTCGTATTTGTTGGGCAAATCCTCGCCAGATCTACGCTGATAATGATGCGGCATGGAGTTGGTCTTGTGTACAACATCTCGATGCCTGATTTCCACATAATTTGGTTTAATCTGCAGACTGCCGCACACCACAGTATCCTGATCAGGCAGCGCATTGACAGCGGGAGCAGGCGCCGCCGTTCTCTTGGGTTTCAGCACCTCCGAATACATGGGCATGGGATATCCGCCACGCATTTCGCTCAAACGGGAGCTGGAAATGGAGCGGGGTTTGAGTATGGGCTGTGGTGCAGCCGCTGCCGCTGCTGTGGGTAGTCCACTCTTTGAGGTTCTCAGCATTCCACTGGAGGGTGGTGTTGCCTCCTGCTTGTCCGCCTCCATCATGTGTATGGGCTTACGGGAGCGCGGTGTGGCATCTGCCACGTAGTGAAAATCAATGCCATTTGGTAGGGACTGCTTGCCAGGATTGGCATTCCGCTCCGAGCGAGTGATGAAGCGTCGATGATGCTGCTGTTGGCTCACTGGCGGCGCACTGGCTATCGAGGAGCTGGGCTGAGAGTTCAATGAATGCACCGATTGATAGTGCGGCGCTGGCTGCCATATTCTATCGTCCGACACACACCTTCCACTGTGATCAAAGGCATAGGAAACGGGACGCAAATCGCCCGAGCTGGAGCCCACGGCATGCACACGTCGCAGTGGATCACGTGGTGGTGGCGGCGGTGGCAGTGGCTTGCTCTGCATCCTGCCATTCACATTCTGCAAATGGATGTGACTGTCGTAGCTGATGCTGCGCTTCCCATCGCTCTGAATCGTATTCTGCAGCGGCCTCTGCTGCTGCTGCTGCTGCTGCTGCTGCTGCGGCTGCTGTTGTGGCTGCCACTGGACATACGCGGCACTCGGCTGATAGATGGACAACGGCAGTGGCTGCGTTTTGTAGCGCTGTGAATTGGGCAGCGGTGGCACACCGCCATGACTCTGCTCTCCATCGCGTGAGAGTCGCTTGTAGTAGCGTTCGTTGCGTGCCGCACGACTGCGGCGACTGTTTTGCGACTGCGACGGGCACTGGGACTGAGCGGAGCCCTGCATCAGGGCGTGCCCGCCACTGTGGATGCTCTCGTCGCTGCGGTACTTGGAGAAGGTCGAAGAGTTCAATGAGATCAGCTCCTCCTCGGCGCTGGAGTGATGCACGCCCGGGGGTTTCCTCTGCGCAGAGCGGGACTTGCCAGCCATGTGCTGTGGGTGTGGCTGTAGCTGCTGTTGCATGAGTCCCCGTCTGTCCAACGAATTACTCATCGAACGATGGTAGTAGCTTGGTCCTGGTTGATTTTGGTAATACGGCTCCGGCTGCTGCTGTATCGTCTCCACTGGCAGGAAAAACTCATTGTCAATGGAGTGGGAGGGATGTGGTGGTGGCGGTGGCGGCGCTTGCTCCTCGTATCTGCTGCTGCCTCTGGAGGCAGTGGATTTCCCTGGCTTTCCCTTGGGCTTGCCACTGCCCGTCGACTGTCGTTGGGTGGGCACAAAGCCGGCCTTGCGATCCTCCTCACTGGATGACGGACTGCACTCTGCTGCATCCTTTTTCTTGCCTCGAAATAGTCGGCCAAAGGACCATTTCTGTTTGTGGGACAACTGCTGGGAGGAGCCTCCGATGCTCCCACCATGATTGCCCCTCAATCGATCCATCTGCTGCTGCTCCTGCTCCTGTTCCTCCTCTGCTGCTCCTGCTGCTGGCTGATAGTTCTCCTCGTAATTCTGGGTATAATGAATGTCCGCTTTGGTGGATATTAGTTTCGTATCGTTGTGCCGTTCATCTGTTAGCTGCAGCTCCTTGGGCAGCGGCAATTGTGGCCGCCAAGTGGTCTGAACAGTCTGCAAAAAAGCAAAAAGGAAATACAAAGATTAGTTCTATTTTTTTGCTCAACAGCTTAAACGGAATCGAAGATAATTTATGTGTAAACATTATGTTTTATTTGCACTTAAAGGGTAGGCAGTGGGAGCTGAGAGGACAGGGGAAACTTGATTCATTGGAAACTTAAGATAAGATTAGGTCTGAAAGGTCTTTTGGGAGATAAGACAGCGAACAAATAGTCCGCGAGAAACTTTAACGATCTTTTGTGGCTGCGTTTGTATCTGACTGATAGTTGTGTGAGCTTTTAACGACCTCAGCGCACATTTACATGACAACTAGAAATACAAGAAATATATGATCTTAACTGGAGCTTAAGCTAAGAGGGTCGTTGGTCTCTCATGGGCATGGATGAGAGGCTGTAAACTCTTTGAAGACATGATCTTTGTGGCTCTAAAATACTTCTATATGGACAACTTTCTTAGCATTCAAGATTAATATTCCTATTCGATTTGTTGGCACTTTTTCTAAACCTTTTCTTTTGCCTTTTTTATGCACGTACTTTTTATTCATTCATAAAATTTGCATACAGCTCCCACGCGTTGCTCAAAAGTTGACTTCAATGCAGAGCGGAAGAGGCTCATTACAATGATAATTATCCACACAATTTGTACATTTAGCAAAGCTCTTGGCAAGCTGACTTAAGAAAGGTCTTATCTGTGAGTAATTGTTGGTTGTCTGAGGCATTCCTGGACCCCATTTGCTGGCACTATTTTATGATCCATTAAAGCTCTTGCCAACACTTGGTACTCATTCGACTGTCGCTTATTCATCGACATACGAAAAACTGTTTAATCTTATCAGCAATTCAGCTTTTTTTTTGCTAATTAATTAATTTAATTAGACAGCCCTCTCCCACAATTCAATTTCAATTTCTATTTCATGCCACGAATTTTGTTTCTTTTTTGTTTTTGGCGGATATTAAGCAAAAATAAACCAAATTGTGTGTGAAATGTCGAATTTAGGTCTGTTTCTTTTTAAAGGGGGAGCGAATATAATTATGATATTTGTTTATACAGAAAAGCTCCCCCTGTCTCTCTCTCTCTCTACAATTCGAGGATGCGTGGGGGATAGGCTGTGTAGATCTCTGGATGCATCATTTCCGTTGCTGACGCCATTGAAAATATCATCCGAATAATATGAAGCAGATCAGGCGACCAACTGCTGAAGCAATCGAACAACGCAAAGGGCAACACTTGTCTCTGGCGTGGAGTGGAATATAAACAAAAATAACAAAAGGAAACATAAGCATCAGAAGAGAGCTTATTGTTTGTTGTTGAATGACATTCGATATGGCCGGATACTCGATGTGGTTTACATATGCAAACGAAAGACCAAGATCCACACTTAAATTTGTCATCGCCAATAACCCACTCCATGTGGAAGTTATGGCTGATTGAAAGATCACTATAAGATGGAAGTTATGGCTAATTGAAAGTTCATTCCATGTGGCAGTTTCCATGTGTTGCAAATGCAAAGATCACAGATGCATAAAGAATATCACTTGAACAACGATTGCATCGAATTTGATGGCAAAGATCGCAACGTTCCCCCTCTTGAGACTGTTCAAACTTTCATAAAAACGAACACAAAAATGTTGAGAACTTTTCAACAAAACTTCTGCCCATCAAACATGTCATGTCTTGCGGTCTTGTCAGGCACTGATTTACGAATGGAAATTTGCCCCTAAATACATTTTTGTTCTCCGTTTGCTGCCTCTGAAACGTGATTCAGCATCTGCTTAAAGTTATTTTATAGTTTAAATTTATAAACTATATTTATGTAAATTACATGAGAAATATTTCGCTAGGGGTTAGAGGAATTTATGGGTCTCCTACACAGCTGCGTAATGTCGGGCATTTTGCCAGTAAAAAAGTTTTGAGAAGAAAAAAGACCTATATAGAGGCTGAAAATCACTCATACGCACGGACCGCAGCCACGTCCGAATCTATGGCGTAAGCCGAACCAGAAAAAAACAACAATAGAAACGTATATCAAACGTATGCCGGGGGAAACTATCTATAAATAATCACACGCCAACTCCAGGCTGCGCGAAAAAAAAGACGAGAATCCACACAAAAGGCATTCGGATTCCCCAAACTCAAATGGCGAATCCCCAAAAACAAACCAAAAGAAGAGCAAAAAAACACTGTGGAAAAACTTATAAATAAAACGGATGTGTAAGAAACAGTACGGGAATTATGTGTGCGATGGCTATAGCTACTATAACTCAGATAAAATCCGTTCTGCGATCCCATACGAGGCCGCTTTCGAAACGAACGATTCAAACCGACACGGGCACGGGCTTTTTCTTGACTGAAAGTAAAGGAAAAACTGTGTGTGGCGGCACACAGTTCGATCCCAATGCGATGCGGATCCAAAAGCTTTACACACAAGAAGCTCCCTCCCTCTGGACGTAAGAGAGCAGCCGAAAGAACTTAAGAGAGCTACAGGCAAGTGGAGGAAAGGGGTGGGTTGGGTTTAAAGAGAGAGCGCAGAACTTTACATCGAAGGCGTGATATGATGTAGGGCGGAGTGTAGCGTAGGATTCCCTAGGGCACAAATCTCAATTAAGTAAACACAAAATTGAAATTAAATTGATTTTTTCCCTTTAGATTTTGTTTGTATTTACGATCATTAAAAGTGTATTAGTAGTGAGTGGAGCGAAGGGTAAAGTCAATGAACTGTTAGGCGCTCTAATTAAGACTGAAAAGTACTATAGATAAAACTAATGAAGAAAAAAAATCAACTCAGGTGAAGGCGTTGCCAAGATCCACCCTCTCTCCCTAGCAGTAAAAATGTGTCACCTTTTTTTCTGAAACGAGAACGAGTACGACTGTCTGTCTGTTTGTTGCCCGATTAACAGCATCATTAATGTCAAGATTCATTTTGGTTCTGCCTCGGAACTCAACTTCTGGGGTTATGAATGTTTTCCCCCAAAAATAGCCGCCGCATAGGCTCTCTATAATGCCGATCGAAGATTGCTCTACTTTTGTCAAATAAATATGCCAGAATGAATCATTTCACCGAAATTTTACCTAATGCAATTAACTTGAGGTAAAAAAAAAACAATCTAAAACAAAACGAAAATATTTAGACAGCTTGGAAAACAGAAACCGAAAGAAAGAAAATCAGCAAAAGAACGATTCGAGTGCTATGCGGAAGATGTTTGTGCTTCGAAGGCAAAAACTAAAGTGCATGCCGCACCGTAAGTGGGTGAAATCTAATATTAGATAGACATTTTGTAGATGCTACCTATATATTTAGAGTGGAATCCGAATGTAACAGGCAGATATGGGTCAGAGTATCTCAGGAAATTTGGTGAGTCTTCTTTCCACACCTGAAAGCCAGCTGCAACCTTGGCTGACAAAATTCTCGGAGAAAAGAAATGTTTTCGCTCTCGTTTATCGAATAAAAATTAATTTTAACTGAATTTTGGCTTATTCACTCTTGATTTTTGGCAGCTGCCCGAGCAATTGAAAATGTTAATGAACTATAACTCGATTTTGCCAAAATATATATCAATAAATTGAAATGCAAGTTTAATGACTTTTAATTTTGTGAAATTTTCAAACAAACTTCAAAGCGAAACAAACTCTCTGGCTTGTCTGCTAAATTATTTACAAAATGTGGCAAACATCCGCTTGCAAAAGTCCATCTCCATCTCCATCTCCAATAAAAAATAAGCTGAAATTCCGTGGAAATATCTGTGTCAGTGTGAAGATTATCGCACATATTATGCAAAAGAGGCAGAAATGAAGAAACATTTCTGACAGCAGCGGCAACAAGTGGTTTTTTCGCTTGGTTCGGGCGCTACACTGTGGATTCTTTCACTTCTAATCTCCCAACAAACGACTGTCTCTGTCTTCTACTGAAACTTCTCCAGCTCCAGCTCCACCTCCACCGAAGCGTGCATAATCTTTACTAATTTCTCGTGTCAGTAGAAAGGGTCAATGACAGAACTTCTCCTCGACCGTTTCCCTCATTCCCTGGAAAACTTTGGGAAAAACCAACCAACTTCTCCCCCTTCTTTTCGTACCGTTTTTCATTATTATTTATGCACAGCACGTGTTGCATTTCTGTCTGGACGATCGGTGGAGGGTGTCTACTGTTGTGGCAGCTCTCTAAACTGCAGCTGAAACTTGTGGCAGCTCTCTTCTAACTGCTGCCGTTGCAGCTTGTGGCACTGCCTAATGACGAGTGCGTGATATTGTTGCTATTTGTCTGTGCTCAGTTGTTCCTATTGTTGCGCCGGCTGCTGTAATGCAATGCCTTGCGTGAGTGCGCCGCGGGGTAGGGCAGGGGAGCCACACATTCGAACCAGGAAGTAAATTCAGTTTTTCTCGCATAATTATGCATATTTTTTCGGGCTGTTCGTTTTTTTTTTCTACATTAAAAGCAACCGAAAATATGTGAGAATTTGTTATGTTAATAAAAGGGTTTCAGGAGAGGGCTGGAAAACAGTTTTTAAAGGTGGATTTTTCTAGTGATAATACTTAGGTTTCAGCTCAAACTTTAGGCGGACTATGTAGTAATTTCCTATGACTTTAAGCGTACCAAACTTTCTTCTACAATTTCCAAACGAACTTCATGCACTTTCGGGCAAACTTTCAGCTATCATTCAATCAATATTTTATCACTTAAACGCCAATCGATTGAGCCGTCATTTAGTTGACTGAACCTGTTTCCATTTACCTTTTCTTCATTCATACAAAAAAAGAAATCCAAAAATCCCACGACACCATATCGAATAACATAATGCTTACGCAAATCCCTTCAACAGTTTCGCGTAATTATGCAAATCTCTCTGTCTTTTATCAGACCCCAAACTAAATACTACAAATTAGTTGGTTTTCCATGTCAATCCTCTAACACAAATAATCTTATATGACATATAATTTTCATAAATTTAAATGGATATTCACCACCTGCTTGTTAGGAATTCCCAAAAGAGGAGAATGGAGCTGAGCGGCTTATGAAACGCACATTTCGGAGCAATTAAAAATCGATTTACATGCGAGAGTATCAAATGCTGATCTCTTAGCGTCTCAGCAAAGAGTCAGCCCTCTGGCGTTTGGATTTTCGTTGAAAATTAATGACTTCCAGTGAAAGTTGTTTTTGTATAACAAACACCGCATCGCATGAAAAGTGTAAACCAATAGACTGAGACTGAGAGGCACACACGCGGCACCCACAGAGCCCAAGATCTTTTTGGTCAAAAAGTGTGTTTCTCGAGGAAAGGTCATTGGCCGGCAGCAGCAGCATTTGAAAATGAAAGCGATGGGACTTCTTTTTTCGTTGGTTTTGTGGTTAGGTCTATGCGTGCGGGTATAATATGCAAAATATGGCAGCCACGCAGAATTTCTAATATTTTATATGCTTAAAGAAATTACACGAAAGAGAGTGAAGTGCTTTTTATGCCCATGGGTGGGCTTGGGGGCTATCAGGAAAGTATTTTCTGTTTTCATGGTCTGGTTAATGTTTTTTTTTTATGGAGAGTGGCAGATAACTTACAAAATCATAAACAAAAATGTTTGCCAAAATTATGAAGTAACGAAATTTTGAAAAGGAAGATAGGCAAAAACTACTTTTAAAAATAAAAAATTCAAATCTAAACCAAGGGTATTCTTTTTTCATCAAAAACCCTTCGTTGTTTAATTCTGTGTCTGATCGGTGCGGTTATTTCCTCCTCCAATTAACACTTTTACGCCCAAGATTGAACTGAAAGTTCAGCTACAGTGAAATGAATTGATTTTCTGCCTCAGTTCTGTTCTTTAATTAACACCCTGACATATTTGTCTGCCTTTGTGTTTGTGTAAATTCTTCTGAGGCAATTTCCTTATAGTCAAAGTCTTTGAGAAATCTTTAAGCAAAGTTTATTTTACTTTGACGTCAAGTCGTATAATTTTTATGATCTGTGAGGCCCTACAGAGACGAAGAAAACTCCATTAAAGACAGATTCTCTCATACAAAGCGATTTTTGTTACAGTTCCAACAGAGCGAAACATTTTTACTGTAAGAGAATGCATTTTTCGTTGTTGTTGTTTTGTTTTTTTGCACGCTTTGAAGTCGCTTTAACTTGTTGGTTGTTTGTTTTTGCCTTGTTGTAGTCAGATTAACAAGCCATTAACACGTCGCAGTCGCCGTCTCAATCTCTGACGAAAGAAAGACCTGAATACTCTCAGACCCGAGACCTTGACCCACGCCCAGAGCTTCCAACACAATTAAGCGGAGAGGAAAAGACACAAAAGAGTTATGGAGCGGCGCTTCCCAATGTCATTTGGGGCGGAATTAATTATGGATTTGTTTAAGTCAATTGTTTAAAAATGATACAACAATTCGTGGATTCTGTTGGAACGCCAGAAAACACACACACACACACACACACAGACAGCCTAAAACGTGTGCATCTTCGTGCTGTGTTATTTGTACGTCAGGTATTTCCGTAATATCTGTACTCTACACGAAATGGTTTTTGCCATGGCCCAAAAAAAACCGAAACGAGTAAAAGATTCACATCATCAGATTGTTTATAATGAAGATGAGTATATGTACAATTGAGCAGCACACAAATTGAGACAGCTGCCAAATTGTGGAAGATGTTGGGAGCGTATTTGGAGGTGCGTTTTCAGTGGAGATTTTTTCTACGAAAATTTGACTGTGAGTGTGGAAAATCAGTGGTGTTTTGGATCTAGATCTGCTTTTACTTTTACTATTCTCTCGGTCTGCTTAGACATTTAAAAAGTTGACGAAACCTCTGCCAAAAGAGTGACCAGTGACTAGTTATTAAGCACCTATTTCTTCTCACATCTTTCTGGGTTTTTCCTCCTTGTCTTTCCACATTCTCTTCATAAGTAGTTCTCCTACATTTTGAGGTTTTGTTAATGTTTATTTTAAAAATTCTTATTTTGCAGCATATTTCCTATTCAATTTTCTTTACTTTTATGCAAACACAGACAATTTTCTTTACTTTTTTGAACAGACGAACAATTTTTCTTTACTTTTTCGTGCAAAAATAAAGAATCAAAGCGAGAATATACTTTTGGCAGGCCACAAAATGTGCCAAAAAAATTATAGAAAATATATAGAAACACTCTATATATATAGGATAATGCCGGCACAGGCTTTGGCTGTGTATATACCTGAATGATTTGGCATGTCTAATGAATGATTCACTTTTTGAGTTGTTCGTTGGTGGGGAACCTGATTTCTGTGCGATCTGAGGGCAAGGCCAAGTTTAAAGCAAATAGTGAGAGGAAAACAAAGATTGGCATGAGCTCAAGAATCAACATAAACCCATAAAAATTGCAAGTAATTTCATGCAACAGAGAGAGAGAGAGATCGAGTTGAGCGGCTTTTTGTGGTCAACATCCTTGCGGAAGCCGGCATTTTACATATCCGCTGGACAACAAAATATCTGAAAGCCACCGCTACAAAGCCATAATTGAATGGCAAGAGATGATTACGGGGTTGAACACTGTGGGTACACTCTAGCAATCTTCACAGTCAATGGATGCCAAACAAACTGTGAACAGACCCACATACAGATACAACAAACACAAATTGGATCGGGCGACAGACAGGCTCTGACAGGTGGTCTAGATTTGTATGGCCCAAGGTTCGCTTCAAGCCTTCATTCTGGATTAGTTGCAATTATTGTGGCCTCTTGACATTCTTCTTTATGAAAGCCAACAGTCCAAACATTCCACACACATAGCCCAAAGCAATGGCAATTCCCATCTGCACCCGTACGCACTTATCGATTTTTGTGGGCTGCCCCTTTTACTGACATCGATTTGTCATCAAAAGGCACAAAGATACATCATCGAACTTGCCCTTAAAGGGCTTCCAATTAAATTGAGGCACAGACAGGCGATATATTAACGAGTTAAGAGCAATAAACTAAGGGTTAAAAAACAAAAGCGAAAATAAAGTTCAACTAATTAAAAGACAGAGACGGACGAGCAGTTGGATATTTGATTTTGGTTTGGGTTTTGTTGTTTTTTGGTTCAACCTTTTTTCCACTTAATTGTTATTGAACTTAATTGGATTTTGGAATTACTTGAAACAACAAAAGTATCGTAGAGGTCTAGAGGCCTATAAACGAGCAACAGAAATTGGCTTGGAGGGGGTTTAAGGCAACAGCTGTCATATGAGGGCATTTCGAGGAATGGCACGGATCGTATGGGAGGTCTAAGGGAAATCAAGGGAACCAACAGACACATCGGAAATCCAAGAAAATGTAAGAAAAAACCTGCATAAAACCAAGAAATCAAAATACAAAAATTGTTTTCGTTTATGTAATTGTAATTGTAATGCATCGAATATTGCTTCATTGGAGGTGCTTTTTTTTCTGTTGCTCATTTTTCTATTGAAAGATTCGAAATGGTATCATAACAGAAATTGTTTACGAACAATTCGCGGTGAGGCAGCGAAAATGCAATAAAAGTGGCGGCAGCCACACGGGTCTGGTGTGGTCTCTAGGTTGCTGTGTAGAGTATAAAAGCTGTAGAAATAAGCCAATGAAGCAAACCAAAAGTATAGTGAAAACATGCTACAGAAGAAGATAGAAAATATTGGAATACTCAGATATACACAGTGGAAACAAGGAAAACGTTCCAAAGATGAAACAAATCTATCTAAATCCACAGAAAATTAAAAGGCAATGGACAAACAGTAGCTAAAACGAAATTCAGGGAATACAATGCCCTACGAATATTTCTCTCTACCAAAACATGTTTATCGAGTTTCTAGATCATGTCCCATCTTTAGATATCAATCTGTTCTTTTGATTTCCCCATTTCATTGCAACACACGCTGGACCACACGCAACATTTTCATTTTCTTTCTTCGTTTCTCTAGTATTTTTCCACTTAAACGCAAAAGATTTATGTACTCGTTTTTGCTCAACGGATCACGTAATAAATTTTATTATGACCACAAAATTGAGTCGGGGCAACAGCAAAATTAGAGTAAATATAAACAATGAAAAAACACTTGGAAAATGTTTGAAATATTTAGCCATACATCACAAAACAGAACTCTGGCTTATCGTTTATAAACGTAATTATTATTAGTAGTTTTTGTTCCTGATAATTAGCACGATTATTCATTGCATTGCATATGTATAAAAACATATTTTCCCTTTTATCTGTGGAACAAAGAAAACAAATCAAAAATGCCATTTGAAATGCCATTCAAAATGGGAGACAGCGTCAGACCTCCCTCCCAGCCGTACATAAAATATACAACAATTACACAATGCTTTATGGTACGAAAACATGGGCCCATAAAAAAAAAGTCCATTTCATCAATGTCAGAGAGGCAGCGAGATATTCCCTGTAGATAGAGGCGGCCCCAGCCACCACTCTCCACTCTCTACCGATCTCTGCCTCTACCTTCCACTGTCTACCGATCTCCTACCACTGTTTCTCCCCTCCTACCCTCCGCTGACATGTGTCATGGGTCCATGGACATGGGGCATCAAAAAATCAGCATATGAAATGGTATTTTGTTGTTGTCCAAACCTCAAACACGTGCGGCACAAGCCACAGGCCACAAGAGAGTGTACAGAAACACACATTCGGAGTGCTTTAATCGAACATAATTATGGCCATTAACTTAACTTAACTTTTTTTGGATTTGACGTATTTCTTAGCCAACAATCGAAGGTCAATCCATTGGGGAGTAGCAGAGTTGGGGCATGGCAATGGCGGGGCCTTGTTCATGACTCTCTCGTGCGGGCCGAGCATTTGCATCGATTAAATTAAATGTAGATAAAATAGAAATATAAATAGAAATATACTCCGTATTAATTGCTTGCCTAGCTCGATTCATGGCCTGGCCTCAGACAAAAACAAGTTTTCCTCGTGTGTTACGTTTCTAGAGTTTCCATTTCCATTTTAACTTGGAAATACTATACGCCTTAACCGGCTGATTAGTTCCGAATTGTAGTTAAAACTTGGGGTTCCTCAGCGTGGAAACTGTTTTTTTTTTTATGGGAATAACGCCTTCGATAAAAACACCTCAATAGATCCGACACGACTCCTCGTTATGGTTGAGGGAGCCACGTTTTCGGGGCCACGCCTTTTGGCGGCATTGAACTTCAACCTCTTAAAATATTCAAATTATAGATAAGAGAAAACCAAAAGCCTTTGCCGCTCAAAACAATTGATAGGCCATGAAATGGGGCCCCCGTCAAAAGATAAATCATCCATGAAATGCATTTAGGGTTGAGTTTAGCCAAGGGAAAGGCATCAATCGGTATATTCCCCTATAAAAAGAAGTCATGCCCCTCAAAGAAAATGCCTCTGGGAGTAGCTACCCCAAGGAAATATTATTGTAGGTGTAGTTTCCCCCCAAAAGAAAATGAATTTGGTGGATGTTCACCATGGAAAAATACAGAAAAACCAAATCCGTTGGAAAACTGAAAGAAACAAAAGAAAACAAGTAGGAAAAACAGGTAGGAATCAGGAACAATCAGGGAAATCAAGTGGAGGAGTGCCATCAAAAAGTATACACTTTTGATTCTTTCTTTTCAAGGAATTACTACAGATTGCTCTTCTCCCTCTCGCTTTTCTCCATCAGGGTTTCTTCAGGTAGCTCAGCCTCAGTCCTTCCTCAGGGTGTGGTTCCCATTGTTTTGCATCAACCTCAATAAACCTCAGTCGAATTTGAACTGTTTCAAAAGGTTCAAAGGGGTTGCATGCCATTTAATTGCGTGTTTCGGTGCTTCGGGGACTTAAAGGTAATTAAATTGATACATATTTCATGTCCAAAGGAATGTCCAAAGGAATGCGGAATAATAAGGAATTATATGGTCAACGCCTCAATAAACAATTCACAAAAACTACAGCTCAACGGCAGAGGGACGAGCGGACTTCTACAACATAAATAAAAAGGAAGCGAGTCAAAAAAGGGGAGTGTAGGATTCAGTGTAAATAAAACCCAGCGGAATCTTAAACCGTAAATATAATGGAGACAGTGGCCAGCCGAGCCGAGCCTCAAAATTCCTTAAGGCTTAGCGCTGGTCAGTGAAAAAGAGATCAAATGGCAACGAACCCAAATTACCAGACGACATTTGAGCATCGAATACTCTAATTACATTTTGTGATTGAAAATCTAGAGCAAAACCATATCAATATCAGCAAAGATCTTGTTGCAGTCTGGTTTGAGGGAATAAAATGGAACAGAAATCAAAGTTCTAGCATAATCTTTCAGTTTTCAATAAAAAAATAATAAAAATACAAATAATTCTGGAAAATATGTCGCATTTTTTTGGTACCAAACCGCCTGTCGTCTGCTATTGTTGTATGACTCCACTCCAGTGTCTGTGGCAACGGGAGGAACCTTATCGAGTGCCTGCCTGCACCAGCAGAGATCATTTGTCAATGTGTCAACTGTTGCTATTGTTTCTGGTGTCTGCCTGCCCCCTTCGTGTGGCATCTTCCACAATGTCTCGTCGCATATTTGAAATCTGAGCAATGGAAATTGAGTAATACCCTCCGACCGACTGAGAGGGGTCGGGACAGATTGGTTAGCCGAGATTAGCGGCCGAGTGATGCGGCATTTTATAATGGAAAGAATAAGAATGATGGGGCAAGTTAAGGGGATTGGCTTTTTGCCTTTGAAAATGAGTGGCGCAGGCAGCATCATGCGATGGAAAGATACACACACACATACTTTGGAATGTATCTTTTGACAAGGCCGGTTAGTGCAAGATTAGTGTTAGAATGGATGAAAAAGTCAAAGAGCACATAGATTTTAGAGGCTTTAATTAAGGATTGAAGCTTTGAAATCAGCCGAAAATTTGAGTTAAAGCTGAGAAGGTTTCCGCAAAGCTTTCATCTATTTTTAAGAAATTTTTGAAGCATTAATCACGCTTTTGGCAACATTTTTCTTCTCCAAAAATTATATTTTTACCGCTGTAACTATTATAATCTTCAAAATTATTTATCTTACAGCTATTTCTACATCTTTTTAACCAAATCATGACTTTAAATTAAACATAAAAGTGTCATTGAATAAACAACAATAACAATTAGGTAATGTCTCATTAATGTAATGAAATTAAACCATTTTTGGTTAACGAATTGCTGTGCACTTGACACCTGAAGAGTGTCGTCACCTGTCGCAGCGAAGCAAAACCAACAAAAAAACAGAGAGAAACCTTTCACAATGTAGCCCGAAATTGGTTATACAATTTACCATTTAATGGTAAATGGCTGGCACCCAAAAGGAGACTTAACATTGAACCATGGATAATTTCACACGATCCACACAAAAACAGACAGCAAAAGCCGCAGAGAAAGAGAGGAAAAAGACAGCAAAAGAGTGCGCAATAGACACCCAAAGAGAGTGGCTGATAGGTGGGAGAGATGTTGATGGGACACCCACCTTTTTTTTCTCCACAAACTAATTGCAGGTGGGCCTCTGTAAACGAGTGTTGGCGTTGGCCAAAAGCAAAAAATATTTCATACAATTTTCTGCTCCCATTGTGGTTTTTGATTTATGTTCAAGTATTTATTTTGACAACAGCAGGCCCAAAACGAGACTTTCAAAAGTGATCAGACGAGAGACGTTTTTGTGCAAATCATTTACCAAATGCGAAAATTGGGTTAATTGTAATAGTATTTGAACAGCAGTCCATAAACGGGACCCAAAGAATATTTGTGGCAGAGAAGTATTCAAAGTCAGAGAGAGAGAGAGAGAGAGAAACCGATCTGCGAAGCCTTGAAAATGCATTTGGGGTTTGCGGTTTTGAGGCCCAGCCCGAGATACTGAATGAAAGTCATCCACATTGTCTGAATGGTTGAGTAGATCCGCAGAGAGATGCTACTACTGTACAGAATGCTGATTAGAATACAGCAAAGAGTTAAAGATACGCTCAGGTAGGTAAATGGGCAAGTGGATCAGGTTTGCCCTGAAACTGCGGGGATGTCAGCGCTTTCTTTGTATTAGAAACAATGAAATCTGTCAGAAATCCAACCAATCTCTTATCAAAGAATAACGCTGCAAAGTAGCTGCTTTCATCGAAGATTGTAAGATTCTTCAACTAAAAAACTCACTTCTTTGAGCTACAAAAAAGAAGAATAATCCACTAAGATTTTCACTTCATTAAGCAAACTTTTGTGTAGAGAATGGACGGGCACCACCGTTAAATAGTTTCTTCTGTGCATTCTTTTCATTTTGGTATTTTCTGTAATTTACTTTGATTAAATGCATTGATCATTAAGCGTTCGTTTCGTTTCGTTTCGTTCTACCCAAACGGAAAACTAGTTTCTAGAACGGAGACCCAAAAGATAGCGGCAGCTTCCTGCCATCGTCAAAGCCAAAAACTACAGCAACAACAAAAAAAGCCATTTCGTTGAAGGTAAGCCACATTTTCAAAGAAAACACACAATGAACTAGAGGAGACACCTGCTGCTGGTCCAAGTCCAAGCCGTTAGCTGCCGCAAAAACACAATGGACCCCAGAGTCCAAGTCTTAGTCTTTGCCTCAGCCTCAGCCACTGCCTTAGCCCCTGGGTTGAATGAATGGCTGTGTGGCTATGTGGTATGCAACCTGTAGATATGCCGCTTTATAATTGCATGAACCGCTTGCCGCTGCTGCAGCCGCCTGACCCACTTTATTCACCGAAAAACCCAGCTCTTTGTGGCGGAGTTTGCTGCACCCGCAGCCCAAAAACAATCATTGACTTTGTATGCACGTAAATTAGTGGCAAGTATATCCAAGAGCCCGCATGTAAGAACCAACTTAAACTCTGTTGAACTTTAAACACACATTTTCCACAAAGTAAACCCTACTTTTCCATCAACATTTGACTTTTTCAGTCACTGAAAATTAGTTAAAATTCCCCTTTCCATCGTTCCCCTCTAAATTTAAGTTTTATTTCTTGCAAAACAATGGAGGCATTGCGCAAACGCATCTCGGGCTTCTTCTTCAAGGTGGAGCCATCGAATCCTGACGAACCAAATCCCAAGGAAATACTAGAATTTGTGGAGAAGCAACGGCGGGAGGAGCAAGAGAAATCCTTGGATGAAACCGGCTTCGGTATGGACCAGATCAAATCTTTGCCTAATCGTGAAACCCCAATAGATTCTCTGAACCAACCGAATCCATCGGATGAGGGTTTCCATTTGCCGCGTTTCTTGTGGCCGCAGGAGCCCACATCAACCAACTCGAAAGGCATCGACTACCAACTGGAGTTTGTCAACTTTGTGGAGCGCAATACACCCAAGGGTTTCCCCCAGAAACTCAACGATATGCTGCCATATATGGCCGTAGGTTTCGTTGCCTGGCCAGCCTATTGGCTGTATCGTGGCTACCAGTGGCAGCACAAAAGGAATACGGAACGGATTGGCTTCTATATACAAAGGGTGAGCAAAGAAAATTGTCTTAAAAGATGCTTTAATTAGAGAGAATAATATACAAAAATACGGACAAAGTTCTAGTAGTTTGCTGATATTTTCTGGGTTTTTAGTGGTTCTTAAAGATGTATCCATTCGCTTATATACAATTTGCATATATAACCAATGAAAATTCCTTTAATTTCGTCTCTTTAAAGACCCATCAACAGGCGAAACTCATTCAGGTGGCCATTCTGGCCGCAGGTCTCATGATGGCCTTCACGGGACACCATTCGGGCAACATACTAAAGGTCCACGATGTCGACTTTAAAAACAAGGAATCCGAGAATACTGCAGACTCGGACTAGCACCAAAGTAAGCCTGTTCATAGCACTCCCCTGTGAGTGTCTATCAAATATTTGATTCCTTACAAAATTCAGTAACCAACTAAAAAAATAATAATGGGGCTTTGGAGCTATTTTGGGAGTGTGAAAAGCTGGACAGTGAACCACATCTGGCGACCTGTGACGCCCATAGCACCTCAAGAAGCGGTGGTGCCGCCCAATTTGGGCGAAGACATACGACAGGTGGTGAATGACGAGGGCTTCGAGAATGCCTACGAAACGGTAGCACCATTTTTGATGGCCGGCTTGGGCTGCTGGCCGGGCTATTGGATATTTCGAGGGCTCGACTATCATACGCACAGGGCGCACATTCCATTACCCATCTACATAAATCAGGTGAGGCGTGAAGATCTTTGGACTTTTCTAGTCGTAACTGTTTTCTTTTTTTGTACTTTTTAGACCTTTTATCAGGCCAAAATATTGCAATTGCTCATCATTCTGGCTGGCACCTTTACCGTGCTCAACAGGCAGCGTGGAAAGCGTTCGAAGATGGTTCAAACATAACAATTTTCAGCTCCCAAACATGCAACAGAAGCCCCCATACATACATTTTGGCTACAGCTTAAGAATGCTTCCGTTTGGTATACCCCGCATCGAAAAAAATTAGAGATCTAAGCGCAAACAAATAAATTTCTGGTGTCTTTAATCAATCATTTCATTAAGTATTTTTTCAATCGCACATTTCAACATTGGACTTTTGATTTGCTTTAAAATGGATTCGTTATCAGAGCTTCTGATTGCGGCAATGTTGCTCATTGAATCCGAACGCAATCCTTTCTTCATTGTCGAGTCTCCACCGTTGAATCTCCCTTGCTGATCAATGAATCTGAGCTCAAATTCTTGTTTCTAATTGCGTAAAAATCACTCTTCATTTTCATATTTTCCATTGTCTTGACCAGCCCCGATTCGATTTTCATTACACGCACCTCCTGCTTCAATGTTCTGATCATTTCCGCCAATTGCTTGGGCTGGACCCCGTGGCGCATCAACTCAATGCAAATGCGAGCCGTTTCGGGTGTTAGTCCCGAATTCACACTGTCGAGCATGCCACAAAGCACATCCTGAATTTTGCGGTCCCTTTGGGGATGCTCCTGGCAGCTATTAGGCATTTTTCTGGCATAAACTTTCAGTTGAATTAGTCAACTGTGGTAAAAGGCAGGGCCTACTGATTTTGTTTGGAAATTTTAAAACAGATTTTGGTTTTGGATTACGTTTTTGTTTGTCGAGAAATATCTCGATCACAGGCACCCATGAGTTTTCACAAATCAGATTCCCATGTCAAAAGGACGCCAGTCGCCTAAAAATATCAGTCTCATTTGGCTGTTTGCTTTAACAACATTTAACATTTACTGTCCAGCAACGACAAACAGTTTTGCACAACAAATTGTAACAACAAATTTTAACAACAAAATTGTAACAACAAATTTTCAACAAACAATTTTGAGAAAAAAATTTTAACAACAAATTTTGATTTTCGATATAAACAAAAAAAACCACAAAGAAATTCAATTCGAAGACAGAGACTGCAGAGAACAATCGCAGACAGCATGCAGAGCTGTCCCAGTCCCACAAATGAAGAGCCCCAGGAGGAGGCTATACCTGCCGCAACTGAGGATGCTGAGGATGAAACACCAAAGCCCGCCGAATCCATGCTACAGAAGCTCTTCAACCGCCAGGAGTTCAAGTTGGCTTTTGCCAAGCATTTGAGCGTCCTCGATGAGTCCGATTCGGAAGACGATGAAGACTACGACGAAGACATGCAGCGTCTTCGTCAAGGCTTCTTCGACATTATGTCTCACTTTACGCTTCTAACGCATGAAGAGATTAAAGCCAGCGGCGGTGCACGCACTGAACAGGATGTCGTGCTTGAGATCCTTGACGATCTTCGCAGGCTGCGCATCGAGTTCAAGATTCCCAATCCCGATGGCACATTCAGAACTCTTATTGAGTTGAAGAGTATTTTCCTGAGGAACTTCCAGAAGTTTGTGGACATTTATCAGATCACCGCAGACATCACAACAGTCCCCGAGGTGATGACGGTCGAGGTGATGCCTGTGGATCGCTATCCTCGTGTCAAGCTCCCCAGATCGATTCGCCACTGGTTTCCCGAACAATATCCGGAGACCATGTTGAATGGCCAAAGCCTAGAACGTTTGCCAAGTTTGGCCAAGGGCCAGACGCTGCAGGAACTGTTGGAGAAGTGGAATTCCGCACGGTCGTCCAAGAAAGGAGACCAGAAGCAAACCTGAATAGAAAGATCCCGAGCTCATAAAATTATCATTTGTTAAGCCATCAGAAATATATACACAATCTTCTACTATAATCTTTTTTCCTCAATTCTTTTTCCAATCAACGCTCTACTACACTTTTGTGCCACTTTTCGTGCCCCAATCGAAAAACCCTGCCACATAAACCCATTACCAGTTTTAATCTGCTCGGTGGCAGCCTGAAGCTCCGTTTTCAAGTTCAAAGTTCAGTAATGAGCTGCCACCTGATGCCTGGTGCTCCACTAAACTTCCCTCCCCGGCAAGACCCGTATCTGTGGTATCTTTGTTGCTGTGCTGATTGCGCACCCCGCGGCCAGCAAGTGGAAAGATAAATTAGCTGCAAATTAAACACAATTATATACGCCACAGAGAGGCGGCACGCTCCAGTCTACGCAGAGAAAAGACTCTCTTAGAAATGAAATATGGAAAGAGATGGAAAAATCTCCGCTGGCAAAACAATTAAAAAGCGCTTATAAATGAAGATCTTTCATTGTTTTTCCTCTTGGTGTGCTGTCTCAAGCCCGATAAGTGCGAGCAAACACTTCTTTTTCCCTACTCCAGAGGGTAGCACAGCACCGCGTTGTTTTGTTGTGTGTGATCTATGGGCTAGCGGTTCTCCGTAACGTTTAGTTTTCTCACCTGTATGAGATACATTTTGCAGCAGCTGTATCTGTATCTTTCTGTCTGTGTCTTGTTCCGTTTTGAATGCTAATTATGCAGCAAACTCCTGTGGCAGCAACTGCATCTGTTTGATGCTGATTCTTTTATCGTTTTGCTCTACTTCGAATTTAGTTCACTTTTGATTGCTCGAATTCCTATCGAGTTTATGCCCGTGCAAAATGCCAAATGAAAATGTAAGGAAAATCTTTGCTTGCTATGAAAATCTAAAACTTCACTTCAGAGCGAAGCAATTTCCAGCACTTGAAATTAAAGTTTCTTCGTTGGTTTTTTGGAAATTAAAAGGGGTTGTTTGTCGGCCGTGTCTTATTGTACAGTCTTTATATAGTCGGGCTATATAAACGCAATTAGTCATCGGCACCGTATAAAAAACGTAACAAAAGTTGGTTAATAAGAAGGAAGTGAGTTTTCCTTGGGGTTGGCTTCCACAGAGGGTTGGTTGGTAACACACTTTTTCGGTTTTTGTTTTATTTGTTGACCCTCGCACTATGGGAACTATGCTCGCATTTTGTTCACTTGTTTCACATGAGAAATGCCTTCACAAGGTGGCTTCTTCGCACACACAAAATCGATCAAACAAATACATTTCAAGGCACAACAATCCGTAAGGCGCAATCTATGGATAATTGAGGCACATTCTATGCTGTAGCTGGGAGGCACAATCCGCTTGCTTATAACTTGTAGGCACACACGTATTCTGGAGGTACCTCTGCGCAGGCGCTTTAACTTTACTTTAACTTTTATTTACTGTTACATTTATTTATACAATTATTTACAGTTCGTCGGTTTGTTAGCGGGGTGTTTGTTTTTAGTGCATTTTAGTTTTCTTTTTATCGCAGGTGACCATTTCGATGGCGTGGACAAGGCAATACTGAGAGTCTGCCTGTGGAATTTACACAAATCGAAATTTTTTATTTTCAAACTTTGCTGTGCGCGCGGGTTTGGGCTCCCATTGTGAATTGTGTATCATTTGTGAATGGGCAATTTGTGGATGGCAATTTCTTGTCCGGGAATTTCTCACAGGTTTTTGATGAGAGCGAGCGCTCATAACTGCGTACAAATTATAGCATGTTGCTGGAAAACACGCTGTGATATCTGTAGACTCAATTTTGTATAGAATTTCTGAGTTTAAAAGGTAAAAGAGCTAAAAATTTGAATGAATATAAAAAAAGTTCAATAGTTTCAACCAAAGAATGAAACTTGCTTAACCGGGCCATAACATTGTTGCTTGTTTTCTAGCAGTTACCCAACTCTGTTGGGTTGCAACATGTGTCCAGAAATGTTTAGTCGCTCTCACTCTCTCTCTTGCTTGTGGACTCGATTCGCGTGTGTGGACTCCAACCAGCTCATACTCGCACATGTTGTATCGCATGGAAATATTGCTGATAACCGTGCAACATGTTCGTGCTACATGCTCGACAGATTCTTTTTGGGGGCTTGAAATTGGCTTTGACATTCGGAATTTGGATTATTTTCGTGATACATTACCACCCCCGGTGGGGGTGTGGAGAACTATCAGATAGAAGTGGAGCACTGCCACTGTGGGAAGCCGGCGCCCACTTGGAATTTTCTTAATTTGTTGATTATTCCGGCAAGTGAAAGGCAAAGTGGAACAGAAATTGGTCTTAATGGAAGCTAAATGAATTAAATAGGTGATGGAAGCCCAAGGGAGAGGCATACTTAGCATGGGGTTTAAGCATTAGTATAACCCGGAAGATACAAAGTTTAATCCCCTTCAATGCATTAGGATCAAATTAATTTCTGTTACAAAGTAGAGCAAAGAAACTTTCTTCTACAACTCCAGCCAGATCTCGCCAAAAAGCTGGTTGCCCCTCTACGATCACCAAAACCCCTCCATCAGTGGCAGCAGCAGCCACCGCCCCAATCTCAATCCCAGGCGCAACCTAATCCGAACTTCAATCCCCCCCAAACCCCACACCCAGTCGCATATCTTTCTCTCTCTATCTCTCCGTGGCTTGTGGAACGCATTGCAACAGGTTCGCGGCGGCATAAGAAAAAAGTCCGCAAAAAAGGGAAAAAAACAAGAGGCCCCCATAATAATTAATAACGATCGACCGAAGCCCATGCGAAATGCTAAAAAGGAGAAGGAGGTTGAGGTAGAGGTAGAGGAGGTGGGGAAGTGCGTAAATAAAATAAAGAAAAACAGGAAATTTTGTTGTGCGGCATAAGACTGTTGCAAGAGATGTAAGATGCCAGATATTTCATAACCTGTCAACGAAAGAGCGAGCGAGATGAGAAAACTGCGGATGGATCAAAGTGGTGCAAAAAGGAGGTGGAAATTGCAAATAATTTCATTCAACAAAACCCAGTCAAAGAAAATCCTGAAAACCTCAAATCACATCTACTTTTTCTCCCTCACCCTCTCTGTCGGTAAATGAAAATGAAATTGAAACTCTGGCGCTTCGATTTGGCCAATTTGTTGTGGCGCGGCTGGCTTTTGGCCATGCCTGCCTGATCTTCTGGCATCTTGTGGCATAAATGTGTGGCACCCCGTGATAAATGCAACGAATCAGAAAATGAAACAACAACAAAAACAACAACCTGCAATCAAGCAAACGAAAGTGAAACAAAAGCGCCGCACAGACCAGAGACTGGGAGAGGAACGTACAAAGAGCGAGGAGCAGGAAAAAAAAAACTTGCAATTTCCATTTTAAATACGCAACAACTTTCGGCTAGAGGCAGGCCTCCGCCATATCCTACACTGAATCAGCCTCGATGGAGAGTGGCAGGAGAGGTAGGACCAGGCCCAAACCAAAGACCCAGAGAGACAGCCAGAGACCCAGAGATAGAGGCAGACATAAACAACCCAAAAGACTTGGCTTACAGACTCTGCCAGCCGTCGACTGTTTGTTGTCTGTGGATCGTCTGGCTCTTGATTGGAGGCTGCCCCAAAGCATAAAGAGTTGAGAGGGAACGCGGAGACAGCCCTGAAAGCAGCAAACGACAGCAGAGGGAAGAGAAAAGAGCTCTGAAAGGGCGCAGGAAACATCCATGAAGTAGAAATCTGTAGTCTGAAGTTGGTGGAGTCTGTGGAGAGCCTTTGGGATTCGCTGCTTTGGCGCATGGGGGTATGTCATCAATATAAATTTCATTTCGCATTCATCATAATTTTCATGCATTTAATTTGTATCATAAATTGTCTGCTTTCTGGCTTTTAGAATCTAGTAAACGACTGCAAAAGCGACTGCAGATTGCTGATTCCAGATTGCAGATGAGTTTCGAAGGCCATAAAATCCAGAGATTCACAGATATGAAATCTTCAATTAGTTTCGTGTGGGTGGAAAATGTTGTAGGAGAAGAAAAATGGAAAAGAAAACAACTGGCGTGGGAGAAGTTATGTTTATGATATAAATTCTGGATTTGCTTTTGTATGTGGAACATGCGAAAAGATGAAAACTTCAATAGGAAAAGGAAGCATAGCGGAATTTCCTTCAATTTATTTCAGAGAGTTGTCTTTAGATTTCCGCTAAAGCTACAGAAAATATTTTGTTTATTTCTTCTCAAAAATAAGTTCTAAAACTGCTCTCAAAAATCTCAAAAATTGCTCTTCAGCCTATTTGAAGCCCCAAAAACAATTCACTAAATTCTTTGCAGTTCAAACCCTTCTTCATTGCTTTTTCCTGTCACATTTTCACTTTAACTTTGCAGGCGGAATACATCTAGCTGGGAGACTGTCAAACAGGGAGGCTCATTGATCATCACGCACTTCAGTTTGCACATCAGGCAGAGTCATTCAGTCGGGCCTTCAGCTAATTGACATACCCCTGGAGAGAAGGAGACATTAAACCCACCAGATGGATTTGCAAATGAGCAAAAGGCACCACACAAACAGACATGTTTAAGTTACGAACAACCCAGAGATTCAATGAGTATGAGCAGCAGCAGCTACGTCGAGTATCTCGATGCGCACACGTCTCTGAATGTTGTACAACTATCAATAACAACGAAATAACACAAGATAGAGATACAGGAGACAAGTGGCATGAGGCATGAGGCAAGAGGCAGCCGACGACTGTCTGTAGACTGGTTTGTTGTTGTTGTCTTCGCTTTGGGTTGAAGATCGTTAGGCGCGACAAGAGGTCATCAGGTAAAGGAGGAAGCCTAAGGTAATGAGCAGAAGACACAGAGAGGGAATGTGGCAGAAAATGAGGCTCTTCAGCGGAGTATCTCACGGGTTCACAAGTGTTTTGTGGTCTCCACTCTCTCTCTCTCTCTCACACAAATGAGCCAATAATTTCCGTGGTCTCGCCAGCGTCTGCAGCAGATATCTGCTCGTAATCATTCGAAAATTGATTGGGAAAATCCATTATATGAATCATTTCTGCGTAGGGGATGCGTATGCACATGCTAATGGCTGCATCCTACTGGAACTTCCTCATAAAAACCGTAACGTTACGCCTCGAAGAGGGGAAGTCCTAAGTAAACAATTTTCCACAGTTTTTATTGACTTACGCAATGATTTCCTTTTTTATTGTATGGAACGGAAAACTTACCTGCAAAAGACAAGAGAGTTTTGTGGATTAGTCATTTGGCATAAGGAAAAAAGACATAGAAAAACATTTCACAAGGCGATAGATTACACAGAGCGAAAAAGTGAGATCAAAGTGGAGAGTGGCGAGACAAAAGTGGAGTGAAAATGTCGAGAGATATGCGTGGAAATGATTAAGCAATTTCCGTTGACATGCAATTTTTCCTAAATAGAGCAATCGACGAACAGTAAAGAAAAGCCGTGGAAAATATGGGGGGGGGGGGGGAACTATTTATCTTCAATTCCCAGTCATAAATCAAGTTTCTCGATTGAGGTTTTTGCGACAGATTTGTGGCTAACCAAACGACAATTAATGCTCATGGAATGCGTGGTAAAAGATACTGCACAGATGGAGATACTCTAGCTGGGGTTTGCTTTGACTTTGAGGACAGCATTTGTGGTGCAGATACTTGAGGTATAAATAGAATGCCTAATAGATCTACTAATTCCTTTTTAATCCCTTCTCTCAAGCAGTTCCTACCGACTTAAAGGACCTTCTGTTATGCCTTTCCTGTTCCCGTAGATTTCCCCTGATTTTCCATTCATCAACCACCAACCTGGGCCTGCCCTGATCCCAGTTATACCACGAACTACCCATGCAACTTCCTTGTTTTCCCAGGCTGCCAATTCTCTGCTAACCTCTACTGATGTCTTCACTCATAATTCTCTGGGAAAAATATCTCCATCGCCCATGCGATCCACCCTCGTAAAGAAAGAGATCTTCGACACCTGCCTGCCGACGACCTGTTGCCTGGTTTGCTGTGGTGGCGCAACATCTTTCTTCTCTCTCCACTCAATTGATGGATGGACAAGCCGAGAGATACTTGCGCCAAGCCAACACATTGGTGTGAAATTTATTTTGGTCAGAAAAATCTCTTTTGGAGGCTCCACAGTTCAATGGATGTCGAGACATAAAGGGTCTCCTTTTCTTCAGTTTTTTTATGGACAGTTAAACAATTATATTTGGTATTTACGACTGACAGACTAGCTGGGGAAATATGAGAGATGTAAAAGATGATGCAATGCGACAATCGATGAAGGAAAGGCAGGGAGGCCCATTGCCAGGAGCTGAAACCAGAAAACGAGCACTGGCACTGGCTCTTGGACCTGGTCTTTGGGCACTTTCGTTTTTCGCTTTCGCAACGCGCTGCGCGAGTACTTTGTTGCTTTGCTTTTTGTATCCAGTTGGTCACGTAATGTGCTTTGGTTTTGACCATTAAGAAATTCTTTGTAGCCACGCCCAGCAAGTGTCGGTCGGCATAAATCACACGAGTGGTGGAAAAGTGCCAGCCCCCACTTCGATGGGCCGATGGGCGATGGTGTGTGCATAAATTTAATCAGCCATCGGTCGCGTCTCGCTCTCTCTCTGCAACTAGAAGACAATCAATGTACAATCCACCAACTAAATATAGCTCACAGCCACAGACATAGCCAGAGCTGTGGTTTCGTCATGGATAGTAGATTTCATCTTTAAAAAAAAGGCCCCTGTTCCGAGCACACGTTCAGATCTCGTTTTGGATTGTTTTATGGGAAGGAAACCCTAGAGATACTCTTGCTTATGGGTGGAATATCATCTTATTTAATGAAGATTTGAGCTGAGATTTATTTATTATTTTTTAACATATTCTACTTATCTTTTTTAAAGTTTTCTATTATTTTTTAAAGGGTTTTCTGATATTTCCTGATATATATTTTTATTATAATCATTTTCTGACCCTCTTCTTGTGTTTTCTGATATTTTGTAAATTTTTGTAGCGCAACCGCCAGTCATGTACTCCCTCCCACGCTTCGGCTACAAAAAAAAAAGTTACAAAAGTACGTTTTGATATTTAAAAACAAAAACCTAAATTAATTTTTGTGATGTGTTTTTTTATGAAATCTTTCTGCGGCTGTTTTTCTAGGTGCGTACTCGTGTTTTCCCTAGTTTCTGGAATCATTTGTAAAATGCTCACGTGCCATCGGTGGTTGGGTTGGTTTGGTCTTTCTTGTTTTGCCACAAAAAGGCACGTTTCAGGTTAAAGAAAACTCAAATCCGTCTGACTATTTGTGTGCATATTGTTTTATGTTAATTTTCTATGACGGACCCTCAGGAGAAGTTCACTGAGATGGAATGCCTGGCCAATCCTTAAGCAATAGGTGCGCCATTCGCTACAAATTAATTGCAATGCTTGTATGCAAATATCATAATAACCATTCCTTCAATCTTCAATTCAAATTACATGAGACAGACCCATATATTGCAGGGCCACCTCCCCTCTCCTGAGGCGGTATGCAAATTCGATTTGTGACCAAAAAACAAGGCGCGAAACAATTTTCCAACCCACGCCGGGCAGCCAACAACCAAAGCAACGGAGAAACGTGTTTTTGCATGTGAACTTGAATGAAATGCCAGAGAATTGCTCAAGAATTGGGTTACAGACAAGCGGTTGGCCCGTAAATATACCAAAAACAAAGAAAAAGAAACCGCACAAATCACAGAAAAACCCGCAAACCCCGCAACACCGAAGTTGTCTCCACACACTCGGATCACTCGAACGACAGACGACAGATTGATGAATCGCTACACGCAGTGGAGAAGGCGGAGTTACTTCTCTAAGATGGCAAATTGTAGGAGAAATTTATTGAAATTATGCTTCCCATAAAGAAAGACATGGAAGAGAGTCAAGATCAGGGAGAGATTGAGGTAGACATCAATGGGAATTCGTGCAGCTATGATAAATTATGAGAATTAGTGTGAATTATAGAGCTTAAAACAGAAGAGAATCGGCTATCAAAAAACAAACAAAAATCTAGATTTCAGCTCAGCCTAAAATAAATACTAAAACCTAAAACTAAGCCAGATCGAAACCAAAAAAATCTCTCAAGAAAAATATCTCTTTCAAAACTCAATCATTAGGCAAAACACTCTCCCAAAAATCAATCAGCAAAAGCCAACAAACCATCAACAAAAGATCATTTATCTTAATCTTAATCATTAAAACCAACAAAAGCCTACAAAGAACTCCAGACGGAAAGATCATTAAGTTTACACAAAAGATACATATAATCAAAATGGAAGCATAGTAAAAGATAGTTGTAGACATTTTCGAACTTCCAGCGACTAAAATTGGCATTTTTTAAATCAAATTTGATACGTGAAATGCTAATTAACGTAATTTCAATTTGTTGCAACCGCAGAAACACATTTCTGTTGGTCAGGCAGGCAGGCAAATCGAATCAATCAACGATTGATCGTTGCACATGCCAGCAAAAGACAATCAAAACATTATCGCAAAGAAATGCGAAAAAAAAACGCAAAAAAAAGATTAATGAACAGAAAATGTAAGAAAATTGTACATTAAATTGGACGCACACCACACATGGACTTTCACTTTCACGCAGAAAAGCCGCAGCACAAGAAAAGCGTTTCTCTAAGGGAAAACTCTTGAGATCTACGCGTACGCAATGGAAAACGCATTGACACGCGGCCGCCTGTTTATCGTTGTCCCTGGCAATTGTTTTAACTGAATTGTTTATCGGAAATGAAGGAGGTTTCCCCCCACGACAAGTTCGTTGCCATGACAGTCGGCCTAGCGGGTGGGTCAGCCTATCTCTTATTTTGACCTCATTGCCTGAGAGTAACCGAAACAGAGTCAACGCACATGCCCCCTTTTCATATTTGACCCAGTTCCAATTATTTTTCACGCTCAAATTCGCTTCAAAACCGAACCCACACGCATTTCAGGGTCATTCACTTAAAGTATTTTCACATTTGAGTTTTTTTTTGCAAATATTTTGTACCTCTCGTGATGTTGTCAGATAATTAAACTATTTCTGGCTTTCGAACGTTTAAAATATGCTTTTCCTTTTGTTGTTTTTCAAGTGTATCTAAATCGTATTTGTTTCTTTTTCTATATGCATCTAGATGTCTGCTTAATGCTAATTAATGTCTAGATGGGACTCTACGCTACGTTCCACGCAAACATTTATTTAGAGACGCGTATTTTTGAGCTAAATATTCCCTTGGGTTGGAGAAAAAAAAGAAAATTATTTTTTGAAATTTTCAGAGAATGAAAAACTTGAGGATTTGGGCAATAAAACTAGATTAAAGATTCAAATAAAAATGAATTATTGGTAGCATTTTTAAAGGGTTTTTGTGATCTTAATATCGAGAGATTTTATCCTCAAATATTCAATTATTTTAAAGCATTTTTATGGGCAATAATTGTAACCAAAACTGGCACAATTTCCCTCCCAAAATTGGCGAAAAATAAAAAATCGTTCCGTTATATTTTCCGAAAGATCATTAACCCTTTCGACATTTAAGCGAATTTTTACACACATCTTCGGCTGCCATTAATCTTTGCGAAAGTCTCATTATAGCAGTCTGAACTGTTTCAGTGTTTTGACCGAACAATTTTTCATAATTTAATGAGACAAAAATAACGAGATATATCGTAAAAAGACCCTGATATTATATAGCTATTGAGTACGTGTTTTCCTCCATCCGAACAATCTGTCACTTTTTAACACTTGCTCTCCCATGTCGCCAAAAGAACAAATTGTATTCTTTCGATTGTTATTTTTTTGGGATTTTCTTTGGGAAACAAAAAAAAATATATATATTTGGGTTGACGGAAGTGCGCGTGTCGGCGCGACGCCATTTAAGCCAAAAAAATATATGGAATATGGCTATAGAATGTGTATTAAAAAGCGGAGAGTAAAAAAAAGTGTACGATTGCATTAATATTTCAATGGCGTTTGGAACGCGCAAATCTGTGACGCCCTCGAGTCGCGGTATTTGGCAAAGTTCGATGTTGAAACCTGACTTGAATAACGAATGAATTTGGCGGCACTTGATTTCCCTATATAGAAATTACAAACAGTAGCAGCAGATACGTTGTCCCGGTATTTGCGTATCTATAAGGAATAAATAAACCAGTCGGCCATCAACTAAATGTCGGCCCTGTGGCCTGCATAAACAATTTGACGTCAATACGAATGGAAATAAAGATCTGCTGGCTTCTAGAATCATTCAAAAATCAAAATAAAGCAAATGTTTTCCTATTTGTTTTTCTCTTGGGTATAAATCAAAAAGCTATTAGAAATTGTCTGGAAAAGATACAAAGATGCGTAGGCCACATAAAGAAAATTGCGTTTTTCTGAATGGGTTTTCTAACAAATTTTAAGTGTGGGTTAAAGCTCGGCCTCTCGTGCAGATTGAGTCTTTACACTAAGGGTGATAGAACCCCAAGGGGGGGAAAATAGCTAGAAAAAAACACTCAAAAGAAATGCAGTGCCAAAGGGCGGCTTTTGGCAAACAAAAGCAAAATGCTTGTGGCATGCAACATTGAAAAATAAATAGGCAGAGAGAGAGCCAAAGAACATTTAGCCGGTGACCCTTAAAAAGCAATATTTGACATTTGTGCTCAAAAGATACATTTTATGAGTGCGGCAAAAAGAAACAAAAAAAAACGAAAAGAAAAAGCTATGAGAAATGAAGGGAATTGGCTGGAGATTTGGTGGAGCAAGAAAATATGCAGATATACGAATCAATATTAACCTACATAAAGACTTCTCAAAAAACATCTAGTTCCATGTATGACAGAATTCCATCCACCTAAAAAAGCTGTTCACACTTTTTTTGACATTTCTAGAGCTACTCGAATGATATATGTACATCCCACCATTTTCAACTCATCAGAGGCATAAAAACTGCCAAACGAAATGATTTAAGGCATTCTGCCCTGCCGTCATATTTGAAGCCAACAAATGATTTTTAGTTGAACTTATTTTTGGTGGGAGGCCTTAATTGCCAACAAGATGATCCAATTTTAGAGATAGAGAGGAAAACTATTGGAAAAGCACACGAACACACACACACAAAGATGGGGAGATAGATGCGGCTGCCAAATAGATACAAAATGCGTAAGAGAAACTAAGCAAATGGAATAGATACAGATACAAAAAACTGATTCATGATGAAAGCAACACAGCCACACCTCTCTCTGGATCACTCTCTGTGTACTGATGTAATCTTCAACGGATGTTTACATAGCCAACGCTGGTACTTACACTTATGGCGCGTACTGTTGGGCATTTATATGTAGATGTGGATGTGGAGCTACTTTTATCATTCCAGAACTGAAAGTTAGTCGCTCTTCTGTTGCGATTTCTACCTTTCTTTGTGGCTTTTGTTTAGGCCGCTCACGTTGTCACAGAAACACACACGACGACGCGCAAGAAGGGGTAACGGGCATGGGTTTAGGGCACGGTCGGGTGACAAGGGGGGGGGTTTGGGATAGGACCCAAAGTATGTTAGAAAGTAAAACGCGCGAAACAACAGAAACTATTGATTACTGCGGGCACAAAACACAACACTCTCAAACGACTCGACGTACAGGGCGGGGGGCAGGCACCAACTCGCGGCGTACAGGGAAATAACCGTAACCCGGCTGAAGTTATCGCAGAGTTGGAAGTCGACGTTTTGTTGTTGGTGTTGTGACAGGTCCCGACCGCCGCTGTTTGCACGTTTCGTAGACAATCCAATTAGCGATACGCAAGATGTCAATAGAAGGCGCGCGCACTGAACCGACCGAAGATAAAACCGTTTAAATGCGTTTAAAAAATGACTTCCTTTATTTGCTAATTTCCCCAAAAGAGAAGAAGGCGCAAAATCTATGAAAAGTGCCCCAAAAAATCCACCAAAACGGGCGCGTAGGAAACGGGAAAAGAGAACACCCCGGACGACGGGAGACGAGGCGATGATTGCGAGGCGCACGGGAAGACAACTAAAGCAAAACTGAACGGAAAGACCAATCCGCAACGGAATCACAGCCAAGTAGCCAAAGAACAAATGAGAGCTTTTCCACTCAGAACACACGGAAAACACTCGACGGAGGAAAATGCTATTTTTGCCAACAGAAAACAGAAAAAAACGACTCAAAGCAGATGAAAATGTTTTTAGAGATTGAAAGAGTGAGAGAGAAAGGGGGCACAAGGCATGGCGCGCCGGCGTCCCACAGAATGAAAGTGAAAAGTGTGTGTGTTGCGGGCCGGAAAAATCATGGAAATTTAAAGTGTAACGTAACGGTGGGGCGCACACTCACCTTGACATTCGACGGCTGGGAAGTCTATGGCGTTTATCAGCTGTTTTGATGGAATCCTTTCCAATATCCTTCCTTCTCAGCAGCCAAAATGATCCAACTCCACGCATATCCTTCCATTTTCGAAATTTATTTTCATTTTCACACACAAATTCACTTTTTAATACGCACACACAGGCGCGCGCCACACCGACGCAACGATAAACAGTTGCATTTACCGGTTGAGAAATAGGCGAGGGGGGAAGCAAAAACCACCTTTTGTTGTTGCGTATGTGCCGCCAGGGCCAAACTTAAAACAATAAACTTACCTAGAAATGGCTGATTGATTGAACCATATATCTGAGCACCTTGTAAACCCTATACTAAACACTTAATTACATCATTTGAATTATTAATAACTATCACACACACTCACGGCACGCGGGTTAACAAATTTGCGCGCCGCAAAACCTTCCAATGGGGAACTTTGGTTTCGCGTTGAAATGGGGTCGCACACCGCGTAAAAACAGCAACGGTAGCTCTGCATAGGCACAATTAGATACTATTTATTAGATTGATTACGTTTCGTTTTTTTTTTTTTATTACACGAATTAACTTAAGAAATTCTGATTTATTTTGGATTGGTTTGTTTGGGCAGCTTTAGTGTTGTGTAATTTGCCGGTCAAACATATGGCGGGCATGCGATATATCGATAGTTAAACCTTGGAGCTGCAAAAAAAAAGAGCTAGCCGTTCCTTGGGCAAGATTTTGTTAGAAGATTAAGTTTCCACATTGGTTTTAAATCCACGATGTATCGATGACATTTATTTATCGCATATATCTGTAATCATCGATGTCATCGATAGCGCGCACTAGGAAAAACGCATTTTTCGTAAAACGTGAGAATTTATTTGAATTTCTCAGCCAAAACACATCCAATATAGGCAAACAATGGCTCGTTCTGAGGTGGAGACCAAACCAAAACCCAAGGGCAAAAAGCGCAAGCACGAGAGAGCAGCAGCTGCCGCAAATAATATCAGCGACGACGAGGTGGCCAACAAAAGTTTGATTGTGGAACCAGAAATGGAGGAACAGACGCCACCAGCAGGTAAGTGGAGCACTCTGTCCCGGAAAAACCTTCATTGACTTTACACATCTATGCAGGCAAACGTAAACTGAAGGCAGATGAGGCATTGGTCAAGCAAAAGCGCCCTAAAAAGTCAGCAGCTGACGCCGATGAGGAGGAGAATAATCCAGAGATCAGTCCCCGCAAGGCTGCCAAGCGCAAGCAGCGCGAGGAGGCGGCTGCTACCAAGGAGAAACGCAGCAAGGAAGCGGGCGACGATGATGAGGAAAACGAGGAGAGCCTGCCCACAGATGAACAACTGAAGGAGGCCTCCAAGCCCGAGAACACCAAAGCCGTCGTAACCGTGCGCCAGAAGAAGAAACAGAAGCATCAGCAGCGTCTCGAGGCGCAAAAGGATCAGAGCTCCAACAAGGAGGCCAAACGCAACGAAGAGTACCTGCTGCAGTGGAAAAACTCCCGGGCGGAGTGGAAATTCGTAAAGTTACGCCAGATATCCATACAGCAGACGGCCTTCGATGAGGAGAAGCTCGCTGGTGAGCTCTGGGACATAGCACTGGAGTACTTGGCCAGCAGTCAGGGTGCAGCGCGTGCCAAGATCAGCAAACTGGCCGAAGAGATCATCGAGAAGCTGGACAAAGAGGGCGAAAAGTTAGAGGACGAAACAGAGCGCCAGAAACTGATAGAATCCACGCGCTACCAGCGGGCACGCGATCTGCTGCAGAGCTTCGATTGAGCGTGTCGCAACTTTATATTGTTAATGTTTTACTCTAGAATTTAATAAAAGTCTCTTTCTATAGTGTAATTTACAAGTCCACGTAGGCCAAGAGCTTGTCCAGTTGATCGACGCGCTGCTGCAGCAGCAACTGTTGCACCTCCTCCAGCTTGAGCTTCGCCAGCTGCTCCTGCTGCAGCAGAAAGTGCTGCATGAAGAGGCGAATGCTTTGCTTGAACTGCTGCAGCTTGGAGTTCTTGGCAATGCGCTCGAATGCCTGCTGCAGCTCACGCTCATCGCTGGACAGCAGCAGCTTCACCATAATCTCGCGCATAAAGTAAAAGCTCAGCCGCTCCAGCTGCATGAAGTCCACCACTTTGAGCACGGACAACTGCAGGCCCGCGGCGAGTATCAGCTGCTGCAGGAAGCTCGCCAGATTGCGTATCTGTGCCTTGGACAGCGATTCAATGTCGTTGATGCGATCCCAGGCCGCAAACTGAAACGCCAGCTGATACTTGCGATTGTACTGACAGAACTTGAGGGCCAAGTGTGCATAGTAGGGATTAGCGCGGCGCTCGTTCAAGGCACAATGTATGATCACATAGGCCACCGCACGCTGATCCTTCAGCGACAAGTGGAGAATCTTCTCGAAGGCATCCACATAGTCAGCGGCGCTCATGATGATGCAAAAGATATTCCGTCGCTCGGCTGTGTTCATTTGCTGCTTCTTGGCCAGCTCCAGCAGTTGATCGGCAAAACCCGCAGAGGATTGCGATTGGTTTGCCTTCTGCTTGCTTGCTGCGCCCATTTCGTTGAGGTTTCCCGTCCACGCAGAGCCCACGATCCACCATTTACCCACCTTGTCGGCGCGCAGCAGATCCTCTAGGGTTATATTGAGCGTCACCACATAGCGATCGTTCTTGAGCATGGCCTTCAGACGCTTTCGTAGGTTCTCCGCCAGCTCGGGATCGTATTGCGGCAGCTTGTTCATGTTGTTGTTCTTCACGGCATTTAGGATGTCCACCATGAAGCGCAGGCGGGGATTCTCCTTGAGTTCCAGCGGTGCGGCGGCAATCTTTGACTGAACATTCTGCATCATGGTCTTAAAGGCCAACGGATCGTCCTTGCGCAGGCGAAAGCCAATCGATTGGAAGATCAGCAGCAGACACTCGACGGTTTTCTCGCACAGATTATCCGCCAGGCGGCCTATCAGCTCCATCAGCAGACTCAATTCGTAGATCTTGAAGATGTACATGTAGCAGAGGAGCAGCACAATGTTGTTCAGCTGCTTGTCCTCCACCTCCAGGCTGGCCAGTTGCTTCAGATGCCCATCGAACAGCTCCACAAATGTCTGCAGAAAGTGTGCGCCAATCTCGCTGCCAATTTGTGCGTGCAAATAAGCCAGCAGCACCATGTGCTCCTGCACCATGCGCTCCTGGGTGCGTGTTGGTCCAAGCAGCGCCTCCTGCAGCAACTTCGTCAGCGTTTCGTTCATGTTGTAGCGGGAATTCTTCATGTAGAGCGCCTCAATGCCAGCGGCAATCTTGTGCAGATTTGCCTCGGACAAACGATTCAGCAGACCTTTGCATTGCTTGAGCAGGCGTGCCAGCAGCTCCGCTTGCTTCTCGTTGCTGCCCGCACTGGCGGCGGCCATTAGAGCACGCTGATGCGGTGGTATGTACTTCTGGCCGGTGGCTGTGGCCTCCTGCTCGCTGGGATCGGGCAAAATGTTGCCCTCAGCATCGCGTTTGCGGCCGTAGATGTCTTCCTTGACTGTGGGAAGGGGTAAAGTTGGGTTTAATGAAGTTTTTGGCAGTTGAAATCTACTCACTTTTCGACTGCGGCTCATCCTCCGACTGATCTTCATCCTCCTCTTCGCTGTGCTCCTCTACCGACTCCTCCATGCCGCTCTCCCCGCTCTGTTCACTGTCATCCTCTGGCATGTCCTGTGCCTCATCTTCATCCTCCTCCTCCTCTTCCTCGTCGCTCCACATGCCCGCCTCTTCCTTCTCCTGCTGCTCTCTCATCTGGCGCTTTCGCTCCTGCTTCTCCTCCCACTTTTGCTTCTCCTCATCATCGTCCAGGCAAAAGTCCAGCAGATAGTCCAGGCCATCGTTGAACATTTTGCGCACGAGGCGATTCTTGTCCTTGCTCTTGTTCAGCTTCAGCTTCTTCTCCAGCTTGGCAATCTCGCGATCCTCCTCCTCGTTGTCCACCTTAAGCTGCTTCACCCGCTGCTTGCGCGCCTTGCCCTGCAGCTCCTTCTGTTGGCGCAGCTCACGTTTGCGCATCTCCACCTCATCCTGGCGCTGGATGGCGCCCCGCTGTGCCTTTGGCTGCTTGCTCAGCGGTTCGTAGGTCTCCACCTTGCGGCTGGCGGGCAGCAGGGCATCGACTTCGGCATCGCTGAAGTCCGAGGCAATGGACTCGTCATCATCGTCATCCACTTCCCCGGAGAGTAGCTGTTCCAGCGGGATCTCTTCGGGATTCACTTTCGCCTTCTTCTTCTTCTTCTTGCGGCCACCCTTTGAAGACTGCGCTGCAGCGGCAGCCGCTTCCGCATCGGCCACGCGCTGTGCACCGTTTGTTTTCCCCGCATGGTAGAGCCGCTTGTGGGTTTTCTTCACCTCCTGCTTCTGCTTGCGCTGCTCCTTGCGGGTGAGACGCTTCTTCATAGGCTCCTTTTTCTTTATTTTAACCATTTTTTTTAGCGGATATTCCTTAGAATCACATTTAAAAATTCGGCTCGAATCAGCTGTTTGACGAACAGTGCTGGGTAGCACGTGTGTGCACCTGCGCTTTTTGGCACTTATTTTATTTTGTAAACAAACCAAAAGGAAGTCATAAGAAACCACCAATCTTGTGCAGAATTGAAGGATGAATCCAATAAAGGGCAAGGTTTAGTGCTGAGGGTTCTAATATCAATTAGAATATTAAAATAGACATAAACAATATAATTTACGGTATATTTACGGTATATTGCGGTATATTTTGAACCGCAATGCGGTATTTCTTATCGATAAGTCCTCGGTTGCAATAAATAATAGTTTAATTTGCATTTTTCTGAATAAAGAAACAAACAAATCAACATTCAAACCATGTCCACACGCTGGTATCCCATCTATCAACGCGGCAATCCGCAGCTGCGCGTGTTCCTGCCAAACTTCTGGATGAAACTGGTGCGGCCGGTGGAGCCGCAGCCGCCCAATGTGGTCACATTTGCGGTGTCCACGGAAATGACGATCCACGATGTGCGCAGCTACCTGGAGAAGATCTACAAGCTGCCTGTGATAGATGTGCGCACACGCATTGCCATGGGCGAGACTAGGCGGGACCAAACCTACGGCTACGTCACAAAAAAAGATGATGTCAAATATGCTTATGTAACGCTGGTAAGTGCGGCAGCTCCGTGGGGGACAATAATGTTTACTCCCTTACTTGCAGCCAAAAACTGAGGCATTTACCTTTCCCGAACTGTTCGAAAATAAGGCCGAGAAGCAGGAGAAGGAGGAGAAGTCCATGGACGAGTCCAAGGATGGTTTCCGCAAGTTCCTCGATCGCAACAAGAAGCGCCCCGGCACGCCCGGCTGGTACTCCATTTAGGCGAATAAATTTAAGGCTTAGCATTTAAGCTATTTGTTGTATTTGTTGTTGCAACGGTTGTAATTAAACATTTATTTCGAAAGTCCAAAGAAGTTTTAACTTAAAGCTTAGGCTCCATTTTTTTCTGCTGAACTTAGTTCTTGGATTCCTTCACGGCGGCAGCGACCCAGGCGCGTATTTTGTCCTCATCCTGGAGTCCAATCATGCGCTTAATCTCCTTGCCATTCTGCAGCACAACCAACACAGGCACGGCGCCAACATCGTAGTCGAGGGCCAGCTCGCTGTGCTCATCGATGTCCACTTTGGCCAGCTTTATGGAGCCAGCATTTTCGCCCACAATATTTTCAATGCGCGGCGTCAGCAGCTTGCAGGGATTGCACCAGCTAGGGGGGGAACAGAACAGATTTAGTAGGAGTTTTAATGGCAAGCGGCATCCCTCACTCACGTTGCGAAAAAGTCCACAATCACGGGTGTCTGGCTGTTCTTCACCTTTTTGTCGAAATCCTCGGCGCTCTGCACTTTGAAGATCTCCCGCTGCTGCGACGACACTGACAGTGCACGCATCTGCTGTCCATGGATGAGTTGACGCGTGCCGCGTCCCAGCGTGTTTAGTAATTTTCGCTGCATGTTTTTTTTCAAGCAGTAATGTTACGAGAATTGATATTTGTGGCCTGACAAATGACAAAAACAATGGTCGACTGTCCAGCTGATTTGTGTGGCGCTGCCAGATGGTTGGTTTTTTCTTAGTGTGTGCACACTGCCGCAATAGAGATGATAACTACAAGTCAAGGTTTACTCATTTTAGTTGTTATATTTATTTATTTTTAGTTTATTTGTATTCTAAATGTCATAGTTTTGAATTTTACTTAAACTTAACAAGCTGCTTTTCGTTATTTATTTTAAAATAAAACATATGACACCATTTTCCTTCAATCGTGTCACCGTTTTTTCCTCACGTGACTTGACACGCATCTCTAATTTCAGTAATTTCTCGAAATTCAAAAGTGTTCACACACACTCGCTCGCTCAGTGGCTCAGTGGCAGCCACTTTTTTGTGATATATTTTTGCTTGTCGTAATAATATCAAGAGAACCATTGCGTGTTTTCGCCACTAAATTCAGGTGTTAGTTTTGCGCGCCCACGACCAAGTGAACATACCTAAAGCCACACCAAATAGCTGCGCAACATTTGCCAAGCAGCCAAATCCAAATCCAATCGACGTCGTCGTCGTCTACGTCCCCCAATTAGCGACCCTCGTTAAACTGCGCTGCGCAAATGACCGTTGGCACTTGTCGGACGGCAAAATAGAGAGACAAACCAGGAGAAAGATCTCCAGCAATGGATGATTTGTCGCAGGGCGACATATGTCGCGTGTGCCGCTGCGAGGCGCAGCCGGATCGGCCACTCTTCTATCCGTGCATTTGCACGGGCAGCATTAAGTACATCCATCAGGACTGCCTGATGCAATGGATGCGCTACTCTCACAAGGAGTACTGCGAGCTGTGCGGCCATCTGTTCAGCTTTCAGCCCATCTATTCACCGGATATGCCGCGCGTGCTGCCCGTCAAGGATGTGCTGGTCGGGCTCATGTCTGCGGTGCTGGAGGGCGCCCGCTGCTGGCTGCACTACTCGCTGGTGGGCCTCGCCTGGTTCGGACTGGTGCCGCTGTCCGCATATCGCACCTATCGCTATCTCTTCCGGGCCAACTCCTTTGACATGATCCTCTCGCTGCCGTTTGACATCTTCTCCATGGACAATCTGCCATCGGATGCGTTCCGCGGCTGCTTTGTCGTCACCTGTACGCTGCTCTCCTTCATTGGTCTCGTCTGGCTGCGGGAGCAGATTCTGCATGGAGGCGGACCCGATTGGCTCGAACGCGACGATGCCCCAGCAGCCGCTCAACCCGCTGCAGCGGCGGCTGCAGCTCCAGCACCTGCCGCCGCTCCACCAGCCGATGCGGCAGCCGCTGCTGCTGCCGCCCAGGATGACAACAACAATGGCGAGGCGCCGCAGGATTTGCCCATGGACAATGCAGCACCAGCCCCAGCCGACAACGCAGGCGATGCCCAAGGCGCAGCCGGAGATCCAGCAAATGCAGCAGCCGCAGCCGCTCCAGGAGAAGCCGATGCCGACGAACAGAACTGGAACCCCATGGAGTGGGATCGTGCAGCCGAGGAGCTCACCTGGGAGCGTCTCCTGGGTCTAGACGGTTCACTGGTGTTCCTGGAGCACGTCTTCTGGATCATTTCGCTCAACACGATGTTCATCTTTACGTTCGCTTTCTGTCCGTATTGCGTGGGCAACTTCATACTCAGCTCCATGGACCTGCTGCAGCCGGAGAAGCCTTTGCTGCACTTCCACGGCCTGATTACGACGCTCTTTGGCTACTGCTGCATTGGCCTGACGCTCGTCGTGCTGCACTTTCTGGCTAGGATCTTTTGCATGCGTCGCGTCTGCTGGTTCATCGGCCTGTGCTACATTGTGGTGAAGGTCTCGCTGCTCTCTGTCGTGGAGATTGGCGTGCTGCCGCTCGTCTGCGGCTGGTGGCTGGACATTTGCTCGCTGCCGCTGCTCGATGCCAGTCTAAAGGATCGCAAGGCGAGCTTCAAGGCGGCACCAGGCACCTCACTCTTCATCCACTGGATGTTCGGCATGGTTTATGTCTACTACTTTGCTGCGTTCATTTCGCTGCTGCGCGAGGTGCTGCGTCCCGGCGTGCTCTGGATCTTTCGCAATGTCAACGATCCGGACTTTAGTCCCATTCAGGAGATGATCCATGTGCCCATTGTGCGGCACATAAGGCGACTCGTGGCTTCCGCCATGATCTTTGGCTTTTCTGTGCTGCTTATGCTGTGGCTCCCCATACGCATTCTGCAGGTGGCCTGGCCGAATTTCTTGCCCTATGCTTTGAGCGGTGATGCGGCGGTCAATGATTTGAGTCTGCAACTGCTGCTGCTGCAGGTGAGTCCCTTCCCACTCTCTGGCAGTGCCATTTAAACCACTCTAAACCTCTCCACAGATTGTCTTGCCTGGATTCTTTGAGCAAACCCAAACGCGCATCTGGATGAAGGCCGTGCTCCGCATCTGGTGCACGGCTGTCTCCTGGCTTCTGGGCATACGCAGCTACCTCTTGCCCGCGCCGGAGCCCGAGCCGCCTGCTGCTGCCGAGGGCGAGGGCGTGGACGCTGCTGCCGTTGAGAATGCCAATCCGGATGTGGCGCCACAGGCACCGCCACCACCACCGCCGCCACCTGTGGATCCGTTTCCCATACATTTGCGAAATCTGGCCGCCGCACATCAAGCCATCATGCAGCGGGATGCCCCTGTGGGCTTCCAGCCGTACGAGAAGCCGACACTCTTTGCCTTCCGCCTGTGCGCGCTGCTGACGCTGATGTGCCTGTCGATTGTCTGCGCGGCCATCCTAACGCTCACGGTGCCCGTGTACATTGGTCGCCGTCTGATGGTGCTCTGGACGGGACAACCAGGCGAGAAGGCAGCGGCAGCTGTTGCTGCTGCTGTTCCTGCCGCTGCGCCAGAGGGCGCACCGCTGCCCGTTGTGGATCCCGAGGCGATCCGGAAGAACGAGCGTTTGCTGCGCGCCCATGAGCTCTACACCGCGGAGATTGGCGGCTACTTGTGCTGGATTGTGCTGCGCGGCGTGGCTGTGGTGGCCACCCTGCTGCCCCAAGGACGCACGGCAATTGTGAACAAGCTGAAGCAATGGGCCTCCGTGACGCTGCAGTATGCGCTGCCCGTGATCACGCTGGTGGGCATCTTTGTGCTGGTGCCGCTGCTGTTTGGACTGCTGCTGGAGCTGGTGGTGGTCATACCGCTGCGTGTGCCCCTGCTCAAGACGCCGATACACTTCCTGTGGCAGGACTGGGCGCTGGGCATGCTCTACACCAAAATAGCCATTGCCCTGACCCTCATGGGGCCCGAGTGGCATCTGCGACGTGCCCTGGAGCGCGCCTACACGGACGGACTGCGAGATTTCGATCTGAAGTTCGTGATGCGGGATCTGGCCGTGCCAGTGGTGACCACCTTTGGACTGGCCCTGGCCATACCCTATGTAATGGCGCAGATGGTGCTGCCCATGTTCTTTGTGAATCGCTACACGCAGCATTACATCTATCGGCTGGTGTATCCCGTCAGCTTTGTCGTCGTGGGCACCATCTGTTTTGTGCTCTTCCAGATCAAGCAGCTGAAGAAGCTGTATCTATCGATCAAGGTGGACAAGTACTTGGTGGGGCAGCGTCTGGTCAACTACGAGAATCGCAAGAAGCAGCAACAGCAGGAGGAGGAGCAAAAGGCACGCGATCTCAAGGAGCGTCGCGAAAAGGAAAAGGAACTTGTGGCCAACCTCTTGGGTGTGGATATGGCAGAGGTGCCCGAGGAGTATGCCGATCTGTACGGTGACCGGGACGGGGAACCCAATCAGGTGCGCGTCTTAAACCGCATTAGGCGACGCGACCACCTGATACGCCCCGCACCGCTAGCAGATGCCAACGAGGAGCTGCTCTAATGTAGAAAAAAAGAAAAAGAAAACCAACTGACAAGCAAATCTTCAAGTGAAATATACAAAAAACAAATTCCTTTTCCTGCTTTGCGCTGCACACTGGTTTTATTGTTTTTTGGCTTAGTTAAACTTTCAATTGTTGCAACTGATGCAATTGTTGAGAAGCCCCTCCTCCCCCTTGGACCGTGTGTGTCGCTTCTAGCACCTAAAAAGAAAACCTTCATCTACTCCACTGAGACTTCAATGTATTTAAGTAGCTAACCCCCCCCCGGCCCAGCCCCCTTACATAGTGTAGAAAAAAACGAAAATTGTCATCATATATGGCTCATATTTTAGACCCTTACACAACCTTTCTTGCGAACTGTCTAAAGATTATGCTAAAATTTACCAAAAACCAAATTTCAAATTAGAACAACAAAAACGAATACACAAATATATACCTTAAAAAAACAAAAACCATTTCGAGCTAGCTTTACGAAAACTTGTAAAAATTATATATGTATACATAATAAATATAAATGATTTAAAATTAATTAATAACTTTAAATTTAAACTTCAACAACAGAAAATGTACAATTGGAGGGTTGCTCTTCTAAGCGTAAAAAAATGTTTTAACAATTAATGAAAATTAGTAGGAAAAACCCAAAAAGGAACCCCACTTGAAAAGAGCAAAAGAGAAATGCGAAAAAGTCTTAAGAGCCAGACGAAAGACAACAGAAACGAACGACGAGAAGTAGAAATGGAAAAAAAGGGGAAACAAAGGGTAAAACTGGTCCCATATAATCTTTATAAGCTGCCTAAACAACAAGTAGAACGAGAAGGGACGTGTGAGACGCTTCTTACGCGTCACAACTTTTATACATCTGCACTTTAGCGGTTATTTGTCAAATTTTATATTTTTTCTTCATCTGTCATCTACATCTACAACACTTCTCACATCAACACGCTCCTTTAGCTCGCCGCCCTTCCCTAGACCGCGGCAGACTCGCGGCAGAGGCAGTGCCGGCACACACAAAAAAAAACAAATATAAGCTGCGCGACGGGGTGGGTTAAAAGTCGGAAAAGGCATCGGCAGAGGGAGGGCAGAGGCAGGGGACGAGTGAAGCAGAAGTAGAGTGTGAATGAGAGAATGTAAAAAGAGCAACAAAAGCTGCGGGACAAGGTGGGTTTAGCCACTGGAAATTAATTTCTCCATTGTGGCTATAATAATGATCCGATCGGATCCCAATTTGGTGAACTGGTAGATATGGCCATTTCCTACGGAATGGCTTTTTTTGTTTTCTTTTATCTTAAAAATTGTAGATTTGGGAGGTTTTCGCCCTTTTGCGGGGGCGTAAGGGGGCGTGGCTCATTTTTGAAATACACTGGTTTCAGTGTGAGCATACAGCAGTCCGGAGCCAAAATTTGGTGGCTCTAGCTCTTATAGTCTCTGAGAACTAGCCGACAAACAAGACGGACAGACGGACAGACAGACATGGCTCTATCGACTCGCCTATTGATGCTGATCAAGAATATATATACTTTATGGGGTCGGAAACGCTTCCTTCTGTGCGTTACATACAACCGTTATTCCCCACAAAGACAATATACCCTATTTACTCTTCGAGTAATGGGGATCAAAAGAGAGTATAATTAATTTGATTTGATACTCTCATCGCTCTGGCTTTTTAATGATCTTTTTTAATTGCCACAAGGGATTTCCAGGCTACACCGAAATTGTGTGATAAAATTCGCTCTTGCTACAAAAGGATTGCAATTAAAGCCAAAAAAATAAAACTAAGTTAAAAGGTAATTGGAGTTGTTTTCTAATACCAGCTACTCTACGGGTAAGAGAGTTACAGATTGTTGTGCTAAAAAAGCAGGAATTTATTATTTAAAAGTGGATATGGAGCTTGGAACACAATTCTAATACGATTAAGGGAAGCTAATTTGCGCGTAGCTGGAGAAAAAGGACGCCAGAGAGGGATTGGCAGGCCACAACCACAGCCCCTTTCGAAAACAAGTCTGAATAAATTTGGAAATACGCATTGTAGAAACAACTATAATTAAAATCCAAATCTAATCTTATCGATTAGTTCATATAAAAGATAATATTGACTTGAAATATAAATGACGAGACGAGTCGAGTGCCTGAGATAATCCGATGTACAGTCCGCCATCTTTGCAAGCGTCGCTGCTATCTCTTTTTATCTGCTTTTGCTTGCTTCGCTCAGTGCTGCCAAAAGTAAAGAGTTAAAAAGCCAAACACAGGTGTAAAATGCCAAGAGTCCGGCAGTTGGCATTAAAAAAAAGCTAGATCTGTCGGGCAAAAGTGAGCGACAGTCCTGGCTATTTTCGTTGCATGTGCTGCGGTTTTTGCGGGTTTCTGAGAGTGTGTGTGTGTATGCTGGTCCGAGACTCCCAATTTCTAACACTCTCCTCTCCCCACTGTACAAACGCATGGTTTTGGCTTATAATTGGATTTTAATTCGTTTTGCATAAAAAGTGTGCTTATATTCCAGACGCCAGCCTGACTATTGGATATGTGTGTGTGTGTGTGTGTGTGTCTGTCTGTGTTTTGTGTGGCTTCCAGAGGCGCCCGACCGAAAAAAACTGCGACAGCAATTTGCTGTGCTCCTCGGATTTGCAAATAATTTGACTGCATTTTCCATTCATTATACTCTTCAGAAAGAGTATTATATTTTGGTGGAGAGGTTTGGCAGGCAAGGAACGCAAGCAAATGTGATCCAAATGCCCAGTAAATCCTTTTTCCATTAATAAGTCGAAAAAGTCTCTTCGGTTGCGAAGACCACCACATTAGTGGTGTGGCGTCGCCTATGTGGTGTGTTTTTGATGTTTATTTATTGCAAACCATATTTTGACAATTTACATATTTAATTTGGATACATATGTAAATACATATCTACATACGCATATGCAGGTTCATTTAATTGGGAAAGAGTTTTGGTTCGAAACGCAAGGAAGTGATTATAAATCGCGTTGATGGCGTTGAAGGGTACTGGAATACGACCAAAATGATGATCCACTACACCAAAGCGCTTATCTAGTCTGCAAGACAGAGATAGCTCGAGTTTAAAGGGGAACTTAATATCGTTTTTCGGGTATGCCAAGTCCTAGATTTTTGTTCTGCTTTGTTTCGTAAATGGTCCACAATCGCCTACAAGGTTACCCAGTAAACATCGGGCTAATTTTCAACTTGCATAGCAATTATAAATTACCCACTTAGCCCTTAGTGTCAATAAATCAATTGTTGTTTTTAAGGAATCAACCTCTCCGGGCGATAATACTAAAATAAATGATTTCCCAAGAACCCGGAACAAGTGGCTCGTCAGTTGAGGTTAATCTCTTCCATCTTTTTGGCCCTTTTTCCAACCAGCCAGAAGCTAATAAATTTATACCACCAACAGCGCAACACCGCACACCCCCCCGCACTGTGTCACACTCCGTTAATCCAACCGGACATTGTCCGGTGAACACACCTCAGAGAAGGATATTAAACTGTAGTGGAAAACAGTCGAGAGTAGAGCCCAGCCCGGAGAGCTCGTCCGAGGCATATTTAATTTTTTAGCACAGTCGCTCCTCCCGGAGCTCTGGCGACGACGACATGCGTGCTTTATTGGCCATAATCGGGGCAGGACAGGATCCAGACGGAGCACCACGACCGAGGGCACTTAGCACTCCTTAAGTTTTACAACTTTACGCTCAATCAGGCGCCGCGTCAGTGGCACAGTAGGCCATAAAAAAAGTAACAGCTCCTCGAACTTCCAACTTTAACCCCACACAACTCAAGGAAGGGGCGCTGAAAGAACAAACAGGAATGCGTTGGTCTTTAAAATGTGTGAACACTGTCTATTGTTGTTGTTGTTCTTGTGGTTGACAGGGGGAAAAAAGGGAACCCAAGAGGTTAAAAAAACACCCAAAAGAGAAATAAATACAATGGGGATACTCTTTTGGGGCAGCGGAAGTTTTCTGTTTTTGCGGAGGTTGGTTGGAAGGATTGCCCTACAGAAATAAAGGGTATACTGGTGAAGGCAAAAGGCTTCAAATATCTGCAAATATGCGAGAATTTTAATGACATGCAATTTTGAGCCCAAAAAAGTAAAGCAATAGTTGTGCTGCCTCTGCAAAAATTATCTACTTAAAGTACTTAAAGTTTGCCTTATACAAAAATTCGTTTCTATCCAAAGAGCATTCACAGATCATCCTGGGTCCACAGCCCAGATCCATTTTGCACCTACATATTTGTTGTTATTTTTGTGTTGTTTTGCTTTGGTTTTTTTAAGGTTTTTTTTTGATATTTGGGTTTTTGTTTTTAGGGCTCGCCCAGTTTCGGTTTTCTTTATCCCCCATCTGCCCATCTCCCTAGGCAATGGCTTTTATACAAATTATTTTATTTTGCGTCGGGATAATAATAAATTATGCCAACGGAAATCAAAAGGCCACTCCACGAAGGCCCGCAGAAACAACAGACATATTTTCTCTGTTTCTGTTTTCTGATTTTTTTGCCCTTCCTCTCCGCCGGCAGCATGCGGATGATGATGATTATGGAGGTTGCCATGGATGGCGCGTTGAAGGAGGTGTGGGGTATACTACTATAATAGAGCATAACGAGCTTAAGAGAGGGTGTCAAGCAGGGGCTGCTGGCAGGTTGCTACACTCTTGAGAGATTGTTGCAGCAAAGCTGTTTTGTTTTCCCAGCTTGCCTTTGTTTATGGCTAATTTTAGACAATTTATGGAGTGTTGGTCGCCGCTTGATAAGAGCTACCAAGCAGGAAAGCAGCACGAGCACCAGAAACAACAACTGCTAAAGCAATTCATGCAAATGAGCTTCACTTAAAGCCACAGAGACCGTCCTCTCCCCATCCTCATGCTCGTGTGTGGCACAAATGATAAAGCTGCGACAACGGGGAATACACTTTTATGCGAGGTGGTGTGTGTGTGGCATGGGGCATGAAGATATCACTGCTGACATATGAAGTTGTTAATTTTTCCACAACCGCAAAGTGAGGCAAAATATTAAAAATGAGAAGCATAAAGAATGCTTTTGGATGTTGACAAGACTTTGGCGACATCATCATCGAGCAAGAGCTCTCCTCCGACTCTGCGTATCCTTTGCCTAATGCGTAAAAACAACTTTCGGCTTAACTCCAGTCTCCACATTTATTTAATGTTCCCCTGGGACCGACTTTCCACGGAAAAAGGGTGGGCCCCAGGATTTGTGAACATTTATTATAATGAGAATGCTAATTAAAGCCAGTCGCAAGAGAATTTGGAACACATGAAATCTGGGCCATTGCTAATTGAAATTTAAGCAATAAATCGGGCACAAACAGCTCATTTTTTTTAAAGAACAAAAGAGTGAAATTTAAAATTGAACTCTCAATAAAAGAATGTGCCGAAAACCCTTTATGCTGTCTGTTATTTTGTGGCAAAAGAAAACGTAATGGAAAAACAACTTTAAGCTGAAAATCCGTTTAGGTCCCTGGAGAAAAATTCATCAAAGTTTGTTATAATAAATGATGTTTTATAGACGTCTAATGGAGCAATAAAAATGCATTCTGTGGAAACTTCTCAGTGATGAATTTTGCTGTGAGTTATGTGACATTTTATTTATGGTGCAAGGATAAATGATTGCCAATTCATATGCACACATGACAGCTTAATGAACTCTATTTTCCTTAAGGAAATTTCCTATCATCAGGCATTCCTTTTGCACTGGTCATTCTATCTTACATTTTGATTTAATTTCACTCAACATTCTCTTTCAATGAACTTTTAACAAAGTTATAAATGGCAGAAATCTCAGCACTATCCCCGCGTGGCGGAGGTCACTCCAACACGCGCCCAAAAAGTTTTCAATTTCATCGTACTACTTGAGCACGCGCTTGGCTCTGGGGGAAACCAAAAACATAAATGTTTTAGGCCACTTTCAACTTTGACATAATGCAAATTATATGATTTTCATTTCATTATTTGTACAGCACTCCCCCTAAGTGTTTAATTTGGCTTGGGTATGTGTGTCTGCGTGGGTGGGTGTAAGTCTTAGGCTTGTCAAAAAACCACAAAACAATTTAAGTTAGCAAACATTCGGGGGAAACTTTTCTATTTGTCGCCAGCGACAATTGCAGCGACAACAGGCAGGCAAGGCAGGCTTTGACTTTGAAGGAAAAATCTCTCTCTGTATGTGGCTGAGGATGGTGGAAAAACTTTTGAGTTCTTTCTATGTAATTAGGCCTTTCCAGCAACATACTGACTTTCACTTAAGAACAGAGTGACAGAGAGAGAGAGAGAGAGAGAGAGAGAAAGTTAAAGCCTTCTTTCAGACCCTGTTGCTGCTGTGGCACATATGCCGTATGATTGGCATTGCCTTCACATCCTTCAACATCCTTCTGTCATTAGATCCACACTTGAGTGAGCCCTGTCCCTCATTGCCACTGAAAGGACGCTCGTGGAATGAGTACTACTTCATTTAATATGTTTGGACATTGATTAATTGTCAGTCGAGTCGTTTGTTGAGATTTTGCTGCTGGGTGGTCCAACAGTTGTTCTTTATTTTTGCAACTGATTTCTGGTTAGGGTATTCCTCGCCTCGTTAGGTTTTCTCTACAGTGTGCCGATTATTTGCTTCGGTTTACATTTCATTAGATTCCAATTTGATCATAATCATTATAATAATTAAAGATTCACTAATAATGTAAATCTCCCTCCTCACATTTACCAATTTTGTCTTTGGTCAAGCTAACTGACGTCATTCTCGCACTCCCTCAGATCCACACCCAAAGAAAAAACAACAACAGCAAACACTCACGGAATGCAACAGCAAAGCCGCTCTCAGACACTCTCAGCGCTTCTCTTTGCCTTCGCTTCAGATCAGGGCACCACCTGCAGACAGGGTCGTGCCAAGGGAGAATTTTCCCCGGGCGCAAAAATTTTGGTGTTTGGGGGCGCTGCTTACAACTTCGCCACGGGCCCATATACTCTTTGGCACGGCCCTGTTTGTAGAAGTCAAAGAAGACTCACCATCTCTCTCACACCCATTCGGATCAAAGCATCAGCACACAAGCAAAGCAAAGCCGCTATTCGGTGTTCTCAGTGCAGTGGAAAGAGATCGCAAAGATAAAATTTTAACCTCCGGCGCAGCAGCACGTTTTTTCGAGTCGCAGAACTAAAAATGCGGAAAAATTGTAGAAAAAGTTCGGAAAATTAAACAAAAACCCGTGTGATAGTTGCAGAAAGTGTTTAAAAGAAAAATGTGCCGGAAAAAGTGAAAAACCTACGAAAAAGTTATGATAAATGTTAAAACAGGGTGGAAAATGCAAAAGCCATGTGTGTCGAGAGCCAAAGGGTCAGGAACAATTAAAATAAAATCCCAGTAATTGTTAAAACAATAGATTTCATATATTTTCTTCGAGAAAAGATGCCCGAAAATTTGCAATTGCGTCGCAGTTTTAATACCGCCGCCAACGATCTTTTGAATGTATGTGTGTAGGAGAATTGGAGTGCGATGAAGACAACGCAAAATAACGGAACCATCCATGGCGTGATTGCGTTTTTTTTCCCCTTTTTGCTGAGTGGTAGAGTGACGGCAGAGAGAGCAGTGTAAGCAGATATGAAAGTGCCAGTGCAAAGAAATAAGAGTAAAAGGTTCCGTATCCACGCACTCTCCATCTCACTCCCACGCCTTTAGAGCATAGGCTGCTAAAGCAACGACAATAAGATCACACACTTTTGTAAAACCAAACCACTCTCAGATCTATTCAGCGCTCTTCTCAACTCTTAACATAGGCAAACAACACTAACACAAACACTCATTGCAAAAGTTTCGCCGCTCTTAGTTTATCTAAGCAAAAAGGTTCTCTTAACTTTGCGCCCTCGCTTTATGTCTTTGCGACACCAACCCTTGCAAATCAATCGCCATTTCTAAGCTGATGATCTCATCCACGCACTCTGCATCTTCCTCTGGCCTTCTAGAACATTCGCAAAAACAACACACATGCAAAATCAATGCAAAGGCAATGCAAAGACTAATAACTAAAATTTTAACTGGCGGGGCAAAATAATGTTTGGTCATGTCGTGAAGGAAAATTTAAAATAAAAACCCGTGTGATAAGTGCAGTAAGTGTTTTAATGTAAAAATGGCCTAAAAAGTGGTAAAATATGTGTTAAAAAGCAGGAAAAGTCATGAAAATTTATTGAAAAGTGCACCTCCATATGTGAGAAATTCAAAAGATTGGGAATTAGCCAAAATATATCCCAGAAAGTGGAAAAAACAACGTTTTTCCAAGTGGAAAAGGCATGAAAAAGAAGCCAATTGCGCATCGGAATATGAGTGGAAAAAATATGCAGTAAAATAGCGGCACAATGGCGTGATGTGCCCTTCTGTTTGAGTGTTTTTTTGTTGTTTTTTTTTTCTTTGCTTTATGTGAGTGTGTAAACGGCAAACAGTGCCGGCGAAAAGCATTACAACAAGTGTTTAAAAGTGAGTGAAGTGTAAGAGTTAGTCCCGCAAGACTAAAGAAAGAGCGGAAATAAAAAATCTCATTCAGTGTGAAGTGCAAGGGTTAGTGTCGATGGTCATAATGACGGCAAGGAGGGCCAGGCGGATTCGGCCATAGTAAGTGAAAGCAAAAATGCAAATTCAGAATATTTTTTGTTTTGTTTTTAATTTTGTTTTCTAAGTTTTTTAAAAGCGGATCCCAGCGGTTCCAGGCGGCAAGCAGTGCAAGCAGTTATTGGCAATAGTGAGTGCAAGTGAGTGCAGTGTTTGAGTGAGATCAAGGAACAAACAGTTCAATGTCCCGCAAGAAAGAGCGGAAATAAAAAAACCTCACTCAGTGTAAAGTTCTAGTGTTAGTGTCGATGGTCATTATGACGGCAAGGAGAGCCAGGCGGGTTCGGCAAAAGTGAGTGCAGTGTTCAGTGCAAGTGTTAGTGTCGATGATAATAATGATGGCAAGGAGAGCCAGGCGGTTACGGCTAAAGTGAGTGAAGTGTTAGAGTGAGCCCAAACTAAAAACCATTGAATGTCCCGCAGGACAAAAGAAAGAGCGGGAAAAAAGTCTCACTCAGTGATAAGTGCAAGTGATAGTGTCGATGGTCATTATGACGGCAAGGAGAGCCAGGCGGTTACGGCTTAAGTGAGTGAAGTGTTAAAGTGAGCCCAAACTAAAAACAGTTGAATGTCCCGCAAGACAAAAGAAAGAGCGGGAAAAGAGTCTCACTCAGTTATAAGTGCAAGTGATAGTGACGATTGTCATTATGACGGCAAGGAGAGCCAGGCGGTTACGGCTTAAGTGAGTGAAGTGTTAAAGTGAGCCCAAACTAAAAACAGTTGAATGTCCCGCAAGACAAAAGAAAGAGCGGGAAAAAAGTCTCACTCAGTGATAAGTGCAAGTGATAGTGTCGATGGTCATTATGACGGCAAGGAGAGCCAGGCGGTTACAGCTTAAGTGAGTGAAGTGTTAAAGTGAGCCAAAACTAAAAACAGTTGAATGACCCGCAAGACAAAAGAAAGAGCGGGAAAAAAGTCTCACTCAGTGATAAGTGCAAGTGATAGTGTCGATGGTCATTATGACGGCAAGGAGAGCCAGGCGGTTACGGCTTAAGTGAGTGAAGTGTTAAAGTGAGCCCAAACTAAAAACAGTTGAATGTCCCGCAAGACAAAAGAAAGAGCGGGAAAAAAGTCTCACTCAGTGATAAGTGCAAGTGATAGTGTCGA